>NC_136068.1:624436682-624709182 GCF_964261635.1 Lissotriton helveticus | reverse complement strand
ATAATCCCCACCCATGCGCGGGATCCCGGAGCATATAGAAAATACATATAAATATATATGTATATATATGTGAAAACATATATTTGCAGCCTAAAACATTTCCCAACTGGCAAAATTGCCGCAAAATTACATACAGTAGTACTCTCCTAAACCCTAAGGAAGAAAGAGAGCAGAAAACATTTGTATACAACAATGCTTTATTGCCATAGGAAAAAACCTGTAATTGCAGGCATTTGCCAGTAAGCTGCAGTAGAGTATAAAGCAACAAAGGAAACTGACACCTTGCCTTTAAGGCATTAGAGTAGGGGTACCGTGCCTTTAAGACCTGAAGGCAACCCCCTGCTCCCATGGTGCACCACAGATGGCAGTTGGATCAGTTCTTTTTGGAGGTGCATAACACCTGAGGAGATCCACAATAAAAACATCTCATAACTTTGTAAATCTGCTCGTCCGGGGAGGTGGGCGGGAGCTTATGACTTTGATGAGTATACCCCTGGATGAGAACTAGGATTACAGGTAAGTAACTAATCCTTCTCATCCAGGGTATACTCATCAATAGTCATAATCTATGAATAGATTAGCAAACTCATACCCAAAGTCTCGCGGTCGAGCAAGAAGTAAAAAACTTCACAGAATGACTAAGAAACATATTGCAAATGCATCTTATGCAAATAAGTTTCTTAAAGAGGCCAGCCCTACTCTGGCATCGGCCTGAGTATCTGAGTCCAGGCAATAATGGCGGGTAAAGGTATGGACAGACCGCCAAGTTGCCGCTTTACAAATTTCAGAAATAGGAACATTACGAAGGAGAGCTGTAGTGGAGGCTTTCCCTCTAGTAGAATGTGCATGATGCGTTTTACCCTGCAAGGTCTTGTTAGCTAGCTGATAAGCTAAAGCTATACAGGAGACAATCCAGCGAGAAATTGACCTTTTGGAAGCTGACAGGCCAGTATTAGTACTGCCATAATTAACAAAAAGCCGGTCAGACTTTCGAAGAGGAAGGGTTTTTGACAAGTAGAACTTCAGGACCCTCCGGAGATCAAGGGCCAGATGTAGGTCGGTTACGGCCGAAAATCGGTATTTTCGGCCGTTACCGACCGGTATTGAAGAATTGGTATGTAGGGGCTTATTTTTACAGAATCGGTAAATTTACCGATCGGTAAATTTACCGATTCTGTAAAATATCGAATCGGTATTTTTTAACGATTCGGTAACTTTGAGATGTAGGTGGGACTCTTCTGAGTCCCACAAGCCTTACCGAATCGGTATTTTACCATCAAATCCAATTTGATGGTAAAATACCGATTCCGGTGTGCATGCACATGTGTGCATGCACACCGCTGCCATATGACAGGCAGACCTGCCCTTGGGGCATGTATGCCTGCCACATGGCACCCGAGCCTGTTTTGGGGGGCCAGAGGGTGTCAAAGTGACACCCCCTGCACCCTTGTGAAATTCGGTATTTACAGATTCGGTAAATACCGAATCGGTAATGCCCATTCATTCCTATGGGCTGCAAAGCCCATAGGATTGAATGGGCATTACCGATCTGTATTTACCGAATCGGTAAATACCAATTTTTCTCCGATTCGGTATTCCAGCACATCTGGAATACCTACATACCCACCCCTCAGATTTACCGATTCTTAATTACCGAATCGGTAAAATTCGGTAATTAAGAATCGGTAAATCAATCCTACCTACATCTGGCCCCTAGAGAGTGTAATGACCTCCTCGGGGGAGTGGAAGGTTTAGGAAAAAAGGTAGGTAAGGTAATAGACTGGTTGATATGAAAGTCTGAAACTACCTTAGGCAGAAAACTTGGGTGCGTTCTTAAGACCACCCTGTTGGCATGAAAAACTGTGTAAGGTTCCTTACAACACAAGGCCTGGATTTCGCTGACCCTACGGGCAGAGGTAATCGCCACTAAAAAAGCAGCTTTCCAGGTCAAGTGCTGCAAAGAGGCCTTATGTATAGGCTCGAAAGGAGCACCCATCAGTTTAGTCAGGACGATATTAAGCTACCGGGGAGGGGGACCTCACCGGTGGGAAGACTTTCTTTAGACCTTCTAAGAAATCTTTAACTACAGGCATAAGGAAGAAAGATGTCTGATTAGGAGTCTTCCTATATGCTGTGATTGCAGCTAAATGAACCCTGATGGAGGGGTATTTCAGGCCTGATCTCGCCAAGTGCAATAGATATGGAAGAATCACCTGCTCTTGGCCATGTACCGGGTCAAGAGAGTGCTCATGACACCATAGGAAGAACCTCTTCCACTTGAAAGCATAGGACTTCCTAGTGGAGGGTCGTTTTGATTCTTTAAGAATAGTCATGCAGTCTGCTGGGAGGTCTAAATGTCCACACTGGATGACCTCAGGAGCCATGCCGTCAAGCGAAGGGAAGGAAGGTTGGGGTGAAACACCTTCCCCTGGTCTTTGGTCAACAAGTCTGGACGGCATGGTAGGCGCCGGTGCGGAACCTCCGACAGCTGTAGAAGATCGGGGTACCGCCACTGGCGTGGCCACTCAAGTGCGATCAGGATCATCCTGGTGTTGGTCCTGTAGAACTTCTGGATCACCGCCGGGATCAGAGGCAGGGGAGGAAAGGCGTAGAGTAATGTCTGCGACCAGCTGATCAAAAGACCGTTCCCCAGTGATCCCTGTTGGGGAAACCTGGACGCGAAGACGGAGCATTTTGCATTTGCCGTGCCAGCACCGAAAAACCTCTCGTTGAGCACCCAATCGTGCGCTTCTAAGAAGGCTCTGCTTAGGCAGTCTGTTTGGACGTTTTGAACTCCTGGTAGGTGGACTGGTACGATGGACAGGCCCCTTGCTAGGAGCCAGTGCCAGATGGCTTGTGCTTCCAGAGACAAGACTCTTGACCTCGTTGTAGGAAGGTGGATATCTGACTATGGTTACCCCAACTTTTTTCCTGGTGTTTTGCTGGTTTTTGACTTAGTTGGCCTGGGATCCTGCTATTCAGGACCCCAGGCTTCCTGCTCTCTGTTGAAATGGACTCCATGTACCTTGGGTACATATCCAATTGGATACTGGGTCACCTTATCAGTCCCTGTACAGTGTGCCTTAGGTACCCAGGGCATAGGTGCGCTCAGGGCCTACCAGGGGCTGCAGCATGTATTATGCCACCCCTGGCTGGCCACCCAAATCTGACAACTGGCTGCACGACAGCTGGGGCAAGGTGGTGTAATCACCCTTTGCTTTAGATATAGTATTCCTATATCTAACCCTAAAATGGACACATATATTCCTATCAGTCACTCCTATGGCAGGCCTTATAAATCCTGAAGGCAGAGTGCTTGGAATTATGTGAGATAGTGCTCTGGCATGAGCTGAGCCCGTTTGCAGCTTGCGGAACCAAGTCCTAATAGCTGTTCCATGATAACGCTATACCATATACTCTTGCATTATCAACCTCGCGGTTAAATGCTAACTTTGGCATAGCATTATCAAAACATGTCGAGTAAGGTGTCGTACGAATTGGAATACTAACCCCTCGCCAATTGTGGCGACAGGGTTAGCATTCCACCCTTCTAGAGGGACACGACATGTATGTAACTGTAAACCCCGGTTAAAGTTAACTCGAGCCTCAGCATCACAAAATGGATGCTGCCACCACAGACACAAGTCTGACCTCCTGCTGCTGGGAGTCCTTCCAGCGAGGGAGACTCAGACAAAGGGTTTCCTGCCTTGGGAGGTGCTTGCACCACCCCAGACCGGATTTTGTGCAATAGGTAGGCCAAGGCTGAAAGGAATGAGACATGCCTGGGGCACACAAGGTGCCCTGTGCATACACCGGTTCCAACCAGTTGCTGGGGCACTCCAGCCCCAGCTCTGGCGGGAAACTGGACAAAGGATAGGGGGTGTAGCCACCCCCCTTCCTGGTCCCACCCAGGGGAGGGACCTAGTCGTAGTGCAGCCCCCTTTAGCAGAATAAAGGTAGGAGCTGGTCCCATTCCCCGTTAGATTAATCTTGACAACTTCCACAAAGAACTCTTGACCTTCGACCTCCTGGACACCAGAAGGCTGAAGAATCTCCCCTATGGTCAGGGAGTGACCATCCTGCTTCGCAAGCACCATCAAGCTCCTGTGCGGTTTGCTGCAAAGTCCTTCCATCCCGGAATCCGACGACCCAGCTCGACAAGACCCGGACCTCAAGACCTCTGACCTCTACCCACATCCACAGCACAGCTGGGACCCGTGGGTGCGACGAGCAACGTGGAGACGGCCATCTTGAAGAAACCTGCACAGCGCTTCCAGCACGACCCCTGAGGGTTCCTCAAGTGAGTGCATTGGGGACTGAGAAGCCCCACACTGACGCAGCTCCTGCACCAAAGACCAGCCCCCCAGCATCCCCATGATCTGCGTGGGGCCCTTTTGCCTGGTTGCTGCCCTTCCTTTTGTCTGGTCACTTGCCGGCTGGCTTGTGCCCTCTGAGACGACGACCCGAAGATTTCGACACTGCTAGTCTGGTCCCCCAGACTGGCCCTTGCTTCCTTGTGAAAGAGAAGCACCCCGGACCCTCCTGGTCCACACCAGACGCCATCTTTGTTCCACCGCGTGGCTTGCATTAGCCAAGGCCTGTTGTACAGATCGACTATCCGACACCGCCAACAGCAGCAGACTACGTGGGACAGCTCGTGCCTCCAGCCTGGTCGTGAAGAACAGCTCCTGGTCCGCGCAGCTGCAAAGAGAAGCGACCCTTCCTTCACCTGAACGCGGCGACAGCCCCGGGTTCCCTCCTGGTTCCAGCACCGTCACTGGCTAGTGACCAAGACTCTGTCCCCTTCCTTTTCAGGACTTCCTTCCTTCCAGTTCCATCCTTGGAACCACCGGACTCCTCCATCTGGCTGCCTGCCAGCAACGTCTTGTTTCAGGCATCACCGGGATCAACGCAGCAAACCCGACGCAACTTCAGCCCTATGCACCCGCAGCCTGTGGGTTAGGTAACTAAAGCTTCTAGGTGCTGAAGTCTGAGTCCACTATCCTAGTGTCCAGGTCCACTGTTTTCCCTCCATCCAGCCGGGTTCGTCCGGAATCCGTAACATTGTAAACTGTAGCATCCATAGACGTTGGTACGCATCCCGCGTGAGAGTTTCCACTCTGCACGTGAGTCCCGTGGGCCTCCTGCTCCTTACTTACCTAGTTTGTAGCGTAGTCCCACCGATCCTCCAGCCTCTGGATCGCTTTACAGTATTTTCCTTCCTCGCATTCCATTGTTTTGAGTATATGGTTTGTCGTGCCCCTAAGGCACTCGTGTAAATATTGTGCGAACTCGTATTCCTTTTGTAGTATGGTCATGTGCTTAGCCCTCTGACCTCATAAAGAGTTCAGAGGTGTTGTTATTAATAAATATATCGTTTATTTTCATAACCTGTGTGGTGTCCTTTCATCTGGTATTCAAGGGGTTATATTGTGGTAAAACAGCTGGCTTCACATGCCAAAAGAGATTAGCCTAAAAGACTGCTTTTGTCCACGCTACTAGAATAGCTGGTCTATCAGGTTGACTTACAACCAATCACCATAAGGGTTGCTTGGACTGATACAAGGTGATCACTAGAATTAGTGAGCATCATATATCAGGCCAACTTCTCACACTCGTGCCTCCCTGTTTGTTCAGATAGAACATAGTTGTTGTGTTGTCCGTCTGAACCTGGAGGTAGTTGGTGCGCAGAGAAGGATAAAGAGACTTGAGAGCCAGATGAACTGCTCGAAGCTCCAGGAAGTTGATATGGTAGCCTTGCTCTACCTCGGACCAGAGGCTTTGAACTTGGAGTCGGTCCATGTGAGCGCCCCAGCCTTGAAGGGAGGCATCCGTGACAATTGACTGGGATGGAGGAGGACGATGGAATGGAACTCCCTGGAGGAGATTGGACCGTTGCAACCACCATCTGATCGAGTCCCTGGCTTCTTGAGGAAGCAAGACGCGTCTCTTCCCACTGATCCGATCTCTGAGACCACTGGTCTTCGAGGGCTTGTTGCAGAGGCCTCATGTGAAGGCGGGCATTGGGCACAATGTAGATGCACGAGGCCATCGATCCCAGGAGAGAGGACACTTGTCTGGCTGTGGGGGCGTGAGTGTCCAGAAGAAGGCGACCCTTCAAGAGCATAGATGACAACCTCTCCTCCGAAGGACACACGCTTGCCTGTAGTGAGTCCAGAGCAGCACCCAGGTAGTGGATCCGTTGGGAAGGGTTGAGAACTGACTTTTTCAGATTGACTTGAAGACCCAACGAGTCCATGAGTTTGAGGCAGAACGACAGATGGTTTTGAGGCAGCGTCGGAGTGGAACTTTTCAACAGCCAATCGTCTAGATACGGATAGACGAAGATCTTCCTTTTGCGAAGAAAAGCAGCCACCACCGCCATGCACTTGGAGAATGTCCGAGGTGCAGATTTCAGGCCAAACGGCAGCACTCTATACTGGTTGTGACGGCGTCCGATCTGAAACCTTAGAAATTTCTGATGCTTGACTGACACTGGTATGTGGAAGTAGGCGTCCTGCAGGTCGATGGCACACATCCAGTCTCCCTGATGAAGATGCGGGAAGATCTGGTGCATGGCGAGCATGCAAAACTTTTCTTTTAGTATGAATTTGTTCAGCAGTCGAAGATCCAGAATGGGCCTGTATTCTTTGACAGTTCCTCGTTTTTGAACCAAGAAATAGCGGGAGTACACTCCTTGATTTCTGTGAATGGAGGGAACCTCCTCTATGGCCATTTTCTTTAGGAGGACGGAGACTTCGTCTTGTAACAGTTGACTTTGGAAACGGGCAAAGTGTCGTGCCTGAAGGAGGACTTGCGGAGGAGGAGATTTGAACCTCAGCAAGTAACCATGCTGCACAATATTCAGCACCCATTTGTCTTTTGTAATGGATTCCCACTCTACCAGATGATGAGAAACACTCCCTCCCACCGGAGTGGCGAACAGACGTGGAAGAAGCAATGGCTCAAGGCTTGGGAGGTTGCTTGGAGGAGGACTGCTGCTTGTTATTGCCACCTCTTCCTCTGCCAGGACAACGCTGCTGGAACTGCGTTTTCCGCTGAGACTGGGATTGCCACTGAGGGGTTTGAACCCTCTGCTGGAAAGACCTCCTGTCTCCCTGGCGAAAGCGTCTGTTGAATTCCTTGCGCTTTTCTAATCCCACCGCTTTGACGGTGTCCATCTCCGCTTTCATATTGGACATTTCGTCGTCAGCGTGTGTTCCAAACAGAGATTTCCCATTCAATGGCAGATTCAAAATCTTCTTCTGGGTGTCGGGCTTGAGCCCTGTCAGGCGGAGCCAGGCCGAACGACGGGAACAAATACCATGTGAATAGCCATGGGCCGCAAGGTCAGAGGCATCCACTGCGGCGCTAATAACCTGATTGGCTACAAGGCCTCCCTCCTTTATAATCTCCAGAAAATCTTGACGATCTTCCTTGGGGAGCTTGTCTGTAAAGCGAGTCAGGGAGTCCCAAAGGGACCTATCGTACCTTCCAAGCAAGGCAGAGGCGCTAGACACCTTCATAAATGAAGAGGAGGTGTTGCATACCTTCCTACCAAAAGAGTCCATAAGTTTGCTGTCTTTTCAGGTGGTACTGAGGAAGAAGTAGAGCCGGCATGGGACTTCATGGCAGCCGCCACAATAATTGTGTCCGCAGGAGGATCAGATCTGAAGAACAAGGGATCCTCTGCAGGGGCCTTGTACTTTTTGGCTATCCGAGATGGAACAGATCCCACCACTGCTGGTGTGAGGAAAGTAGCCATAGCCGGTTCTAGGAGGCCGGGGACCAGGGGCAGTAGAGGCCTGTGCGCTGATGAAGGGTATCAAAAATCACAGAAGTGGGAACCACTGGACTATGCAGCATAATGTTCAGCTTTTTTGCTCCCCTGCACATAACATCGGAGAAAGTCGCGATGTCGTCAATTGGAGAGACTCGAGAAGGAGGCGTAGATGAGAAGGTTGGAGAGTAATCTCGGTAAGACGGCCTAGTAGAAGATGACCGTGTGGAAGATCTTGTACGCCGTCTGTTATGGGGCCTGTCACGATTCCTGCTGTGACAATACCTGGACCTAGAGCGATGTCTTGATGGAGACCTCGGTCTTGGCCGGATTGGAGAACTTGGCCTGACAGGCGTTCTTGGCCGTACTGGAGAACGTGATCTGTCCCGAGATCTTGGCCTGGGTGAAATCCTGGGACTCCGAGGAGACCTAGACGGTCTGGTCGGCGTTCTTGCTGTAGACGGAGAGTATGTGCGAGAGTAACCCGAGCCCGGGCTACTTTGACCTCCAGACACAGCCCCTTGAGGATGAGGAGGCACCAAACTGCGCGACCTGTCCGCAGATCTGGGTGAAGGTTCCAGGGAGATCTCCACGATATTTAAACCCGGAGATGATGACTTGCCTCCTGAAGATCCGGAACCAGGGGACTCCACCACCACCGTCACTTGATCCCTCGACGGCGAAAGCCTCGACGTCGAAGACGTCTGGGTGACTAGTGGCGTCGAGCGGTGTCTTGATGCTCTCGACGGCGACCGACCACGTCGAGAGAGGCTCGACTGAGAACCTCGACGTCGATCCAGAGACTTCGACGTCGATCCTCGACGTCGCCCAGATGGAGATGCTCCATGACGCCGTATCGACGACGACTCTCGACGTCGTGTCGACGACCTTCTTCGAGGTCGCGTCGACGGCGACATTACCTGGCGTCGCCTCGGCGTCGACTTCCTTGACGTTAAAGGATGGGATCTGACAGTCCCTCTCGACGGCGGCCCGCCAGCCGGCGGCGACCTGGATGCCGTCCTGGCTCTCGACGCCGATCCCCTCAGGGGCGGCGGAGAGTGTCTCGACGTCTACGGAAGCCTCGACGTCGACGGAGACTTAGAGGTGGTAGCAGCCATGGACTTCGAGCCCGAAGCATGGCGCCTCGACGCCGACTTACTTGACTGCGGCGGAGCTCTTTGACGTCGTGAAGAGGATCTGGGCCTCTTCGACGGCGACCTTGACGCCGACGGAGTTTTTCGACCTTCCTTCCTTTTCCTGGGACAGGAGAAGTGGAATTACGCCATTGTTGGCCATGCTTGCTTGTAGGAGAAGACCTGGGGACTGTAGAAGCACCCACCTGGTGACTTGTGTCTATCTTCTGCATGGCATGAAGTCGAATTCTCTCCCTGTCGCAAAGAGTTCGTGTAGTAAACTTTTGACAGTGATGGCACTGATCAGGGTTGTGTGCAGATGGTAGGCACACAATACACAGAATGTGGGTCAGCCAGAGCCATCTTTTTGTCACAATAAGGACATTTCCGGAACAGAGCAGGCATTCTGACAGGAAATTCTTGTGGGTTACCACAGAAAAATAAATCAGAAGCCTTATTAATCCAAAAAATGTCGAAATATCAGAGAAAATTCTCTCAAAAAAATAATTTCAGTTGAAAACTGAAGAGCTCAAGCTCCAGGATCCTCACAGAAGGAGCCGGAAAAAAGAACTGGCCCAACTGCCACCTGTGGTGCACCATGGGAGCAGTGGGTTGCCTTCAGGTCTTAAAGGCACGGTACCCCTACTCTAATGCCTTAAAGGCAAGGTGTCAGTTTTCTTTGTTGCTTTATACTCTACTGCTGCCTACTGGCAAATGCCTGCAATTACAGGTTTTTTCCTATGGCAATAAAGCATTGTTGTATACAAATGTTTTCTGCTCTCTTTCTTCCTTAGGGGTTGGGAGAGTACTACTGTATGTATGCTACTTTATGTAATTCTGCGGCAATTTTGCCAGTTGGGAAATGTTTTAGGCTGCAAATATATGTTTTCACATATATATACATATATATTTATATGTATTTTCTATATGCTCCGGGATCCCGCGCATGGGCGGGGATTATTCATAGATTATGACTATTGATGAGTATCCCCTGGATGAGAACCCAGCAGTACACAGAGGTATTATTAATTTGACAAGAATGTGGTACAGGGTAATTATTTCCTGCACATAAATAAAAAACTAGTTCACTCCCTCACAGCTTTTGCATACCTTCCTCCTCTTTGGCAACAGCTGAGCAGAGTGGAGTGAAGGCTGTGGAAACCGTACGTGAAGAGTTCATTTGGCTGAGGTCAAGGGTCTCATTCAAACTCTGGGACAACAGATCAGAATATTTCTCAGTCTGTCCTACAATAAAATCCAGCTGCAGATCCAAGGTCTTCTTTCTTTTCTCTTCCAGGCGCGACTGCTGCTTAAACTGGACCACCTGTCAATGAGAAATGGTGATGCAATCAGTTGACAGTTCACCAAAATTGATCAGAGAAAAACAACCTACGTGAGCCCTACATCTACAACTAAATCACAGCCACATTTCAAAATAAGGAACACCCAATCAAACACCACTCAATTTTCCCCTATGAAAAAGGCAAAACCACGTAAAATACTGATATTTAAAAAATTGCGCCCACCACAGAGCAGATAACGTACCTTTTCTACATTGGTCCAGAACTGCCGGACTTCTTTTGCGACTGAAGAAGCTATCCGCCGCAGCTTGGCCTGCTCTTCTCGCTTGGCCTTCTCTTCTTTCTGCTTCAGGTCCTCATGGTGTCTGATCACCATTCTGACCACCTGTGGAGGAATGGCAAGAGAACAGGCACATGAGCTGAGGGATGTACAAGGATGCAACCCGTGATCAAGGAGGCAAATAATTGCAGAGTTAAAGGCCTATGGATGAATCTACTGAATCTAGAGGGGCTATATTATATGTAAAAAAATGTTTAAAAGGAGCAAAACCAGCACGACATGTAGGAAGCTAGCTCTATTTAGTGCACCAAAATTCGTTGCACTGTGCAAAGGGTCAAGTTATCCCTTATTAGTGTACAGGGGCTTGCTTTAACCACTTGGATGCTAATGACAAGGGTAACTCGTCATGGAGTTCCCATTCATTTCAATGGAAATTACATGGAATCGTTTGAGATGCGATAGCATCCAAGTGGTTATTAACAATCCCAAGGTGCTTTATTTTGGGCATTTGTTGCACACACCGACAATAAATGAGAGACACATTCAGTAAGGAAATAAACACCAATTATACAGATTTTTATCTAACTTTAGACACCAAGATGTACGAGGTTAGGTAAGCCAGATTTGAGGCACAAGCACAGTTATGTTACCCTATATGATAGGGGCTCAAATATTTTCTCAGAGGCCAAACCGTACAGTCTGGGATATGCTTGAGGGCCACATCGATGGTGAGCAATCCCCAGGGAGACAGGGGCGGGAGAGGGAGATTATCAGGATAGGTAAAAAAAACAACTCCTTTAAAAAACTGGAAAATGGGAGATTTAAAAAAAAAACTGGTATATATTTTCCTCATTAGCTTATGTTGAAACACAGGAAATTGTAGCGGGGGTGGGAGAAACCTAATTGTGAGAAAGTGCCCTCTTTCTGCATGGTTGCCCTCACTTTTTGCTGATTTGCTGATGTACTTTGACTGAGTGTGCCCTAGGCTCCTGCTAATCAGGTACCCAGGGCCTATGTTTTTTCCCTAAAACTGCATTTAAGCCTAAACCCAATCGGGCCACAAGTCAGCCCCTGGTAAATGGTACCACAGGTACCCAGGGGACTGTGACCAGAGTAGGCCTCTAAGGGCTGTAGCACATATTGTGCCACCTTTTGAGGTCCTGTACCCTTAAACTCACACACTGGCTTTGCAGGCTACGTGTTTTGGTGCAGAACAAAGTGAAGAGTCAACATAGAACACATCTCTGTGTGGCATACTTACAAACCACTGCGCTGGCATAGATCAGTCACCCCTCTAGCTGGGTGCACTATACCAGTGGTAAGTACAGGTGCATGAGCCCTATAGCCCTACAGAGTCCAAGTCCATTCTTAGACATTGTAAGTGAAGTGCTGCCATTAAGAGTATATGGTGCTGGGAGTTTGTTATTACGTACTTTAGAGCACCATAATGGCTACACTGAAAACAGAGTTTGGTATCAAACTTCTCAGCACATTAAACTCACACCGATGCCAGTGTGGGGTTTAATGAAAAGTGCACACAGAGGGCATCTTAGAGATGCCCCCTAAAAACTTACCTACCACTAGTGTCCAGACTGAGTGGCTGCTTTCAGTTGCCACCACCAGACAGGATTTCGGACCCACCCCTGGGTTGAGAGCCTGCTGCTCTCCTGGGCCTGAAACAATGTACATCCTGGGATGAGGTGCCAAGCCTCCTCCCCCCAGGATGGGCAGGGTTCACGAAGGAGAAACTTCAAAGGCTTGCCACCTTTGTGAGCTTCCCCAGGCCACTTGCTGCTTCCAGCAACTGGTCCCCACTGGTTTTGACACCCACATTGGGCAAGGTAAAGCACAATTCTCAGTCCCTGCCATCTTGCAGATGGCGGGACTCAGCCAACCAGGGACAGGCTCATGCCCCCTTCCCCTGGAGGGTGGAATAAAAGGGGGTGTACCCACTCCAGGGAAGAGACCCATTGGTCCCTGCCTTTTACCTACCAGTAATGCCCCTAAATCTAGTATTTAGGGGCACCCCTGAACCTTCCTTCCTCAGACAAAAAGAAACAACAAGGAGAAGGACTGAACAGCTGTGCAGCAGCTAACAAGAGGAAGATGCCCACTGACTTGGCCCCAGCCCTACCTCCAACTCGAACCTGCTCCTGAAAAATCCCAGTGTATCCTGCAGCCAACAACCTCGAAAATCCCAGAAGACCTGCCTGCCTTCAACCCCTAATACTTTGTCTCCCGGGAACACCGTACTAGTTCATCTGCAAGCTCTGGCTCTGGCCGTAAACCGGGAATCCGCCCCACTGTGCACCCGCCGTCTACAGCCCTAGCACGAGTGGGCAAACACCACAATGTGGTCACCCCTGCGAAACTGACTGGAGATCTGGTGACCCCTGATCTGCCTCAAGCTGACACCTGCAGCCTAAATCCAGAAGGTCCCCCACCAAACGCAACCAGGAGCTGGTAAGACGATCCAACCCCATAAGGCACCCCAGCATCCGATGCCCCACGGCCTTGGTTGGCCAAACAGACGGCGCCGAGCCAACCCCCAACTTACCTCTCGAAGTGGTGGTCGCACCCAGGAGACCTTTGACCCAAGCCTGCACTGCACCTGCAAACAGGGCGCCCAACGTCGAAACAGCACTCTGCACCCCGCCTCCCTTGTACCGCTGAGGGTGCACCTTTGGTGCTACTTTGTTTCCCCATTTGCCCTGCGCTAAAGTCCAGGAGCTTTGCTCCCACAACCAAGTGGCCTGCTTGTTAGCAGCCACGAACCAGAGGCCCCTTATTCCCCAAAGGATAACATTGGGCCTCAGCACTCTGCACCCTGCCACCCTAGTGCCACTGAGCGTGCAACTAGAGTGCATCCTTGACCCTGGGGAACATCCCCGAGTCTACCCAAAGAACCTCAACTCACACTACCAAATACTTACCTCAAAACCAATAACACTATTTTCCTCCATAGGATAACATTGACTGTTTTTCTTGGAAAAGTTTCGAAGTATTGAGTTTGAAAACCTTTAGAAATTCTTTAAAGTTGCACTAAATAACAAAAACGATTTTACTTACCTGTTTACAGAAAATGTGCCAGAGTAGTATCCAAGTATTCTACTCGGAGTAAGAAAAGTATTCTCAAAAGTAACTTAACTGTAATTTTACTGAAATGCCCTTTCAAGTCAATGTACTGTATTTACAAAGTATTGCATTTCTCTGAAACCATACTGAAAGTCAAAACAAAATGCATATAATTGTTGAGGCACTTAGGTGACCAAATATAATGTGACTTGCGGTCCATGTTACATGCAACTACAAGAAGTGATTTACTGTAAGCTGTTAATATGTACGTGCTAGTTGGGCGCCTATTCACCCTAAAGGTGATGTGCCTCCTGGTACGTATTGTGTTTCACATGCCGGGACAAGTAGCAAATCATTGTAAGTTATTATTATACAGTTCTTAGTTGGGCGATCATTAACCCAAAAAATAATGTAGTTCACGGTCCGTATTGAGTCCGTGTTGGACCGTCCCTACGCATGATCCATGTAGCTTCCAATTATCTGAGCCGGAGTTCTCCGTTGCCCCCTCTGGCGTAGACAGGCGCCATATCGAATCCGAAGAAGGAGAATCTTTTTTTTGCGCCTTGGTTGGGGCAGGTGGCTGTGTGTACTGCCATGGGATACCTGGGGTCCTCGTGCTACAGGGCTCTGATGTGTTCTCCAATGCGTTCTTTTAGTGGCCTGATTGTGCTTTAGATTTACCAGCGTTTGCAGGCGCATTCGAGGATGTACACCACAAATTTGGTGTTACAGTTGATGTTATGCTTGATTTGGAATTGTTGACTTTCACTGCTGTAAAGTTTTTGACACCATGTTGGGCTGCTCTACAGGCCCCGCAGCAACCGCATCTGAAAAACCCTAGAGTGTGCGTGGCGAGCCACGAGCGGCTGGTGGGGGGACTAGGAACGCTGGGGCTAAGTCTTGTTCTAAGTGTCCTGCCTCGTCTGAAGGTGATAAAAGGCTTTGTGGTGATGACCCCTATGAGGGTAGTGTCTGCCAGTAGAATGCCCCAGTGTTTGTCGAGGCTCTTTTTCATAGTTAGACCCATGTCACTGTAGTCAGTGATCAATCTGACTGGTTGGACCTGTTCGGCCTCTCTTGTGGTTGTGTAGTGTCTCCTGTCTACTTGAGGTTGTGGATTCTCTTTTCAGCAGTGTTGATGGTGTGAGTGTTATGCCTCTAGCCTTGAATCTGTTTCATGTTGGCCAAAAATTTCTGGAACTCAGATTCCTCACTAAAGTTTCTCCTGGCCCTTATGAATTCTCCGTAGGAGATTGACTTGATTTGATGGGAAGGGTGTGAGCTTTTAGCGTGCAAGATAGCTGCATAGAAAGGAAACTTCATGCAATGCTAAGTGTGTAGTGCGTTTGATTTTATGTAGATTTCGAGATCCAGAAAGGTGATACTGGAGGTGCTGGAGTTGCTTGTTGTGACAAAAGTGGCTCTATATATACTGGACCAAAATAAGGTACAGTGTGTATAGAGTCCACAAACAATATGTGATTTATTTCAACCTCCCAAATGGGTTACAATCTAAAATAAATTAAAAATATCTTAAAACAACCTTTTTGTGAAAAGGTTAACTATACCATATACATTACACTGTAAAATTATCAAAGCAAATCCATATGCAAAACAAGTCGACGCGGCGTTTCGGTGTCTATTCAATACTTTACACCTTCATCAGGACAGACATATGTAATTCAGAGTATCTACAAATTAAACAACAGAAGTTTAGTAACGTTTCTTTTTTAATAGTTTCGTCATCACAGTTTGCTTACTCTTTAAGAATATATTATAGCCCCCTAATGGTATCTATCACCATGGGTCAGTGCTCAAACAACTGCCTGAGCAATTTTTGGGTACCCCCCCGTTCCACAACTATTCACTATGTTACTATTAGTGAAAGAAGTCTGATACCTGCAATTTGATTACAGAATTGAGTTTAATCACTCTTCTTCAGTTTTTATTGGCTTGGCGTAGACTGGCTTGTGATGATGCAGTCACGCTTGGGAGCTATGAAAAATATAGAGTGATAAGTTATAGCCCCAACTTATATAAGTGACTAAGTTTTAATGACTACGTCGTTCACTACGGGCCTTTTACCTTTTAAGTATGCCTCAGCGTTTTCACATTGCACGGAGGAACCACCGTGTATCAGTAGGATCTCCTAGGTCTGGGAATATGGTTAATGTCCTGTGGGAATAAATAGATGCCATCCCTTAGTTGCTATTGGAATATTAAAGGCAAAAAAGGGTATTTTAGTACAGGGGGATCGAAAAGGTATTAGGCTGTTGGGAGAGCTTATGATCCTTCTACATTGTACTTACCAACTTACAATCGTTGGATTTGCCGGTGTGCTTTATGAGTTTATGCACCTCCACTTTTCAATTTCAGTTCAAAGGTATCTATAGGAACAAAGTTTATTTCGGCCTGATTAGTCTATCCTAAATTTTATCGAAGTTTACTTGCACTTGTAGTAGTCTTCTCTGAGCTCTCTATTTACATTTTTTGCTTATTCTTAATTGAATTATACTTAAGCGTTAAACAGGAATTTATATACATTAGACTTCCCATCTTTGTATGAGGCATATTTATAGCAGTTACCTCCGTCATATTCTAGTGAGGATACAATGCTTCAACTTCCTACTTAGCATGTATGTCTTGGCATGAAACAGTTTGTATAAAAAGACCACAATTGAAATTAAGGGTCAGGATGTTAAAGATTAGGGGCTCCTATTCTCACTGGGGGCATTGCAGCACCCTTCTCTGTTGCCACTCAGATTGCAATCCTGTCACGCCACATACCTGTAGTTTACAGACCGGCCTCCCTGTTCCTCCGTACGTTCGCCTTCGTGTTGATGCAAAGGGTAAAGCCACACTGCCCGGCACTCTGTTTTTATGCTAGCTCTACACGTATTGACCCGGAAGTAGTACTGGGCTTTCTTCATTCCAGGACTATTTTCAGCCCTTCTTACTGATATCTTGTATTTCAGTTACTATTTGGGTATTATAACCCTTAGTCCACCTGTCATGTATTTATAAACGAATATTAGGCTACATTATTTTATCGTGTTTGTCGGCCGTCGACCCGGAAGTGTTTCTCGGGTGGCCTAGATGGTATTTTTGTAAATCAATTTTGCAGGACAAAATACATCCCGCCCTTCTGATCGCACATTGATTTTAAAGTTCCGCAATTTCGCTTTCAACCCACGCTTTCTATCTAATTGTTGATCTTATTATCGACAGTTCCCGCGATCCCGCCATCTTGGATTGGGACAGAAAGTGGGGAGAGAGAGAAAGGACTACAATCGTCACATTGGTAATTTTTCAGACGGTTTACACAGAGGTTCTCTCATCTTTGAATAGACAACATGTTCCAATTTATCTATTCGTACATGCTTATTATTTTAGCACAGTGAAATTTGTTGCTTACTGTTATTAGTTTATTGATGTGTTTGCCCCTTTAAAAACATTCTCTGTAGAAACCCCTCAGGGACCATTTCCCTCAGTAATCTAACGCTGCTACAAAACACAGGGATTCTTTGTGATAATTCTAACTCCCCCTCCCTGACATCCGTCACTAGGGGATCCTCCACTTATTTGAACCTAGAGTCCACAAACCCCAGAGATATAACAGAGGTTAAAGCCAGGTGTGACCTTACTCTCTAAAGTGGTAGCTTGGTCGAGCAGTAAGGCATTAACAGAGGACAGTATAAAGCATTTGTTGTACACAGTCAGCAAAAGGTTTCACACACTCAAAGACTGAACTCTAGGCCAATTGTTTTTATATCTAAAGATGTAGTGGTTTTATTTCTAGAACTAACAGGTATCAAAATATACTGTTCTCAATAGGAGAGGTCTCAGATGAGTACTTTGCAGAAAGGCAATAAACTTTGTAAACACAATAGGTACAGGGGTTGCAGTAGGCAACACAATTCTACACACAATTTAGCATTGAGCTCAATGGATTTTCTTATATAAGCACAGTTGATTACTTTGTAGATTATTTTGGTAATTCCAGGGCTGGCTCCTAGATTCAGTCCTGGGGTCTAAGCTGACAACAGTTAAGCAAAAACGTTTTAGGTATTGCAGTGATTTTTCAGGAATAAAAAGCTATTTTAAAAGTTCACACTTGGAAACTTTTCAACAGAAATCTGGCAATGTTATCCAATGGGAGAAAAGCACAAGTTACTACTTGTGTAACGATACATCTGTAAGAGACATTAGTTAGTATTAGATTCCTTACCTTAGAATATCCCCAGGCGTCAGACTGGATCCGGAAACTTTTGCGTAGCAGTACCCTTGCGCGTCGGTAGGCGTCGTCTGCGGCTCCGCGTCCGTCGTCGGCGTCGTGGGCGCCGTGATGACGTCGTCGGAGGACTTAGACGCCGCCTCCGCGTGCTGACGTCAGTTCTTAGACACAGCTTTTCCGCGCCAGAAACGCAGAGCCATGTTAAAAACCAACACTGGTGCCATTGAAACTAGGGCCCTGAAAGGGGGTAACCCTAGATATCGGTTCGCAGAACGGGGAGGATGGGTGGGTCGGTAAGGAATCTAATACTAACTAATGTCTCTTACAGATATATCGTTACACAAGTAGTAACTTGTGCATCTGAAAGAGACACGTTAGTATTAGATTCCTTACCTTAGAATAGATACCCCAGCAATACCAACCCCGGTGGTGGGTCTGCGAACCAATAATCACACCAGAAAGTCCTGGAGGACAAAACGGCCAAAGAAGCCATCCCTCCGGACTGGCTGTCCAGGCAGTAGTGTCTTGCAAACGTGTGCAGTGATGCCCACGTAGCTGCCTGACAGATGTCTTGTAAGGGCACTCCCCGGCCCAGGGCAGTTTTAGTCGCCGTGGCTCTGGTAGAGTGAGCCTGCAATCCAACAGGGGGCTCCTTTTTAGCCAAGGAGTAGCATGCCTGGATACACAAGATGATCCACCCGGAGATGGTCCTCTTGTGCACCGCTTTACCCTTCTTAGCGCACACGTAACCAACAAAGAGTTGGTCATCCACCCGGAACTGGCGTGTGCGATCCAAGTAAAATGAGAGCGCACGTTTTGGGTCCAGACGGTGGAGCCGCTCTTCCTCTTTAGAGGGATGCGGTGGCGGAAAGAAGGTTGGCAAGGTGATAGACTGCCCGATGTGAAAGGCCGTGACAACCTTGGGCAGGAAAGATGGCTTAGTACGCAACACGACTTTGTCCGGATGGACAGAAAGGAAAGGCGAAGTACAAGAAAGGGCCTGGAGCTCACTCACTCTCCTGGCAGCGGTGATGGCAACCAGGAAAGCAGTTTTCAAAGTTAGAAGGCGGAGAGGACAGTTGTGAAGTGGCTCAAAGGGAGCGCACATCAGAAACGTAAGAACCAGTTTCAAGTCCCACTGAGGCATCACAAACGGAACAGGAGGGAATGTGTGTGTGATGCCCTTTAGAAATCTATTTACAATAGGGGACTTGAACAAAGAAGGTTGATCAGGCAGCCTCAGAAAGGCTGAAAGGGCAGAAAGGTAGCCCTTGATAGTGCCCAGAGCAGAGCCCTGCTGGGCAAGAGAAGGAAGGAAGAGAAGAACCTCAGAAAGAGGGGCAGCAAGAGGATCCACAGCCTTTACTGTGCACCATGCCACAAATCTGTTCCACCTGCAGGCGTATACCGAATTTGTGGAGGGACGCCTGGCTGCCAGAATGACGTTACAGACTTCAGGAGGAAAGTCAAATGGCCTCAACTGTCGCCGCTCAATCTCCAAGCATGGAGGTGGAGACTGGACAGGTTCGGGTGGAGGACGGTCCCCTGCTGCTGCGACAGAAGGTCCTCCTGAAGAGGCAGACGAACCGGGGGATCGACTGACATACTGAGTAGCTCTGGATACCAGTACCTTCGTGCCCAGTCCAGAGCCACAAGGATGACTTGGGCCCGGTCGCGCTTGATCTTCTTCAGCACTCTGGGCAGAAGTGGTATAGGCGGAAAGGCGTACAGTAGACCGCAGCTCCACTCGCGACGAAAAGCGTCTACGAGCGAGTGCCGCCTTGGAAATTCCAACGCTCAGAACTGATGACATTGCGCGTTCTCTTCGGTGGCGAATAGATCTAACCAAGGCTCTCCCCATTGCTGAAAGAGGCCTTGCGCCACGTCCGAGTTCAGACGCCATTCGTGATCCGTCATGCACCGACGGCTGAGCTCGTCCGCCCTGGCGTTCAGAGAACCTGCCAGGTGTTGAGCCACCAGGGTCACGCCCTGGTGTTCCAGCCATTGCCAGAGGCGCAGAGCCTCCTGGCAAAGGGTCCACGACCCCACCCCGCCCTGTTTGTTGCAGTACCACATGGCGGTGTTGTCCGTGAACACCTGCACTACACTCCCCCCCGGACAGAGGGGAGGAATGCTTTCAGTGCTAGACAAATCGCCCGTAACTCCAACAGGTTGATGTGGAGCCGGGCCTCCACCGGAGACCAGAGGCCTCTGATCTCCGCCTCTCCCAAGTGGCCTCCCCAGCCCTGGAGGGACGAATCCATCACAACTACGTGCTCCGGTTGGGGAAGGGAAAGGGATCTGCCGCTGACCCAATCGCGGTCCGTGAGCCACCACTGCAGCTGTCTCGCAGTGCCCTCCGAGATCAGGCCGTGGTCGGAGAGGTTGCCCTGATGCTGGGCCCACTGAAACTTCAGGTCCCACTGCAGAGCCCGCATCCGCCACCTGGCGTGATGCACCAGCAGGATGCAGGAGGCCATCAGCCCCAGAAGCCGCAGCGTCAACCTGACCGAGACCCGGGATAACGGCTGAAAGATGGGAATCAGAGCCTGAATATCCCGGACCCGCTGTTCGGGTGGATAAACCCGAAACCGCGCCGAGTCGAGAACCGCTCCGATGAGAAGGAGCTTCTGAGAGGGGCACAGGTGTGACTTCGGCACATTGATGGAGAACCCCAGTCGGTGCAGGAGGTCCGTCGTAGTCTGGAGGTGGCTGACGACTGTCTAGGGCGAGCCCGCCTTCAACAACCAGTCGTCGAGGTTGGGGAAGACTGAAACCCCTAACCTGCACAGATGAGCTGCGACCACCGCCATCACCTTTGTGAACACCCGTGGGGCGCTGGTAAGGCCGAAGGGGAGCACGGTATACTGAAAGTGCTCGTGGCCAACCGTGAACCGCAGGTAGCGCCGGTGGGCCGGCAGGACGGGGATGTGGAAATAAGCGTCCTGCAAGTCCAACGCTACCATCCAGTCTCCTGGGTCCAGGGCAGCCAGGACCTGGGCCAGTGTCAGCATCTTGAACTTCTCCTTCCGGAGGAAGCCGTTGACGTTCCGTAGGTCCAAGATAGGGCGTAGGCCCCCTTTGCCCTTCTTGGGTACCAGAAAGTAGTGGGAGTAGCAACCACATCCTACTTCTGGCCCAGGAACGTGCTAGATGGCCCCCTTGGCCAAGAGGGCCATAACTTCCTCCTGCAGAAGTCGCAAATGATCCCACGATACACGGTGGTTCTGCGGTGGCATGGCTGGAGGAGTAGCCTCGAAGGGGAGGGAATAGCCCCTTCCGACGATCTGCAGCACCCACCTGTCCGAAGTGACAGAGCGGCAGTGGAGGTGGTGATGGCGAACCCTGCCCCCCACTGGCGTCACATGGGCCTGAAAGCACGGACTAGGAGGGTTTTGAGGCGGATGCTGCGGGGGAAGGTGTGGACTGACCTCGCCGTTGTCCCCGACCGCCAGGACGGCGGTTCCCACGGCCGCCACCGCGTTGGGTATTACCCTGCGGAGCGTGGCTGGCAGCACGTGTGGGTACACCCCTTCCGTGGCCACGAAAGGAATGAAAGCCAGCCGATTGCTGGCGTGGGGCCGAGAGGCCCAAGGACTTGGCCGAAGCCCTGGAGTCCTTAAAGCGCTCAAGCGGAATGGTCTGCCTTGTCGCCAAAGAGGCGACGGCGATCGAACGGCATGTCCATCAGTGTGTTCTGGACATCGGCCGAAAAGTTGGCGGACTTCAACCAGGCGTGGCGTCTGACCGCCACCGTCGTTGCCATCGCTCTACCCAGTGAGTCGGTGGTATCCAGCCCACACCGTATGGAATATTTGGCTGCATCCCGGCCCTCCACAAGGGCTTGGCCGAGTTTGGCCCGTACCTCCAACGGACACTCTTGGCAGCACGTCCGCGACCGTATCCCACAGAGAGTGGGTGTAGCGGCCCAAAAGGCATGCGGTGTTGGAAGAACGCAGTCCCAGACTTAGGGACGAGAAGATCTTTTTGCCATACTGCTCGTACCTCTTGGATTCCCTGTCCGGCGGTGCCGACGGGAATGCGGTCTGGGAATTGGAGGCCTGGATGACCAGGCTCTCGGGGGTAGGGTGGGCGGACAGGAAACATGGATCGCCCGGGGCGGGGCGGTGGCGTCTGGCCACGTTCCTATCTACGGGCGAACCCGTAGCGGGCTTGGACCAAGTGCCCAGAAGAACGTCGGTCAAGGCCTCAATAAAGGGCAGCAGAGGCTCGGCCGAGCTTGACTGCGGTTTAAGGACCTCAGTGTGGAGATTAGTCCTCACGGCCGCGACGGGGAGCTCAAGGCCCAAGGCCTTGGCAGCCCTCATCAACACCACACTGTAGGTTGCCCCCTCCTCCGAAGCCACGGTAGGAGGGGAGACAAAACCAGTGTCTGGAGAGGTGTCTAGACCACTGGCCTCCCCAAGGTCTCCTGCCCAGTCCTCATGAGACTGACAATCTCTGGTCAGAGGGTCCTCAGACCCCTCCCAATCCTCTTCATCACCCATCTCCTGAAACTCAGGGTTCTCAACTAATGGGGCCTGCTCATAGAAGTGAAACTCCCCAAACGACGTCTGGAGTGGCGCCCATCGGGGCCGTCCTGACGTCGGAACAGGAATGAAGGGGGCATCGGGGACGGCGCCGCCCGAGGACGGCGCCGGAGGCGACACCTGATGATCCGACGCCAGGGAGGTCGTAAGGTCCACCGGCGACGATCCAGATCCCGAAGAGGGTCTAGCGGCGTCCCGCGGCGTCCCGCGGCGCCGGGACAACTGGACCCCGCGGCGCCGGCGGGATAGCGGGAACCTGCGGCGTCGGGGCCGAAACACCCGACCCGCTAGGGGTCCCAGACAGGTCCGCTGGGCCCGAAGGCGCCGCGGAGCCCGTCGGAGGAGAGAGTTTCCTCATGGCCATGAGGAAGCACTCTATCTCCTCCGGCATCGCATTTAGCCCAGGGACCGGAGGGTGTGGGGCTGGACGCGGCACCCGCGACTCCGACGGAGCCGCGTGGGCGGTGTCACCCCGAACCCCGGCCGCATCGCGCGAGCGTCGGGGGGGAGTCCGCAGAGCGACTTGTCTTGTGCTTCTTACCTGACGACGACTTCGACCCGGAGGAGTGCGGCCTACTCTCTGAGCTGTGGTGGCTCCGAGCCCACGACCTGTCCCTCGACCTCCCGTGGGACCGAGACCTCTTGCGGCGCGGGACCGACTGCCGGAGTTCGAGTCGCCTGCGGGACCGCTCCTGCCTGGCTTTCGAAGGGAGGGCCCGGAAGTCGGAGCAGGCCTTGTCGTCGTGATCGATGCCTAGACAAGTTAAACACAGGTGGTGAGGATCCGTGACAGACATCAGGCGGTCGCAATCCTCGCAGTGCTTAAAGCCGGGCATCCCTACGGCACCAATCGGAGTCGAAAAGACTTCGAGAAATGATCAAAAATCGATCAAAAAGTTAGTCAAAAATGGACTAGGGTTACTGCTTTTTCCAGATCAGCGCTTGCTGGCGCGGAAAAAAGAAGAACTGACGTCAGCACGCGGAGGCGGCGTCTAAGTACTCCGACGACGTCATCACGGCGCCGACGACGAACGCGGAGCCGCAGACGGCGCCTACCGACGCGCAAGGGTACTGCTACGCAAAAGTTTCCGGATCCAGTCTGACGCCTGGGGATATTCTAAGGTAAGGAATCTAATACTAACATGTCTCTTTCAGATTTTAGGTTGCAGGTAAAGTACAATCTCGTTACTTTTGTAATCCAGTACTAGGCTCCTGGGGCCAGCACTGGGGTCTCAACTTAAAACAGGTAAGTAATTACGTTTCAGTATTTCGTATGCTTTTTAAAGAATAGTTCTAGTTTTCAAAAGTAGACACTTAGAAGAAACTTCATAGAAAAGCAGACAATGGATTCCTATGGAGAAAATACAGGTTACTAGTAAACCAGATAGGGATTACTTTTGCGGTTCAGTACTGGGCTACAAGGTACAGTGCTGGCTTCTCTCCTGATCACAGGTGAGTACTTCGGAATTCGGATGATTTTATATGAATATTTTAGGTTTTCAAAAGTAGACAGAAGATTTTTCGAGTCAAACCAGTCAATGTTATTCAATGGCAGGCAAGTGAGTTAAATGTTTCCAGGTGAGTACTCGGTTGGCGAGGTTAAGGTTCTGGGCATAGACTTAGGGGTCCCCCAGGGTCAGGTAGGTACAGTTGGTTCACCCTCAGCGGCGCAGGGGCGGCCGGGTTCAGAGGTAGTTAGGCCCAATGTTATCCAATGAGGGGCAGGGGCCTCGGGTTGGTGGCTGCTGGCTAGCAGGCCACGCAGCTGTGGGACCTGGGCTCCTGGTCACTTGCTCAGGGCAAATGGGGAAGTAGAATAGGGTACAGGTTGCACTGCCAGGGGCACTCGGGCGGCTGGGTGAAGGGGGCTTTTGAGCCGCCGGGCGCTCAATGTTATTCAATGGGAAAGGTAAAAAGGGAACAAAGACTGCAGACTCAGGGACGGTAATTCTTCAGGTGTGACCACCACTTCGAGAGGTAAGTTGTGAACCTGGAGAAGAGGTAGGTACCCCAAAGGGAGGCACAGGGCGCCGGGTACAGGGGTGTCTTTGGGTGTCGGGAAATCTTACCCTCGGCTGGTCGCGGTTGGAGGGGTCCCTGGTTCTGAGGCTGCAGGCATTGTCTGGTTCGTCAAGGAGGGTCTTTGGGCACAGGACTTCGGGTTCCAGTCGCCGGGGGGAAGTCTTAGTGGTCTTGGATCACTCGGGCACGGGCCGGGCTCGGCAGGTGCAGAGTGGGCTGGTCCGGAGCTTCCTGGCTGGCACCAGGGGGGTTGTTGCAGCAAAGCCTCTGCTGAAGGGAGTCCCAGTCTTTAAGAGGGTCAAGGCTGGCAGGTCCTCTGGGTGTCCCAAGGTTGCTGTGCGCAGAAGTCGCCGGGATTTAGGGAGGAGCAGGTTCCAGGATCGAAAGGCCAGTAGGGCTGGGGCCAAGTCAGTTGTCGTCCTGTTAGCAGCTGCACGGCAGGTCTTCCTCTTGGTCTTCTTTCTTCTTTTCTTATCGGAATCTGAGGAAGGAAGGTTCAGGGAGCCCCTAAATACTGAATTTAGGGGCATTAAAGGTAGAGCAAGGGCAGGGACCAATAGGTCCCTGTCCTGGGGTGGGTACACCCCATAGCCTGCTCCTCTCCTGTGGGAGGGGGGGGGGGCAGGAGCCTAGCTGAGATTAGGCAGGGCTCCCCATCTTCAAGATGGCTGGAGTCCGGGGTCGTGCTTCACCTCGTCTCCCCCACCTGAGGGGTGGGGTTGGCACAGGCTGGCACACCCCCTTTCCTGACGTAGTTTTTTCCGTCAGTCTTCCCGCCAGAGTGGGGGTCAGGACTGGTGGGGGCCAGTTGCTGGGTACAGCAAATGGTCTGGAGAAGCTCACAGAGGCGGCATGCCTTTGAAGCTTCCCCCTGCCCAACGTGGGGGAAGAGACCTAGCACCTCGCCCAGGATGTGCATTGTTGCAGGCCCAGGAGAGCAGGAGGCTCTCCACCCAGGGGTCCAGCAACATGTCTGCTATGTGGCAGCCTCTGCAGCCACTCAGCCCAGACGTGGATTGTAGGTTAGGTTTTCAGGGGGCATCTGTAAGATGCCCTCCGGTGCATTTTACATTAAATCCCACACTGGCATCAGTGCGGGTTTAATGTGCTGAGAAGTTTGGTACCAAACTTGTCAGTCTTCAGTGTAGCCATTATGGTGCTGTGGAGTTCGTAATGACAACCTCCCAGCACCATATACTCTCAATGGCATCACTGCACTTACAGTGCCCAGGAATGGCCCTGGGTACTGTAGGGGCACAGGGCTCAAGCACCTGTGCCCACACCTCTGGCATAGGGCACCCATCTAGAGGGGGCAGAGGGTTCTGTGGGCATGGCACACAGGGATGTGTGCCATGCCGACTCTTTGTTTAGTTCTGTACTAAGACACTCAGCCTGCAAATGCTGTGTGTGGGTGTCAGGGTGTAGGGCCCCTAAGGGTGGCACAATAAGTGCTGCAGTCCTCAGGGGTCGTCTCTGGTCACCATGCCCTGGGTACCATTTACTAGGGGCTGACAGGTGGCCAGAGATGCCAATTGGGTTCTTAGTTTCAACACAGTTTTAGGGAAGGAAGACAGGCCCTGGGTACCTGGTTGGCAGGAAACCAGGGCACACTCAGTCAAAGCACATCAGCAGTTCAGAAAAAAGTGGGGGCATACCAGTGCAAGAAAGATGGCACTTTCTCACACTCGTGAATCTCATGTTCATGTCGTTCGAGTTGAGATGTTTGCAGAATTCATCCAGTTTGTGTTGTGAACCTGTCTAAAGTAAGAGACAATCGTCTATGTAGCATCCCCAGTATATTATGGAATCTACCCATGGTGCTCCAGATCCATTTGGATTGTAGGACACCCATGTACATATTCGCAAAACAAGGTGAGAACTTGGAGCCCATAGCCGCACCCTTGTTTTGTTTGTACCAGATGTATGGAATATGCTACTTACCAGTATGCATCTGTTCTTGGCATGTAGGCCTGCTGACATTCATATCTGTGCATGGATCGCCGCCTAGTGTTGGGTCCAGATGATTGCACTTTGTTGTCCTGGAAGAGTCTTCGAAGTATCAAGAGATAGGCGACTCCTCCCCTGGACTACAGTGCGCATGGGCATCCTTTCCATGCTCAGATTGTTTTTCGCCATTGTGGCAGAGGTAGAGATAGGAAAGTAAGATGTCCATGCTAGAGATAATGAATGTCAGCAGCCCTACATGCCAAGAACAGATGCATACTGGTAAGTAGCATATTCCGTTCGAGGCATGTGGGCTGCTGAATTCATAGCTGTGCATAGACTGAATAGCAGTATCTCCTCTAGCAGAGGCCACCTGTGCCAGCTGCAGCAGTTAGGAAAAGAGTTTTGAGGACAGCCTGGCCTACAGCAGCTTGCTGTTTTGCTTGCACGTCTACACAGTAGTGTTTAGTGAAAGTGTGTATTGTGGACCATGTGGCTGCCTTACAGATGTCTTTGAGGGGAATATTTCCTAGGAAAGCCATGGATGCCCACATTTTCCGTGTAGAGTGTGCTCTAGGGGGGACTGTTAAAGTGCGTTTAGCTTTTAGATAACATATTTGAATGCATTTAACTATCCATCTGGCTATTCCTGACTTTGAAATAGGATTTCCCTTGTGCTGTGGTGCAAAAGCAACAAACAGTTGCTTTGTTTTCCTAAAGGATTTAGTTCTGTCCACATAGTATAGTAGAGCTCTCCGAACGTCTAGTGTGTGCAGGGCTCTTTCAGCTACTGATTGTGGATTCTGAAAGAATACTGGCAGTTCAATTGCTTGATTAATATGGAAGTTGGATACGACTTTAGGCATGAATTTAGGGTTTGTTCGAAGAACTACCCTGTTAGCATGTACCTGCATGAAGGGTTCTTGAATTGTCAGTGCTTGCAATTCGCTCACTCTTCTGAGTGAGGTGATGGCAACTAAGAATGCGACCTTCCACGTTAGGAATTGCAATTCGCAGGAGTGTAGAGGTTCGAAAGGAGGTCCCATGAGTTTGGTAAGCACTATATTTAGATTCCAGACTGGGGAAGGAGGGTGTCTTGGAGGGATCACTCTTTTTAAGCCCTCCATAAATGCTTTAATTGTTGGTACCCTGAACAGCGAAAGGTGTTGCCTGTTCTGAAGGTATGCTGCTATAGCAGCGAGGTGTAGTCGAATAGAAGAGTATGCTAAGTTACATCTTTGTAAGTGCAGCAGGTAGCATATAGTGTTCTGAATGGAAGCGTCTAATGGGTTGATTTGGTTATTGTTGCAGTAAATAACAAATCTATTCCATTTTGCTGCATAGCATGCTACTGTCGCTAAGCATTTTGTAAAAACTCTTGGAGCCGTGGTAACCCCGAAGGGCAAAACCTTGAATTGGTAGTGCTGCCCTTCTATTGTGAACCTGAGGTATTTTCTGTGGGCTGGATGGACCGATAAGTGGAAGTACGCATCCTTGAGGTCCAGTGTTGCTAGGAAGTCTCCCTGTTGTAGCAACGGGAGCACTTGCTGTAGTGTGATCATATGGAAGTGCTCCGACAGTATGTATTGATTTAGGGGTCTGAGGTCCAATATTGGTCTGAGGGAACCGTCCTTTTTGGGAATAAGGAAGAATAGGGAGTATACTCCTGTCCCTTGCTGGTGGAAAGGGACTGGCTCTATGGCCCCCTTTTCCAGCATGCTTTTCACCTCTTGTTGAAGTAGGGTGATGTGTTCTATGGACATAGGACGATGTCTGGGTGGTATGTTTGGTGGCGTAGAAGTCCGTTCTAGGCAATAACCAGACTGGATAATTTCTCTTACCCACCTGTCTGTCGTGATTGTGTGCCAGACAGGTAGGAACTGTTGTAGTCTGCCTCCGACTGGTGTTAAATGTTCCGAAGGCAGTGTAATTGAGTCACTGTATTGTGGTGGCGGAGGCTCTGGTGTTATTGCCTCCCCGCCCTCTTCCCTTAGGATTGTTACCTCTGTAACCACCTCTGTTGGTGTTCTTTGTGAAGGAACCTTGTGTGTTACCCTTGTAGGAGGTAGATGTTTGTGAAGCATTTCCTTGTGTGTTTGCTCTGTATGAGGAGCGCCGAAAGGAGCCCCTATGTTGCAAAAATTGCAGTGCACCCATGGATTTTGCTGTTTCTGTGTCCTTTTTCATTTGGTCCAACATGGTGTCAACCGCAGGACCAAATAAAAAATCTGGGTTAACGGGTTGGTTGAGAATGGTGGACTGCACCTCATTCTTAAAACCTGAAACCCGCAGCCATGCATGTCTGCAGAGAAGGACACTAGTATTAATGGATCTAGCTGCGGTGTCTGCAGCGTCCAGCGCACATTTAATGGAGGCATTAGAGAAGAACTTTCCCTCCTGAATAAGATCAGTTGCTTGTGCTTTAAACGGCTCGGGCAGATGTTGCATAAGGCTCTCGAGCTGATCGTAATGTGCCCTATCGTAACGAGCCAGTAGTGCCTGTGTGTTAGCAATTCTCCAAGAGTTGGATGCCTGTGCCGCTACCCTCTTGCCCGATGCCTTTAGGATTTTGGTCTCTATCAGGGGGAGGTGCTTCCCCTGTAGTCTGAGAGTTGGCTCTTTTTCGTGCGTTAGCAACCACTAGGGAGTCTAGTGGCAGCTGGCCCTTGATATAGGTGGGGTCTGTAGGAGCCGGTCTATTTTTTCTATTCTGGGATTGATTACCCGTGCCGTGGCTGTGTCTTTGAATATGTCAGGGGCATGTTTTAGAACTCCCTTTAACATTGGAAGTGTTTTTACACTTTTCTCTGGAGAAGTGAAAGTGTCAAAGAGCAAGTCCTCTTCTACAGGGTCACTGTGCATGTCCACGTTGTGGAATTGCGCTGCCCTGTCTATCAGTTGGTTAAATACTACTGTGTCATCGGTGGGCGATGGTTTAGTAGGATAAGTGGGCACATCAGGGATAGGATGTGTATCATAAGGATCTGTTGGCTCCTCCCAAGGTTCCTCTTGATCTGGATCGTGAGGAATGAATATGCTACTTACCAGTATGCATCTGTTCTTGGCATGTAGGGCTGCTAACATTCATATCTTAGCATTAGATCGCCGCCTAGTGTTGGGTCCGGATGATCGCACATTGTTGTCCTGGAAGAGTCTTCGAAGTATCCTGAGATGGGTGGCTCCTCCCCTGGACTACAGTGCGCATGGGCATCGGCTCCATCCCCAGATTGTTTTTCGCCATTGTGGCAGAAGATGGAGTGAAAAGTGTAAAGGATGTCCATGCTAATGAATAAATACAATAGTATATCTGCAGCTGCGACAGGCACCGGGGAGGAGGGCGGGCGATATGAATGTTAGCAGCCCTACATGCCAAGAACAGATGCATACTGGTAAGTAGCATATTCAGTTCGAGGCATGTGGGCTGCTAAATTCATATCTTAGCATAGAATATATAGCAGTCCCTCCATCAGCGGCGGTTGCCTGTGCCAGCTGCAGAAACCTGAAAAAGTGTCTTGAGAACAGCCTGTCCTACAGCTGCTTGCTGCTTGGAATGCACATCAACACAGTAGTGTTTTGTAAAGGTATGTGGTGTAACCCACGTGGCTGCTCTGCAAATATCCTCTAAAGGAATGTTCCCTAGGAAAGCCATGGATGCCCCCAATTTGCGTGTGGAGTGCGCCCTTGGGGGAATCGTTAAAGTGCGCTTGGCCTTTTGATAACATATCTGGATGCACTTAACAATCCACCTGGCTATTCCTGCTTTGGAAATAGGGTTGCCTTTGTGTTGTGGTGCGAAGGCAACAAAGAGTTGTTTTGTCTTTCTAAAGGGTTGTGTCCTGTCTATGTAGTACATCAACGCCCTCCGTACATCTAAGGTATGGAGCATTCTTTCTGCCACCGTTTGTGGGTTTTGAAAGAATGCTGGCAAGTCAATAGTTTGGTTGAGATGAAACTGTGACACCACCTTCGGAAGGAATTTGGGGTTAGTGCGTAGCACTACCCTATTTGGATGAATCTGAATGAATGGCTCTTGGATTGTGAGCGCTTGTAGCTCACTAACACGCCTCAGCGACGTAATAGCTATTAGGAAAGCCACTTTCCACGTTAGGAACTGGAGTTCACACGAGTGCAGTGGCTCAAAAGGCGGTCCCATCAGTCTGGTGAGGACCACATTGAGGTTCCACACCGGAGCTGGTGGTGTTCTTGGGGGAATGACTCGTTTCAGGCCTTCAAGAAAGGCTTTAATGGCAGGCACTCTGAAGACAGAGAGGTGCTGCCTGTTCTGAAGGTAAGCCGCTATGGCGGATAGATGTATCCGAATGGAAGTGTACGCTAGATTGCACTTGTAAAGATGCAACAGATAGCAAATGATGTCAGGGATAGATGCATCTAGCGGGTTGATGTCATTGGCAGTACAGTAAATGACAAAACGCTTCCATTTCGCAGCATAGCATGCTCTGGTAGTTGGCTTCCTTGCCCCCTTGATGATGTCCATGCATTCTGGAGGTAGGTTAAGGTATCCAAACTCTAGGACTTCAGGAGCCAGATCGCCAGGTTGAGCTGTTGCGGATCTGGATGCTGAATTTCTCCATGGTTCTGCGTTAAAAGACTGGGCGTGAGGCGCAGTCTTTGATGCGGCACCACTGATAGTTCGAGGAACGTGGTGTACCATGCTTGGCGCGCCCACGTTGGAGCAACTAGGATGAGAGTCATCGCGTGCTGCCTTAGCTTTCTTGCGACCAGCGGTATCAGAGGGGCTGGCGGAAAAGCGTACGCAAATTTGCCTGACCAGTTCATCCATATCGCATTCCCCTGCGACTGTGGGTGAGGGAACCTGGCGGCAAAGTGTTGGCATTTTGCGTTTTCCTTTGTGGCAAACAGGTCTATCTCCGGATGACCCCACTGCTGGAAGTACGGGTGGAGGACAGATGGGTGTATCTCCCACTCGTGCATTTGATGGCTGTACCTGCTGAGCAGATCCGCCATCTGGTTGTCCTTCCCTGGGAGGTGTTCTGCCATGAGGAAAATGTTCCTCTGAATGGCCCACTTCCACATGCTCTGAGCCAGATGAGACAGCTGTGGCGAGTGGGTGCCTCCCTGCTTTTGAATGTAGTACATCGCGGTCATGTTGTCCGTCCGGACTAACACTACCTTGTTGCACAGATGTACAATGAAGGACTTGATCGCCATGAAGATTGCCATCAGTTCCAGATAGTTGATGTGCATCTTTTGTTGCTGCGTCGTCCATAGTCCCTGCACTGTGTAATTGAGCAGATGAGCTCCCCATCCCTGGAGAGATGCGTCCGTTGTCAGGGTAATCTGCGGCACAGGCTCTTGGAACAGTCGGCCCTTGCAAAGGTTGTGTGGAGTCCACCAATGCAGAGAGTCGTATGCCCGACTGGTAACCAACACTAGGTCTGTCAATTGCCCTTGAGCCTGTGTCCACTGATTCGCTAAGCACTCCTGGAGCGGGCGCATATGTAACCGTGCGTGAGGGACTATGAAGATGCAGGAGGCCATCATACCTATCAACTGCATGAACACTCTCGCTGGAAGCGAGTGTTGTGGTCTGAACTTTTGGATTAGAGACTGCATGCTGTCTATCCTGACTTGGTTTGGCTGAGCCATGGCCGTCAGGGTGTTGATCGTCGCACCTAGGAACTGCCGGACATGTGCTGGTTGTAGATGCGACTTTGGGTAGTTCAGCGAGAAACCCAGATTGTGAAGAAGGTGAATTGTAGCCGACATGTCCGCGGCGCACTGTTGCTCCGACTTGGCTTGCACGAGCCAGTCGTCTAGGTAGGGGTAGACATGGATGGTCTGCCTCCTGAGGTGCGCTGCTACTGTCGCCAGACACTTGGTAAACACCCTTGGGGCTGTGGTGACTCCGAAGGGTAGCACCTTGAACTGGAAAATGCTTGCCTTGAATAGTGAACCTGAGGTATTTCCTGTGGGACGGGTGTAGTGGAATGTGGAAATAAGCATCCTTGAGATCTAAGGTTGCTAAGAAGTCCCCTTGGTTCAGCAAGGGAAGAATCTGTTGGAGAGTGAGCACGTGGAAATGTTCTGATAGTATGTACATGTTGAGGGGACGTAGATCTAGAATGGGTCTGAGAGATCCGTCCTTCTTCGGAATAAGGAAGTACAGGGAATACACCCCTGTACCTTCTTCTCCCACCGGCACGAGCTCGATTGCGCCTTTTTGCAGCATCACCACTACCTCCTGCTGCAATAAGAGCAAGTGCTCTGCGGACATAGGTCTTTGCCTTGGCGGGATGTTGGGTGGAGTGGATTTCAACTCTAGGCAATAACCATACTGGATTAGTTGTCGCACCCACCTGTCTGTGGTGATGTTTTTCCAGACGGGCAGGAACTGCTGCAGTCTCCCCCCGACGGGTGTTAAGTGGTCGGGGGCAGTGACAGAGAGTCACTGTTTGCTTGGGGTAGAGGAGCGGGAGCTGTTTCCTCCGCCGCAACCTCTGTTGCTGTTGTTTCTGTAACCTCCCTTGTTCTGTTTCGTGAACGAGGATTGTGCTCTACCTTTTGAGAACTGAGATTGTTGACCCATTTGTCCTCTGGTGACTCCACGTGCACCTGAGCGACGAAAATTGCTGCCACGAAACTGTTGTGACTGTAGGGCCCCCATGGACTTAGCAGTCTCTGTGTCCTTTTTTATTTTCTCTAGGGTGGTGTCAACATCTGGACCAAACAGACTATCAGGATTGACTGGCTGATTAAGAATGGTTGTCTGAATATCCTGTTTAAACCCTGAGATGCGTAGCCACGCCTGTCGTCTCAGCATAACGCTAGTGTTGATAGCTCTAGCAGCTGTGTCTGCTGCGTCAAGGGCACACTTGATAGCTGCGTTTGAGATTAGCTTCCCTTCCTCAATAAGCAGTTTAGTGCCTTCTTGGAACTGTGGAGGCAGGTGTTGTATAATCTGTTCTAGGGTGTCGTAGTGCGCCCTATCGTAACGCGCTAAGAGCGCCTGTGTATTGGCAATGCGCCAAAAGTTTGATGCCTGCGCAGCTACTCTTTTGCCCCCTGCCTCTAGCACTTTAGACTCCTTATCCGGGGGAGGAGCTTCACCCGTGGTTTGGGAGTTGGCACGTTTCCTGGCATTGGCGACCACAAGAGAGTCCAGTGGCAACTGTCCCCGAATGTATGCGGGGTCTGCAGGTGCAGGTCTGTACTTTTTTTCAATACGTGGATTGACCACTCTTGCTCTTGTAGGCTCCTTAAAAATGTCCCCAGCATGCTTGAGGACTCCTTTAAGCATAGGCAGAGTCTTTACTGTCCTTTCAGAGACTGAAAATGTGTCGAAAAGGAAGTCTTCCTCAACCGGGTCCGCATGCATGTCCACATCATGATTGGCTGCGGCCCTTTCGAGTAGTGCATGAAAACCTGCTGAATCCTCCGTTGGGGATGCACGTGCATTAAAGAGCTGCGGGTCCTGCCCCACACTTTGGGCGCTTTGGTCACCAGTGTCATCATATGAATCCTGTTGTGCATCAGGTTCATTGATAGGGAAATTGTATTGCTCGTCCTCATCATACCCCTCACCCGCAGAGTGTTCTGGTGAGGGAGTAGGGCTCCGTCTCGGAGGAGGCTGGATAGGTTCCATGAGGCCTGAAGCATCAAGGGGCACCTTCTTCTTCTTCAGTGGGATGACATATGAGTCCACTGACTCCGAAGTGATTTTCCTCTTATAGAGGGTCAGTTTTCCTGTGTCAGCGTCGATGAAACGCTCTGAATCTTCCTCAGAGTCGAGTACCCGACGTGGAAGAGGGCCAGCCGGTGAAGAAATCACCTGTTTCGGTGCCGATTTGGTGGAAAAGGCCTTCGGCGCCTCCTTCGGCGGCAAAATAAAGAGAAGTTTCCCAGAAGGTTTTGCTGGATTGTCCTTTTGCGGCTGCGGCGATGGTATCGGAGCCGACGGAGCAGAGGCCTTCTCCCTGATTCGCTTTAGTGATTCGGCGATGAGGGATGTCTCACTCACAGTTTGTTTTGGCGCCGTCGAGGATGCTCTGATCTTTCCCTCGGATCCGACGTCTTTGTGGGCCTTGTGCGCTTTGGGCGCGGATCCCGTCGTCACCGACCCCGATTCCTGGGACCGGGGCGTCAACGTGCCAGTCTTCGATCCGTGCGCTTGCGTAGCCTCCTTGGAGCTGGCTTTGGCGTGCTTGGACGGCGGCGCAGCTGTCGATCCGTGCCGACCATCTTTCTTAGAGGACCCCTCCTCTGGCGTCGATTTCGATTTTGCAGCGGCGGAATCGACGGACTTTTTCGACTTCTGCGGACCGGAGGTCGACGGAGTCGATGGAGTAGCGGGCACAGTCGTTTCCGCCGGTACGGCAGCCATCTTAGGGACACTCGAGTCCTTAAGTTTCGGTTTCGTTTTCGGGTCGGCCATCTTAGGTGTTGTCGATCCCGATGGTTTTGGTTTTGGTTTCGAAACAGTCTGCTCGGCAAGTAAGTCCGTGGCCGGGCCAGAAGGCGGGGCCGTGGCTTGCGGCAACGGGTCTTGGGTAAGGCCAACAGGCGATCCCGCGACCCGGTCGGTATCCTCGTAACCTTCGGGGCAGAGCTCGTCCCCCGAGCTATCTGCCGCGGCCCCATAAATCTGATCGTCGTCCCCTACCTCGTCGACGTATTCAAGGCCTTGATCCACGACTCCGTAGTCGTCTCCCGGATCCGCCTCGACCTCCGTCTCGGGTGGGGAGATTTGAAGATGATGACCCTGGTCCTCTTCTTCCTGGACTCCGAAGATGTTCTCCGGATCCGGGGCCGCTTGTCTAGCTTCCATGCGCACCGCGCGCCGAAGCTTGAGAGTCTTCTTTGAGCGGAACTGTGCACATGCCTTGCACTTGCCGTCGTCGTGGTCAGGCGAAAGGCATTTGTTACAGACGGGGTGTAGATCGATGTGTGGGTACTTGGACCCACAAAGCGGGCAGTACTTAAACGGGCTCCGCTCCATGTCCGAAAAGTTTTGCAGTCGTGTTGCGATGAGAAGGCCTCAAAGTCCAGAAAGCGAAAGAAAACTCCGCTTATTCCGGCTCCAAGAGACGGAAGACTCGAGACCGTGCGCAAACAATACCGACGCAAAAAATCGAGGCCTTTTGGCCGTTAAAAGTAAGTTTTTTCTCGGTTTCGACAGAAAGACGTCGAGACCACATCCGAACCCAATGGCGGAAAAAAACAATCTGGGGATGGAGCCGATGCCCATGCGCACTGTAGTCCAGGGGAGGAGCCACCCATCTCAGGATACTTCGAAGACTCTTCCAGGACAACAATGTGCGATCATCCGGACCCAACACTAGGCGGCGATCTAATGCTAAGATATGAATTTAGCAGCCCACATGCCTCGAACAGTTATATAGGGGCTGTGGTTCATACCCTGTGTCCCCTCATCGTGGTTAGAAGATGAGGTAGGTGCAAGTGGTGTGGAGGGCATAATAGGTTGAAAAGGGAGTGAGGGTTTAGTAGGAGAAGTGCCAAAGTCCTTTTTCTTGAGTGGGATAGGTGAATCAGGTGCAAAGTCCAAAGGTCTATTTTTCCTATGCAGGATGGTAACTTTACCAGTGTCAGGGTTAATGTAAATTTTTGCTTGGTCCTCGGATGGGTCTGGGTGGAATAGTTCTTCCTCTACAGTCCTGGGTTTAGGCTTGGACCTTTTCGGGTCGACAGAGGCAGGTTTTTCGACAACCTTTGGTGTTTTGCTTGATTTTTTCGGCTCGGGCCCTGATTTGGGCTCGACTCATTGTTTCGGGTCAACGGGAACTTTCGGGTCGACACGTTGTTTGAGCTCCGTAGGCTTCTTTGGGTGAGTGTCTTTCACCGGATCGATTGTCTTATTTGTATCGACCGGTGTTTTCAAAGCTGTTACTTTTTGGTCGACAGGTTTGTCCGGCTTCGATGGCTTCGGTACGGCACTGGATGCCAGGTCGACTGTTTTTGGAACCGCAGGCTTGGTCGGGACGGCGACCTTCCTTGGTTCGGCGCTCTTCGGCTGCGCTCCCTTACTCGCCTCGACTGGTTTTTTGGGGTCGACTGCTTTTGGCTGAGCGGCCTTTGCGGGGTCGACAGTCTTTTTCGGCTCGACGCTCTTTGGCTGTACGGCCTTTTTTGGATCGACGCCCTTCGGGCCGGTGACTTTTTTTGGCTCTGGAACCTTCTTCGGGGCAACGTTACTAGGCCCTGGTGTGTCTGAAGGTTTCGTTTTCGGAGCCGAGCCTGAAAGCGGGGCTGTCTAAAGTCTTTTATGATCTTGGCTAAGGCCTGTTGGCGATGCCTCGACCGGAGCCTTTGGTGAGGGGTTAATAGGGGTCGGGGGCAGTGTACTCACGATTTGGCCCGACGGGAGTTCGTCGAAGTAGTCCTCGACAGTGACGATCTCTAGGTCAGAGACCGGAGCGTCCGGTAGGTCCTGTTCATCATCGAAGATGTTGTCGGGTTCCGGTGCCTGTCGCTGCATTTCTTGCCTAGCAGCCCGTCGGATCCGTATGTTTTTTTTTCGACGGGAACGGGGCGCAGGCCGGGCAGGTTTCTTCCGTATGGTCTGGGGAAAGGCACTTGTTGCATACTGAGTGTTTATCAGTATGGGGGAACTTTGAGTTGCAATGTGGGCACCTTTTGAAGGGGCTTCTTTCCATCGACGGTCGGCTCACGTGGCGTCGAAAAGGCCCAACTGCCCGCGTCGACGACCGATTAGAGATGGAAGGTTGGCTCGAGTAGAGGTAGCGAACGAGAACAATACCGCCAAAGTCGAAGGCCTTTTGGCATTTAGAAACGTTTTATTTCGATTCAGAGTTGGAGAAAAGGAGTTTGCATCCGAACCCAATGGCGGAAAAAAACAATCTGAGCATGGAAAGGATGCCCATGCGCACTGTAGTCCAGGGGTGGAGTCACCTATCTCGTGATACTCCGAAGACTCTTCCAGGACAACAAAGTGCAATCATCCGGACCCAACACTAGGCGGCGATCTATGCACAGATATGAATTCAGAAGCCCACATGCCTCGAACATCAAGTTATTGTTCAGTATGATGTCCATCATGGCAACAAGCATGTGAGTGTGTTGCCATAATGTAGCTGGTTTGTTGTGTAACAGGTTGGTGACTGCTTCCAGCCCTAATCCTTGTTCAATGGTGGTATAAAGGGACACCATATAAAGGGTAGCTAGAATAATATCGGGTTACCATTGGCCATCCGCCAGAATACTCAGGATGTGTTTAGAATCTTCTATGTAAGAGGGCAGGTTTTTGACCATGGCACCAAGGAAAAGGTCCACATATTAGGCGAGCCTTTCGGTGGGACCGCCTATGCCTCATACTATAGGTCTTCCCGGTGGAAAATGTGCCGGTTTATGTATTTTGGGCACTGTGTATAACCAGGGGAATGCCGGCCTGTGAATCTTCAGATAGGAGTTCCTGATCATCAATTAGCCCAAACGTGTGCCACTCATATAGACATTTGTTGATTTTGGTGACGAGTGTGGCCGTGGGTTGTGTGCGAGCTGTTCATAACCGGATAAGTCCTGCAGCTGAGACAGGATTTCGGCATGGTAGTCAGTCCGATTCATGATTACCACATTCCCGCCCTTGTCAGCCTCTGATTATGATGTCTGTGTTGGATGTGAGGCTTTTGAGTGCTACTCGTTCATCTCTACGTAGGTTGTCCTTTCATTCTATGTTTGGTGTGTAGTACTTTGTTATCGTGTCTGTCCAGATCTCCTACGAATAGGTTATAGAATGTGTCGGCCGCGTTGCCGCCTGGCAGCGTGTGTAGGAGAGTGGGGTCTGCAATCCTATGGCCACCCCAGATTTTTGCTTTTTGCTTCACTGGTTTACGACTTTCCCTGGCTGTGGGCCTGCTAATCAGACCCACAGCCTAGCTGTTCTCTCTCTAAATTGACAACCATGTACTTTAGGTGCATTTACCAATTGGTACTGAGCCACCTTATCAGCCCCTGTACAGTGTACCTTAGGTATCCAGGGCATAGGTGTACCCAGGGCCTACCAGGGGCTGAAGCATGTATTATGCCACCCCTGGCTGGCCATCTAAAACTGACACAACTGGCTGCAAGACAGCTGGGGCAAGGTGGTGTAATCACCCTTTGCTATAGATATAGTATACCTATATCTAACCCTAAAATGGACACATATATTCCTATCAGTCACTCCAATGGCAGGCCTTATCGATCCTGAAGGCAGAGTGCTTGGAATTATGTAAGATGGTGCTCTGGCATGAGCTGAGCCCGTCTGCAGCTTGCGGAACCAAGTCCTAATAGCTGTTCCATGATAACGCTATACCATATACTCTTAAGTGCATTATCAACCTCGCGGTTAAATGCCAACTCTGGTATAACATTATCAAAACATGTAGAGTAAGGTGTCATACGAATTGGAATACTACCCCCTCGCCAATTCTGGCGACGGGGGAGCATTCCACCCTTCTAGAGGGACACGACATGTATGTAACTGTGAACCCCGGTTAAAGTTAAACGAAGCCTCAGCATCACAAAATGGATGCTGCCACCACAGACACAAGTCTGACCTCCTGCTGCTGGGAGTCCTTCCAGCGAGGGAGGCCTGGACAAAGGGTTTCCTGCCTTGGGAGGTGCTAGCACCACCCCAGACAGGATTTTGTGTATTGAGGTAGGGAGGCATGAAAGGAATGAGACATGCCTGGGGCACACAACGTGCCCTGTGCATACACCGGTTCAAATCAGTTGCTGGGGCATCCCTGCCCCAGCTCTGGCGCGAAAACCGGACAAAGGATAGGGGGTGTAGCCACCCCCTCCAGGTCCCACCCAGGGGAGGGACCTAGTCAGTAGTGCAGCCCCCTTTAGGAGAATAAAGGTAGGAGCTGGTCCCATTCCACATTAGATTATCCTGAACAATTCTACAAGAAGAAACTCTGGACTTCGACGTTCTGCTCCACAGAAGACTGAAGAATCTCCCTCGTGGGCAAGGAGTGTCCACCCGGCAACTGCAGGCACCATCAAGCGTCCAGCGGCTTCACTTTGTCGTCTTCCCTCGAGGATCCAGACTTCAGAGCGCGACGAGACCCGGATTCCCAGACCTCTCCGACCTCAACTCACATCTGCAGCAAAGCTGAGACCCGTGGGTGCGACGAGACACGTGGGACCGGCCATCTTGAAAGAAGCCTGCACTTCGCTTCCAGCACGACTCCCGAGGTAAACTCGACCAAGTGCTTTGGGGATTGAGAAGCCCCAGCCCCTGCACCGAAGATCAGCCCTCCAGCTTCCACGAGATCTGCGTGGGGCCCTTCTGCTTTTTTGCTGCTCGACGCGTTGTCTGGTCACTTGCCGGCTGGCTAGTGGCCTCCTAGACGACGAAACTTTAAATCTTCACTGCTGGTCTGGTTGCTCCAGACTGGCCCTTGCTCCCTTCCAAAAGAGGGGCACCCCGGACTCTCCTAGTCCGCACCAGACGTCTTTTCCACTCACCGCGTGGGTTGCCTTTGCCAAGGCCTGTTGACTCCAATTCCGGATCCGACACCGCCGACAGCGAGAGCCTGCGTGGGACAGCTCGTGCCTCCATTCTGGTCGTCGAAGACACCTCCTGGTCCACGTGGCTGCAGAGTCAAGCGTCCACTCTTCACTTGATCGCGACGACAGCCTCTGGTTCCTTCCTGGTTCCACACCGGTCACTGGCTAGTGACTTTGAACACTGTCCCCTCTGCTTTCAGGTCCTCTTCTTAACCGATCCACCCTTGGATCGCACCGGACATCTTCCTCCTGGTCGCCTACAGCATCTTTTCTTCCAGGCTCCATAGACTTCAACGCGAGAACCCGACACTTTGACACCTATGCACCCGCAGCCCGTGGGTGAGGTAACAAGAGCATTTCGGTGCTCAAGGGTAGTTTAACTGTCCTAGTGTCCAGTTCCACAGTCGTTTTTGTCCTAACTAGTCAGGATTGTCCGTACTCACCTTTAACTTGAACTGTACTGTCCATAGACGTTGTTACGCATCTCGCGTGTAAGTTCACACTCTGCACACGCGTCCCGTGGGCCTCCTATTACTTACCTAAGGTAAAGATAGCGTAGTCCTAGCGAACCTCCAGCCTCTTGACTGCTCCATTCCGTCTACCGACTTTCACAGTCCACTTACTTAGTATATGGTTTGTCCTGCCCCTAGGGCACCATTGTAATTTTGTGCAACTTGTAGTATTTTTCGTAAGAGATTGTCATGTGCTTAGCCCTCTGACCTCATAAAGAGTTCAGAGGTGCTGTTATTAATAAATATAGTGTTTATTTTCATAACAACCTGTGTGGTGTCCTTTCATCTGGTATTCAAGGGGTATATTGTGGTAAAACAGCTGGCTTCACATGCCAAAAGAGTTTAGCCTAAGAATGCTTTGTCCATGCTACCATTAGGATAGCTGGTCTATAAGGTTGACTTACAACCAATCACCATAAGGGTTGTTTGGACTGATACAAGGTGATCACTAGAACTAGTGAGCATCATATATCAGGCCAACTTCTCACAGCGTGGGCGTCCATTTGGACTTGAGGCCACTACGGAGACTGAGGTCTGCTTCTATATTGAGCTCTTGGAATTCTCCATGTTGGTTGGTGTGTCGTCTGAGTGATAGGAGTAAATGTTTTTCCTGGATGTCCCTGATGGTGTGTACCCCCAGATGAGTTGCCTGAGCAGATCTTGCTGATGAAAACCTTTATTGTAACATAAGGCAGATACACTCACCAGCCAGCAAGAACACAGCCGGCTATTATCACAAAGACGGGCAGGGCAAATCAATAATTCAAACCACATACATCCCGCCTCGAAAAGTCCGGATCAACAACCAGGATACTGTCGCACCATAGCGGCACTAGGATAAGAGAGGTTTCATTTTTTCTTTGAAAAGAATCAAAAATAGAACAGGATCCGATGACATACAATATAGTAACACCAGGGGTAGGGGACGTCACAAATCAGGATATGCACATTCGGGACCACTGCAAGCGGGGCGCACGCGAGAACGCGCATTAAAACAGGATAAACAACTAACAGTACAGCACGCCCCCTCGTGCAGCACCCGCCCGCAGGATCTAAAAAGAAGTTATTATAGCCTCCCCCATACTGGTTGAAGACATAAGAGTATCCGGTAAACCACACACCATTCGGAATCCCATAGAGAAAAAAGAAAGTAAGAAGAGAAGAAGGCAAGCAGAACAAGAAAAAATAGAGGCCCTAGAAACTGAAAAAGAAAAACGGAGAATACCCCCCACCCTGCACCCATGCCTCCAGCTACGGCCTCCCCCTCAGCAGAGTGCCTGTCGCCCCTGTCAGGAAACCCGAAATTTAGAAGAAGAGAAAAGAAACTACCACCCACCTAGACTAAAGAAGGAACCCAAGCGAGGGAAGAAAAGAAAGAAATGGAAAATGGAGGGGAGCCCTCTAACAGTCCCCCGGCCTCTCCCTCAGCAAGGAACGGATGTAGACAGGACAGAAAACTCCCCCGCATTAAAGCAACAGAATAGAACAATGCACGAGGCACAGGAGCAGCCCAGCATGGCCACAAAAAGAAAGCAATATGTCACACATCCCCCTTAAACCCGCAAGCAGGAAATATCGAAACAGAAGAAACATCATTTGTCCTTGACCCGTCCTGCGCATATCACAATGGCCCACCAAATAGTCACACCCCAAATCAGCAATCATAAGGATTAGGGATAGCAGAGGAAATCGAAACAGCAGCTAGTCTGTAGTGCCACACTGCGAGCAGACCACATCCGCGCCCGCTCCCTGCCAGCGTGATGGACCAAACCTGACACAATAACATAACTGCCACGTCGCAATCGGAAAGGCAGAGCAGGGAAAAGAGCGTCACAGTGTAAAGCGAGGGTGGAGCAGAACCAAAGATATCAACAGCATGGCGTGGAAAGAAAGTCCCTAGTTCAGTTCCAGGCAGGGGCCTACGGATAGTCCCAGGTCACAAACGTCACCAACTGGAGATAGCTCGAGAGCCCGTGTCCCAGGTTACAGGATTCCAGTACCGGCGCCATCTTATCGCGCCTGGGTAAGTCACGCAACATCCGGGCTCAGTAGTTCCGCCACAAAGACAACATCCTCCAGCATATCACCCAGTGAACGGGCACCCTGCGACAAAATATAACGGAGATTAGTTGGGGCAGCAGGGAGATCGCCAAGATGTAGGTCTGCTCCATGACCCCTGTGTTGTCAAGCGCCCTTCCTCCATAGGACAGGAATCAGGCCGGGAAGCAGTATCACGGATGTGGCACTCTGCCCCCTCCACTACGTTACGAGGAAACACCATCTGAGATCGGGGCCAAGGCATGCGCAGCAGGGCATCAGGCGTCCTGGGTTAACGATCAGGGCAGTAAAACAGCGGAGACTCGGCCAAAAACACAGCCGCCGGGGGAGTCCGCGGTATGAAATGCGACTGGGCTCAAATTCGGGATTCTCCCGCAATTAGCGGGACAGGTCCAACCACGGTCCCCGGCGGCAAGCGAGCAAAGTTCCCAAAATAAAAGGGGGGGGACAAACGACCCAGGGAAACCATGAAGGGTCGATCTCGTAGGCATGTCCCCCATCAGATGGGCGAGCGACCCAAAAATCGGCCGACCCGATTCAATCCGGAGCCGACCGGCCCCTCACTGCCATTGGCGGCCGTTGTTGTTCGATTGGCGGCCGGTTCAGCAATCAGGCGAGTCCCCGGTCTTCACGCTGCCTCAGGCCGCAAACGCCACCTTCTGTTTCTCCCTTTGTGGAGGTAGTACAGACCTCGGGCATGCGCCACCAAGAACCGGAGCTGCTCCTGCGCTCGTCCATTGCTATTCAGGACAGCAGGCAGAAGGCGTCTTCAGGAGGAGATGATACACGGAGCCGGGGGACTGGGCGGCCATCTTCGACGCCGACTTAGCTCCTCCCCCTTGCTGATGTTCTTAGTGATGGGTGGAGTGCCGCTGAAGTGCTTCTTAATCTTAAGGCTTGATAACTTTGAAAAGATCTATATTGTGTCTGCAGGTGTCTCCCTGTTCGTGGGGGTTGAAGCTTAGGCCTTTGCTAAGTAATGAGCCCATTCCACTGTCTAGATTTTGGGATGAGAGGTTGACCACTTGTATGTCTAGGTCGGTCTGGGAAAAAAAAAGATTCTCCTTGTTCGGATTCGATATGGCAGCTGTCAACGCCAGAGGAGGCATCAGAGAACTCAGGCTCAGACGAATGGAAGCTACGGGGATCATGTGTCTACGGACGGTCCAACACGGACTCAATACGGACCGTGAACTACATCATTTTTTGGGTGAATGATTGCCCAACTAAGAACAGTATACTATCAACTTACAATGATTTGCTACATGTCCTTGCATGTGAAACACAAACGCAATATGTACCAGGGGGACATCACCTTTAGGGTGAATAGGCGCCCAATTAGCAAGTATATATTAACAGCTTACAGTAAATCACTTCTGTAGTTGCATGTAACACGGACCACAAGTCACATTATATTTGGTCACCTAAGCGCCTCAACAATTACTGGTTGTTCTCCACGTGCAGTAACTGACCAAGTGTCACCGTATGCGCAACCCTCATGTCTCCCTACCTGCTCCTATTCATGACCACCAGCATCCCAGCCAGTTAGGTATTTGTACCCATTATTTCTGCTGCTTATACCGTAAGTGCCTTGTCTGGTCACCCAAGCAAGCCATCCCTACTGTCTACACCTTCAGCTCCTATCTGATTTTACATGTACACCATCCTTTGTCTTTTTAGTAGAACAGGGCCTTTTCTCCCCCCCTCGCACACTGCTTCTCAATCGCCGTTCAGCCCTCTTTACATTCTCTTGCGATCCTCCTACCCTATCCTTGGACTTTCGCACTGCAATCCGTTTTCCAACCCCCTCGTTCATTTGCCAGTCACCCCCATGTGATGCATCGCCTTCGTCACCACACGTACCCCTTTCAGCATGCCGTACTCGGTGGTGACTTCTCACACTTACGCTTGCCTCACATACCTTAGTCTATTCAGGTCCCAGACTCCCATCGTCCTGACTACCCTTATCACGACACATGAGCAGCACCTATTTCCATTGCCACCCTCAAGCAACATGGCGGTAACGCATGCCTAGACCTCCGAGGTGGGCTAGCCCGTGGTCTAGTCTTGACAGCAGCACCGGTTTAAGTGCATTCACTGATTTCCGCTCATTCCCGTATCCGGCTGCCATCACGCTATCCATGTCTCACAGCCTCGTCCTAGCTACAGTCAGGTAAGCTGCGCCCTATTGCGCTCCCCCGTTTCCATACCCCTCCACAGCTCTCGCTCTTCCACGTCCTGTGCAACGGTTCACCACCCCCTTCTGCTCTCTTTTGTTTCTAGAAAGGCGCACCCGCCTGATCACTCGCTCATTTCCACGGATGGTACCTACTCCTCCACACCCAGGGTAAGATCCTACACACACGCTCTGACCTGGCCTCACCCATTCTCCCTCCTGACACTTCATTCCTTACAGCTCTCTACTCTCTGCTGCTACACGGCGCCCGAATTATCCTGTCCCCACAGCAGACACTAAATCGTCTGCATACTCCTCACTTGGGGTAAGTTCCCATCCTTTTGTTTCTGGCTCCGCCTACACCACTTGATACATCCTCTTCATTCCCCGTTCCTTTCCACTTTCCAGCCTACATACTGCCTCCTACGTCAGGCGCACCCGCCCTGGATCATCCTTCCACTGTGACGGCCCAAGCACTATCACACATCCGGGTAAGCACTCGTCCCCACTCTGCATTCCATGTGCTTCATACCTCATCTACTATTTTCCTCATCATTCTTCTTCCTCTCGCAGCGGCCTACATCCGCGCCCGCTGCTCCCTGCACGCGGCACTACCATGTATCTTCTACCAACATAGGTGCCTCTGCACCCCAGCATCAGCGATCCAGACCACTTCGTACCTCTAGCCGGGTTGGATTTATCACCGGCTCTGAAGTAAGCATTCCGTCACACAGCATCTGCCACCCCTGTTCTTTTACCCCCCCACCATCCGCTGCCTGCACCATGGGCGGACATTCACTTTCACTCTTGCTGTCCCTTCCCGCAGGATCCTCGTTTTGCTTCCATCACATACGCCACACAGGTAATGATTTCTCTACCCCCACTGCAAGGTCCCCTGGTCTTGGAGGTTCTCACCACAGTCAGGACTTCCTACCTACCTACACCTTCCACCTACCTATCATGACCCAGTCTCCCTTGCAGCCCACCTTTCCTCACCCAGTCTGTGTCTTCCCAGTTTCTCCCGCCCCACCATACCTGGCCCATCCACCACAGTACTCCCACTTTCTACAGGTGCCATGTCAACCACTTTTACCATACCCTCGAATCACGTCACACTCCGTCACAATAGCCCGTTTTTGATAACCACGCCCTGTCACATCTGCACATGACACACACAATGTCACTCACACCCACGTGTGCCCACCTTGTACCATATCACGGCACTCTCAGAACCATGCTGTTCCTGCGATTTACTAATGATTTTAAACCATGAAAGTGGCACATGCACAAAAGTCACGTGTATCATGCACTCATTGTTGTCACGTAAACTCTATAGACACTTCGTGTGATCCCCTCCACATGCTCCTAACTAATAGGTTAACGGCTAAACTTCCTATTTCCAATTGTTTTCCCTCACCCCATGTTTTGTATTCTCCCCAGTCCTGAAGAGTCACAAGGCAACTCCTTGTGACGAAACACGTGTCGGCTTGCTGTTTATTTGGTTTCAGTTGTTACTTCATTAAAATATCTCTTCAAACATTAGACTGGTGTCGACTCTTGCAAACTGTGATTCAAACGAGACTTCCATACCCTTGTCACACCCTCACTACCTGTGCCGAGGACAGTGTTCATTCTTCAGTGTGGGTCCGCGACCCATACACTTCCGGGGTTTTTTCGGTAATTCCCCCGACCTGGCAGCATTGTACTGAGTCTGATCATTGTGTACACAACGCGAACTAGTCAGAGCGCCAATTTTCCTGGTTTAACCAAAAACCCTACCCCTAGTTTTTGCAAGTTTAGATAACCAACTCTATGACTTAAGGAGCCAAATTGCTAGATTGAGCTCCTTGAGGTTTGGGTGTCTGAGTTCTCCATTGTTCTGCATGAACAGGCTGGAATGGAGATGCAGCATTTGATATGGAGCCACTGAGTTTCAAGAGTGTGGTTAACCACGGCTGAAGGACCCAAGAGGGAGCCACTAAATTCAGTGAGAGGAATGTTTGCCTGAGCCTCATGACCACAAATGTTAGGAGGGGGAGAGGCGGAAAAGCATAGGCAAATATCCCTGACCAATTCGTTCATAGGGCATTGCCTCCGGATAGAGGGTGTGGGAACCTGAGGCGAGGTTTGGGCATTTGAGTTGTCCACTGCAGCGAACAGATCTATTTATGGGATTCCCCACTTTTGAAAGTATGAAAGGAGAACCTGGGGATGATTTTCCCACTCGTGAATGGTTTGCCAATCCTGCTTAGGAGTTCAGTAATCTGATTGTCCACTCTGGGGAGAAGGTCTGCCAGAAGATGGACTTTGTGATAAATTGCCCAATGCCAACTTGCCTGAGAGGGGCGTGACAGTTGCAGAGAATGTGTCCCCCAATGTTTTTGTACATGTTGTCGGTGTGGACTAGGACAACTTTCCCGAGGAGGTGAGACTGAAAAGGTTTTAGTGCTAGATATACAGCTAGAAGCTCTAGATAACTGATGTGTAGAGCTTTGTACCTGTTGTCCCATAGACCTTGAATTGTCAAGTTGTAAAGATGGGCACCCCAGCCTGTGAGGGATGACTTAGCATGATCTGTGGAACATGGTTGATAAAAGGCTGCCTTTTTGAGAAGTGTGCTGTGTTCCACCACTGCAGAGAGCGATGGGTGCTGCTGTCTACCAACACTAGATCTGTTAATTGATCCCGAGACGGATTCCACCGACTAGCTAAGCACGTATATGTGCAATCTTGCATGAGACACTATCACGATGCATGATGCCATCATCCCTAGCAGTTGCATAAACGATCTGGCTGCCAAGTATTGATTGGCTTGAAACCGTATTAGCAGAGATTGGATACTCTGAATTCTGGCTGCATTGGGAGCAGCTAGAGCTGCGACGGTGTTTAGAGTCGCTACCAGATAAGACTACATTTCTGAAGGCGGGACTTTTGAGCATTGACTGTGAAACACAATTGGTAGAGTAGGTCTAATGTAGTCTGAGTGTGATGTAGACACTTCTGGTGCATGCTGGCTTTGATGAGCCAGTCGTCCAGGTATGGGGAGACATGAATCTGTTGTCTTTGGAGATGTGCTGCCACTACTGCTCGACATTTTGGGAATACTCTGGGAACAGTAGTTACTCCGAAAGGGAGTACTTTGAATTGATTAACAGAAACCCATGCGCACTCTAATAGATGAACAAAGATGTCAGTGTAGATATATTGAGACAAATGGAGACAAAGCATTTCATTTACATACAAATGATTGGTTATCTTGGAATCAGTCGTTGGAAAAGGTGTCTTTAATGTTCAAGAGAACCAGCCGACACATGTTTTGTCGCGTCTGGGACAGTCTTCCCGCGACTCCTCAAGGCGGGGGGGGGGGATACAAAGGGGAGTGATGGGGTACATGACAATAACTTACAACAACCCAATGGTATGCGACATTTTTCCTAAACAATGGAACATGGCCAAAGGAAACCACTGAACGCGTGATTAAACCACGGCGACGTGAGAGGGGGTGACATTTTGATACAAAGGTGACTGAAAGGTAAGTTACTTACCTGTAATCCTAGTTCTCTTCCAGGGGTATCCTCATCAAAGTCATAAGCACTGAATATTCCCGCCCATGTGCGGGACCCCGGAAACAATATAAAAATATATATGTAAAATACACATATCTCACTCTAAATATATGTAAATACATATATCATTTTTCTCACACCAATGCAGCCCTAAAACCAATGCTAGACAATGTAAACACTTGTATATGTACAGCAATTAGAAAGGAAACAAAAAACACATTAGGTCAAATAGTCCTTGAACTTTGTGTTTTAATGAGTAAAAGCACTCATAAATCTTGAAAATTGCTCATAAAAGACATTGTCAGTCATAGGCTGAATTGAAAAGTGATAACACAGAAACTGAAAGCATTTTCAGTTAAAACTGGCACCGTGCCTTTAAGGCAGCCATGACCCCAGGCTTCCCATCATGCCTCAGCGGTGACAGTTTGGTCAGTTGTTCTTTGCATTACCCTGAAGTCAGGGCTAAACCACAAGTCCGAGACGTATATCTATCATTTACCTGGGGAAGGTGGGTGGGTTGCTTAAGACTTTGATGAGGATACCCCTGAAAGAGAACTAGGATTACAGGTAAGTAACTTATCCTTCTCTTCCAGGGGATCCTCATCAATAGTCATAAGCACTGAATAGAATAGCAAGCCCATCAACACTTAGACCTATCTAGATAGAATTTTAAAACTCTTTTCAGGTCTAGAGAATGCAGAGCCCTCTCAGCTGGAGTAGAGGGATTGGGAAAGAAAGTGGTAAGAGAAATGGTCTGATTTACATGAAAATCTGACACCACTTTAGGGAGAAAAGATGGATGCGTCCGTAGCACCACTCTATTCAAATGGAACACCGTATAGGGTTCAGAGGAACAGAGCTTGAATCTCGCTCACCCTACGAGCGGACGTGATTGCCACCAAAAAAGATGCTTTCCAGGAAAGATGTTGTAAAGCAGCTTTGTGAATGGGTTCAAAAGGCGGACCCATTAGCTTCGATAGCACCAGGTTCAACTCCCAGGGAGGAGAAGGAGGACGCATTGGAGGGTACACTTTTTTCAACCCTTGCAGGAAGTCCTTGACAGATGGCAACTGGAAAAAAGAGGTTTGAGAAGGTGACCTCCTGTAAGCTGTTATAGCAGCTAGGTGCACCTTGATGGAATTAAACTTTAAACCTGCTTTAGCCAGATATAACAAATAAGGAAGAACTGCTTCTTCCCGACATTGAACTGGATTATGATCATTCTGTATACACCACATATGGAATCGCTTCCACTTGCATGCATAAAAATGTCTTGTGGAGGGCCGTCTTTCCTCTTTTAGGATGAACATGCAGTCCTCTGGCAGCCCTAGATGTCCATACTGTATGGAGCCATGCTGCCAAGCTCAGTGACGGAAGGTTGGGATGGTGACTCCTCCCGTTCATCTTGGACAACAGGTCCGGCCTGCATGGTAGCCTCTTGTGAGGAGTCACTGACAGGTGAAGCAGGTCGGTGTACCACCATTGCCTCGGCCAGTCGGGGGCAATGAGGATCATCGTTGTGCACGAGTGTGTTAACTGGCTCACCACCTTCAAGATCAACGGAAGGGATGGAAAAGCGTACACAAATGCCCCTGACCAGTCGATCAAAAGTGGTACAAAGTGGCAGAGTGGGCTAAAGAACGGTGATGGATTAAACCTAGATCTGTTGACTGGGTGTGAGTGTTTGATTGGTTCAGATGCTCCGTCCATCACCACCCCCTTTTGTACCACAGTCGATCAAAAGAGCATTACCTCTCGATCCTGGCCGGTAGAACCTGGAGGCGAAGTCTCGGCATTTTGTGTTTTGGTTGTCCGCGAACAGGTCTATGGTGGGACGACCCCAGGATTGGAAAATTTCTTCTACAACTGCGTCGTGGAGGACCCAATCCTCCCTGTCGTCGAAATGACGGCTTAGAGCGTCCGCCCTCACATTCTGCTCTCCTGGGAGGTGGACTGCTGTGATGGACAACTTTCGAGCCAGAAGCCAATGCCAGATCCGTTGTGCTTCCAACGACAGAGTTCGTGAGCGTGTTGCCCCCTGCTTGTTCAAGTAGTACATTGTGGTGGTGTTGTCCTTCTGTACTAGTATTGAAGCTTCGTGAATCAAGGGAAGGAACGCCTTGAGAGCTAGGTGGACTGCTCTCAGCTCCAGCATGTTGATGTGGTAGGTACTTTCTTTGCGCGACCACAGACCTTGCACCTGTAGTTGCTCATGTGCACTCCCCAACCTAGAAGCGTGGAAGGGTATACTCAGATGTGAGTCCCTTGCTCATTGCACCATCAGGATTCAAGCAAGCCGGGCCGACGACGCCTGAAATGGCAGAAACCGGTCCCCGGAAGCTTGTTTCCTTCCCAGTACAAGAATTGGCTTGGTAGTTTGGTTTGCCCTGTTCCCATCATGCACTGGGACAGGAACAGACTAATTTGCATATAGCCAAGTTCTGAGCTGGGATGGTGCAGTGAGCTAAAAAACGGTGATGGATCAAGCCCTGATCTTTGGACTGGGTAAGAGTGGTCTGCTTAATTCAGGCACTCTGTTCATCACCACCCCCTTTTTCTGAATCATTTTGTCCACCATAAGCGTGGAAGGGTATACTCCGATGTGAGTCCCTTGCTCATTGCACCATCAGGATTCAAGCAAGCCGGGCCGACGACGCCTGAAATGGCAGAAACCGGTCCCCGGAAGCTTTCCTTCCCAGTACAAGAATTGGCTTGGTAGTTTGGTTTGCCCTGTTCCCATCATGCACTGGGACAGGAACAGACTAATTTGCATATAGCCACGTTCTGAGCTGGGATGGTGCAGTGAGCTAAAAAACGGTGATGGATCAAGCCCTGATCTTTGGACTGGGTAAGAGTGGTCTGCTTAATTCAGGCACTCTGTTCATCACCACCCCCTTTTTCTGAATCATTTTGTCCACCATAAGCGTGGAAGGGTATACTCAGATGTGAGTCCCTTGCTCATTGCACCATCAGGATTCAAGCAAGCCGGGTCGACGACGCCTGAAATGGCAGAAACCGGTCCCCGGAAGCTTGTTTCCTTCCCAGTACAAGAATTGGCTTGGTAGTTTGGTTTGCCCTGTTCCCATCATGCACTGGGACAGGAACAGACTAATTTGCATATAGCCAAGTTCTGAGCTGGGATGGTGCAGTGAGCTAAAAAACGGTGATGGATCAAGCCCTGATCTTTGGACTGGGTAAGAGTGGTCTGCTTAATTCAGGCACTCTGTTCATCACCACCCCCTTTTTCTGAATCAACCTAGAAGGGAAGCATCCGTGATCAGTGTCTGTACAGGGGGAGGTTGATGGAACAGAACTCCCACCTGCATATTTTGTCTTTTGGTCCACCATGGAATGGAAGCTCTATCTGCGTCAGAGAGTGATGTGATCGTCCCAGCGAGCAGATTGTTGGTCCCACTTGTCCTCCAGATCCTGCTGAAGAGGACGCATTCGAAGTCTGGAATTAGGGAACAGGAAGATGCATGATGCCATAAGAAGAATGGTGGAAACCGTGCGTGAGCCTAAAATTGGTGAGAACTTTTTTTAAAAATATTGTTTATTCATCATAAAATTCTTGAAGCAAACAGTCAGAAAAAAAAAAAATTAGAAAAAAATTGTACACCTTTTTTTTAAGAAAAAACTTTTTTAAAATTTTTTTTAATTCTTTTTAAAAAATGTTTCTAAAAATTTTTTCTGACTGTTTGCTTCAAGAATTTTATGATGAATAAACAATATTTTTAAAAAAAGTTCTCACCAATTTTAGGCTCACGCACGGTTTCCACCATTCTTCTTATGGCTTTTTCTTTCGACCTCTTGCGGTCTTGAACATATATACCAGGGCCATTCGTGTCAAGGAAACTGATTGCTTTATAATAAATGTCAATTGTGGGCTGGCGCAATAAACATTATTGCTGCATTCACCAACTGTCCTTCATTGTTGTTGTGAAACTAAGACCAAATAATTTATTATAATTCTGTATTATTTGTGTGTGCTTAGGTTTTTCTCCTCACTAAATTATATGTAAGTGCTTGGCACATTACATTGTTAAGGGGTTGTACAGGTCACCCCTTTTCCTAGTAGCACCACTCCAATATAACTATCACTTAGACCACACCAAATATCCGGTGGTGCGCAAAGTTCCCCTTCAGCTAAGTACCTGGTCCACTGTCTGGAACAAGATGCATGATGCCATCGATGCTAGCAGGGAGGCAATCCGGCGCACTTTCTGAGCCTTGTTGTGAAGTACCAGCTGACATTTCTGGGTTATCGAAAACTGTCTCTCCTCCGAAAGAAAAACTTTTCCTACTTCGGAGTCTAGCAGAGCTCCTAGGAAGTGAATCTTCTGGGTGGGTTGAGAGGCTGATTTTCCGAAGTTTACATGTAGTCCTAGTCGCTGGCAGAGCTCTATGCCAGTCTGGAACTGACTTCTTACGCTGTCTGTGCAAGGACCTTTCAACAGCCAACCGTCCAGGTATGGGTATACGAAGACCCCTCTGCGGCGTAGAGCCACTGCTACCACTGCAACACACTTCGTGAACACCCGGGGAGCCGACTTCAACCCAAATGGCAGGACTTTGAACTGATAGTGGGAGGTCCCCACCCGGAACCGAATAAATCTTCTGTGACTGGAGTGTATTGGAACATGAAAGTAGGCATCTTGGACGTCCAGCGAGCACATCCAATCTCCACCCTGAGATGTGGATATATTTGGTGAAGCGCCAACATGCAAAATATTTCCTTTTTGACGCGCAGATTGAGAGTTCGCAAGTCCAGAATGGGTCTGTATTCTGCCTTTTGGCCCTTTTTTCTGACCAGAAAATATCGGGAGTACACTCCTTTTCCCCTTTGAGACACTGGCACTCTCTGGATGGCTGACTTCTCGTGGAGAGTGGCCACTTCTTTTTGCAGAAGGTGTAACTGATGATTCGATGTTGCCATCGGGGGAACAGGTGGAGGCCGAAGACTGAAACGAAGACAGTATCCATTCTGAAGTGTAGATAACACCCATCTGTCATTTGTGATGTTTCGCCACTCTTCCAAATGACCCGCAAGGCTTCCCCCCACTGGAGTGGTCCACGGCGCTGGGGGAAGGAAAGACTCGTTGCTTTGACTGGGCTTTGCCGGTATTGTTGCCCTGGCGTTGATTTCCTCCTCCTCTGGAATTACGCTTACCTCTATACTGGAACTTTTGCTGTCCCTGCTGGTCTGGACTCTTCTCCCAGTTAGAAGTTTGAACCCGCTGTTTTGAAGAGTCATTGTTGTAGGAGCGGTATTTCTTTTTGAATTCTTTTTTCTTTTCAAGCCCTACCGCCTTGAGTGTCCAGCTCTGCTTTCATGCGCTGCATCTCTTCGTCCATGCTCGCTCCAAACAGTGAAGTCCCTGAAAAGGGCAAGTTCAGGATGCGCGCTTGGGCTTCTGGTTTTAAAGCAGTTAGGCGCAACCAGGATGATCTGATATTCCATGGGCATATCCATGCGCCGCTAGGGTAGCCCCGTCCGCTGCGGCACTTATAATTTGGTTGGAGACTTGACTGCCTTCCAGAAGGATCTCCTCAAAGTCCTTACGGTCTTCTTGAGGGAGCTTTAGAGAATCCCACAGGGACCTATCGTAACGCCCCAAAAGGGCTTCTGCGTTGGAAACTTTGAGAAAAGATGCTGAAGTACAACAGACTCGTCTCCCCCACGAATCTTGCGCTTTGCTGTCCTTGTCCGGAGGTATAGTGGCATAAGAGGAAACCGCACTGGACTTCTTCGCTGCTGCGATGGTTACTGAGTCTGGGGGCGGATCAGCTCTGAGAAACAGAGGGTCCTCCTCTGGAGATCTGTATTTCTTCAGGATCCTCGCCGGAGCCGCTTTGACCATTGCTGGAGTGAGGAATCCCTCCATCACCGGATCTATAATCCCAGGCACTAACGGCAAAAGGGGTTTGGGTGCCGACCTGTGATGCAGCGTTTAAAAAATCACGGAGGTCTTGACCTGCTGAGTTGTTAAGGGAACTCTCAGTTTCAGAGCCCCTCTACCCAGTAGGTCAGGAAAGGTGAAGATATCATCGATCGGAGATACCCTTGATGGCGGGGAGTCCCTCAGAGTGGGAGAGTAGTCTCTATGGGAGCGTGTCGGAGAAGAAGAGGTAGGAGATCTTCATTCTCTCCTCCTGCTCCTAGATCTTGATCTACGCCTGGTGGATCGCACCCTGGAGCGTGATCTTTCCCAACGGCGATCCGGGGAGCGTGATCTTTCTTTGGACCTCACAGGAGAGCGTGACCGTTCTCTAGGCCTAGAGATCGGTTGCTGCAATTGAGACGCTGTCTCCTTATCTGTAGCCCAGTGATGTAGCGGTGCATACCATCGCGGAGACAGTCTGACGGTAGGAGCCTGCTGTGCGGTGTCCCTCACTGGAGAGCGTGCAGGTGTTACATCCTTTCGCCCATGTGGGGGAGGTGTAGGAGAATGCCTTGATCCTTCGCCGCCCGATGTATAAATGATCACATCAGGGCCGGAAGATGAGCCTGATGAGGAAGATAGGCTCACAGGAGAAGCAGTGCGACTGCGAGAACCACGATGTTCTGGTGTTCTCTTCTTCGCAGCAGCGTGACTGATGCTCACTAGAGAGCCCTGGTCACCTTCCGGAGCTGAAGCTGTTCCTGAGGGCCTCAGAGATGTAGGCCCATGACTAAAAGACGGAGCCAGCCGACTCGACGTCTCGGTGTGTTGTGCCACCACTGGCTGAGGCTGTGCCAAGGAATGGTGAACCTGTGGAGACTGCGCTGGAGTCCCATGTCTCGACGTCGAACGCCAGAGAGGTGACGTCGACGGAGGCCTCCTCGACGTCGAGCGCCAATGACTGGACGCCGACGGAGGATGATTGGACGCTGAATGCCCTCGACTGTACTGCGATGGATGTCTCGACGTCGAATGTCGATGGTGAGACGCTGACGGAGGATGTCTCGATGTCGATGGCCAGACGGCGACGGAGGGTGCCTTGATGTCGATCGCCGATGGCCTGGCGCCGAAGGAGGGTGCCTCGACGACGAGCGTCGATGATGGGACGCCGACGGAGGGTGCCTCGACGTCGAGCTGCCATGCTCCAACGGGAACCTCTCTCGCGACGCTGCAAGTCGCCCGGTTGACGGCAGTGGAGTTACCTTGACTTCCGACGCTGAAGTCTTCACCGTCGAGGGGAGTTGACTCGTCGTTGGAACCTTCGACGCCGATCCAGACGCCGAAGGAGAGCAAATCGGGACATCTCTCGACGTCGACTGCGTCCTCCGCTTTTTCTGTCTCTTTGGAGACATACCTCTCTCAGAAAGTCCATAAATTCTGATTTTTTTCTCTGTCCTTGAGAGTTCTACTTGACAAGGACTTGCAGTGATCACAGCTTTCTGCAGAACGAGAGTCAGGAAGACAGAGGATACACACAGGATGTGTATCAGTCTTAGCTTTCTTCTTCCCACAGGAAGGGCAGAGATCATAAAGCGAAGGCATTTTGACAAACAATTACCTTTTTTTAGCCCAAAAAAAGGTAGCACTAGCTCTCTAAGGCCAAAAGCCGTCGAGTGAATACAAAAATTGAAGGAAATCACCAAATATTTTTGACAGAAAAAGATGGGAGCTGTTTAACCAGAGTCCTGATTGATAGAGCCGGAAAGAACAACTGACCCAACTGTCACCCCTGAGGCATGATGGGAAGCCTGGGGTCATGGTTGCCTTAAAGGCACGGTGCCAATTTTCAGCAACAGCGTCCCTTGCAAAGGTTTTGTGGGTTCCACCAATGCTGAGAGTTGTATGCACGACTGGTCACCAACACTAGGTCTTTCAATTGTCCTTGAGCCTGATTCCACTGCCGTGCTAAGCACTATTGTAGCGGGCGCATGTGTAGTCTGGCGTGAGGGACTATGAAGATGCACGAGGCCATCATGCCTATGAGTTGCATAAACACTCGGGCAGTGTTGGGACTTGAACTTTTGGATTAGTAGCTGCATACTGTTTATTCTTGCAGCGTTTGGGTATGCTTTTGCTGTCAAGGTATCCACTGTTGCTCCTAGGTACTGCTGTACATGGGATGGCTGAAGGTGAGATTTTTGGTAGTTTAGGGTGAAGCCTAGGCTGTGCAGTAGGTGAATTGTTTTTGACATGTGGCTGGCACACTGCTGGGCTGACTTTGCTTGTATAAGCCAGTCGTCCAGGTACGGATAGACGTGAATATGTTGTCTCCTTAAATGTGCAGCCACTGTCGCTAGGCATTTTGTGAACACTCTTGGAGCTGTTGTTACTCCAAATGGAAGCACTTTGAATTGGTAATGTTGATTTAGTAGCGTAAACCTGAGATACTTACTGTGAGCAGGATGTATCGGGATATGGAAATCTGCGTCTTTGAGGTCCAAGGTTGCTAGGAAGTCTCCTTGCCACAACAGTGGTAACACTTGTTGTAGAGTGAGCATATGAAAAGGCTCGGATAAAATGTATTGATTTCGGGGCCTGAGGTCCAATATTGGTCTGAGAGACCTGTCCTTTTTGGGGATGAGGAATGTAGGAAGGTAGATCCCTGACTATGGTTGCCCCCAACGTTTTGCCTGGTGTTTTGCTGGTTTTCTGACTTAGTTGACCTGGGACCCTGCTATTCAGGGCCCCAGGCCTACTGCTCTCTCTGTAAAATGGATTCCATGTACCTTAGGTACATATCTAAATTGGATACTGAGTCACCTTATCAGTCCCTGTACAGTGTATCTTAGGTACCCAGGGCATAGGTGTACCCAGGGCCTACCAGGGGCTGCAGCATGTATTATGCCACCCCTGGCTGGCCATCCAAATCTGACACAACTGGCTGCTTGACAGCTGGGGCAAGGTGGTGTAATCACCCTTTGCTTTAGATATAGTATACCTATATCTAACCCTAAAAATGGACACACAGATCTCCTATCAGTCACTCCTATGGCAGGCCTTAACAATCCTGAAGGCAGAGTGCTTGGAATCGTGTGAGATGGTGCTCTGGCATGAGCTGAGCCTGTCTGCGGCTTTCGGGATCCATCCCTTAGCCGTTTCCATGATATCGCATACCATATACTCTTAAGTGCATTATAATCCTCGCGGTTATATGCCAACTCTGGTATCGCTTTATCAAAACATGTCGAGTAAGGTGTCATACGAATTGGAATACTAACCCCTCGCCAATTCTGGCGACGGGGTTAGCATTCCACCCTTCTAGAGGGACACGACATGTATGTAACCCCTAAACCCGGTTAAAAGTCAGACAGAGCCTTAGCATCCACAAAATGGATGCTGCCACCGAGACACAAGTCTGCCCTCCTGCTGCTGGGAGTCCTCCCAGAGCAGGAGATAAGGACAAAGGGTTTCCTGCCAGGGGCGGTGCCAGCACCGTCCCAGACAGGGTTTTGTGTATTGTAGGTAGGCAGGGCTTTAGACGAAGGTGACTGCACGTGGCACCCCGGTGCTCACTGTGCATAGGCTGGCTGGAACCAGTTCCAGGGTCACTCCAGACCCTGTGCTGGGGAAAAGCCCGCCAAGGAAGTGGGTGTAACCACCCCCCTCCTAGTCCCACCCCTAGGGCAGGACTTAGTCGCGTGCCAGCCCCCTTTTACAGGATAAAGGTAGGAACTGGCCCCCTTCCAGATCAGATCATCTTTGAATCCTGAAACTACTTTCCACGAAAGGAACTCAAGACTTCTTCCTAAGATTTCTCCCTTGTGACTAAGGAGTAGTCACCCTGCATCCGCAGGCACCATCTTAAGAACACTGCGGTCTGCTGCAAGTCTCTCCTCCGGATCAAGACTGCCCAGCTCGACGAGAACCGGCTTCCCTGGCACCTCTGACCTCTACCTGCATCATCAGTCACGCTGAGATTCGTGGGTGTGACGAGACCTCGAGGGACCGGCCATCTTCAAGACTGCACGACTTCTTTCCAGCAAGCCCGCCGAGTAATTTCCTGGTGAGTGCTTTGGGGTCCGAGAAGCCCCGACCCTGAGCAGCTCCAGCACCGAAGCGCAGCCTCCCAGCATCTCCACGATCTGCGTGGGGCCCTCCTGCTTTTTGCTGCTCACCGCGTTGTTTGGCTACTAGCCCGCTGGCTTGTGGCCTTCTGAACGACGCCCGACGACATCACTGCTGCTGGTCTGGTTGCTCCAGACTGGCCCTTGCTCCCTTCCCGAAGAGGAGCACCCCGGACCCTCCTGGTCCACTCAAGACGCCATTTTGAGTCCACCGCGTGGGCTTGAATTAGCCAAGGCTTGTTGCCCAATCCTGGGTAACTTCGACGCCGACAGCTTCATCCATCGTGGGACAGCTCGCCTCTCCATCCTGGTCGCCGACAACGCCTCCTGGTCCGTGAGATCTGCAGAGCCAGCGTCGCCCACTCACCTAGTCGAGGTGACTGCCATCCGGTGCCATCCTGGTGCCCACTTAATCACTGGCTAGTGATTCAAGAACTTGGTCCCCTCTGCTTTCAGGTTTCTTCTTCCTCGATCCAGGCTTGGATCCAACGAACTTTCCTTCACTGGTCGCCTGCCAGCAACTTCCTTCTTCCAGGCTCCTGGTCCGGCAACGAGATCCCCGACGTCTTTTCAGACCTATGCAGCTGCAGCCCCTGGGCTAGGTAACTTCGGCACTTCGGTGTCCCAGCATAGCCTCACTATCCTAGGGTCAGGATCCACTGTCGTTTTCTTCCTACCAGGTCGGGTTCGCCCGTGAACACTAACTTTGCCTTTACTAGCTTCCATAGACTTTGTCCCGCATCCCGCGTGAGAGTGCACACTCTGCACCCGAGTCCCCTAGGTCTCCTAGAAGTAATCTAACGATTCTATAGTCAAGTCCTAGCGAGTCCAAAGCCTATTAGTACTGTACTTACCTGCTAGTAATTTCGCATTCCACTTTTAAAGTATATGGTTTTTCGTGCCCCTCGGGCATTTGTGTATAACGTGCTAACTTAAGTATTTTCGTAAGAGTTTTGTTGTGTGCCTAGCACCCTGTCCTCATAAAGAGTACAGGGTTGTTGTGATTCTAATAAATACATTGTTTATTTTCATAACACTTGTGTGGTGTCCTTTCACTGGGTGTTCAAGGGGTAATGTGATGGTAAAACAGCTGGCTTAACACGCCCTCTAGAGTCTTAGCCTTAGACTGCTCGTATCCATGCTACTAGGATAGCTGGTCTATAAGGTTGACTTACAACCAATCATCAATAAGGGTTGTTTGGACTGATATATAGTGATCACTAGAATAGTGAACACTGCACATCAGGCCAACTTCTCACAAGGAAGTATAGCGAATATACTCCTGTACCTTGATGTTCTAATGGTACTAGTTCTATGGCCCCTTTTTGCAGCATGCTGATAACTTCTTGTTGCAATAAGTTGAGGTGTTCTGCGGACATAGGCCAGTGTTTTGGAGGTATGTTGGGTAGTGTGGAGGTTAACTCTAGGCAATAGCCATGTTGGATAATTTGCCTTACCCACTTGTCTGTAGTGATGTTTTTCCAGACTGGTAGGAATTGTTGTAAACGTCCCCCGACCGGTGGTATGTGGTCTGGGGGTAGCGCTAAGGAGTCACTGTTTTGTATTTGCAGAGGATCTGGTGGTGTTGTTCCCTCGTCCTCTGCCTTTGTTATTATTGCCGCGGTATCCACCTCCATTGTTTTTATTGTAGGTGGTTTGTGTGTTTCCTTTATAGTTTGTGGTCTGCTGTGATGAGTTGCCTCTTGCAGCCCTTCTGTAGCCTGAGCGACGCAAGGAGCCTCTATGTTGTTGTGACTGTAGGGCTCCCATTGACTTAGCAGTCTGTGTCTTTTTTCATTTTGTCCAGTCTTGTATCTACGTCTGGACCAAACAAGAAGTCAGGATTAACGGGCTGGTTTAACAAAGTGGACTGAACTTCGTTCTTAAAACCAGAAATGCGTAGCCACGCATGTCTCCTGATCATAACACTAGTGTTAATAGATCTGGCAGCTGTATCCGCCACATCTAAGGCACATTTAATGGAAGCGTTTGTGATTAGCTTTCCCTCTTGTATTAGTTGTTCAGCTTGTTCTTTGTAAGCGTCAGGTAGATGCTGTAAAAGTGTTTCTAAGGTATCATAGTGTGCCCTGTCATACCTGGCTAACAGGGCTTGCGTGTTTGATATTCTCCATATATTAGCCGCCTGTGCGGCTACCCTTTTCCCCGATGCCTCAAAAATCTTTGATTCTTTGTCGGGGGGTGCAGCTTCCCCAGTTGTTTGAGAGTTTGCACGTTTACGTGCATTCGCCACCACCAAAGAATCTAGAGGCAGTTGTCCCTTAATGTATGTAGGGTCTACTAGCGCTGGCCTGTATTTCCTTTCTATCCTTGGGTTAATGACCCTGGCCCTAGTGGTATCTTTAAATATGTCCCCTGCATGTTTAAGTACCCCTTTTAACATGGGCAGTGTTTTAACTGTCCTTTCTGATGTTGCAAAAGTGTCAAAGAGGAAATCTTCCTCTACAGGATCTGCATGCATGTCCACATTGTGATGGCTTGCTGCTCTTTCTATTAATGAATTAAAAGTAGCTGTCTCTTCTGTAGGAGAAGGCCTAGCAGGGTATGCAGGTGTATCAGGGATGGGCTGCGAATCACCTGGTTGTGTTGGGTCAACCCATGGCTGTGTGGGACTGTCTGGGTCAGCATCCACTGGATAGTTGTATTCTTGATCATATTCCTCATCCACTTCCTCATCTGAGTGTGTGGGTGTATATGAATATGTGTGTGGCCAATGTGACTGAATAGGCTCAAAAATAATAGGTGAGGTAGAACAGTCCCTTTTCTTTTTAAGTGGAATAGTGTAGGTGTCCCTTTTAGTTTCTGGCCTAATCTTCCTCTTGTAGAGAGTGAGTTTGCCAGAGTTAGGATCAATATAGAGTTTTGATTGTTCAACTGATTCAGGGTCTGGATGTAAGCATTCCTGTCGACCGCCTTTGACTTTGAGCTAGGTGGTAGGCCAAATTTAATCGGTCCGATTGTCTTTTGTGGTACTACGGTTTGTTTTTGTAGTGCCGGTCTCTTTGGTGCCGTAGTTCTGTTGACAGTCTTTTTTGGCTCGAGTACTACTTTTTGTACTTGTGCTGATTTTGGAAACCGATGGTCCTGGATCGACGCCCTTTGATGTAGGTTAGATTCTGTTTTTCAGTTTGATTTTCTTCGGCTCAATGCTTTTCTTTTGGATAGCAATTGGTTTGTCGGCCTTTTGTTTGGGTTCGACAACCTTCTTTGGATCGAGTCCCTTGTTTGTCTTTTCAGCACTCGGCGCCGATGTTTTCGGTTCAACGCCCTTTTGTTTCGGCGCAGGTACCGGGGCGCTGCTTTTCGGCTCGATGACTTATGTTCGACGCCGATGGTTCAACATAGTTCGGGCCGAAGACAGTGTTGTCTACGAGCTTCTTCGGTCTCGACTCCGATGGATCGACGTAATGCGGTCCGAAGACCGTGTAGTCGATCAGTTTCGGTTTCGTTTTCTGTTCTACCACCTTTGGTTTCGACATCACCAATCTTGGAGCTTGTTGATTCGACGGCTCTTTAGTAATTTTCTTAGCCGGGCTGTATTGCGGGGCTGTAGAATGTCTTTCGAGATCTTGGCTAAGGCCTTGTGGCGTTGCCTCGACCTGAGCCTGTTGAACCATGGAGGTGAACGTATAGGCCGCCGTAGTTACGGTTGGGCCCGTTTCGTCACTGGAGTCGTCCTCTACGGCTCCAATCCCTTGCTCGTCGTCCCCTACCTCGCCGATGTCTTCTTCCTCGTCGATGTAGTAGTCGGAGTCATGCTCTGATCCTTGATCCGACTGTTCTTCATATGCTTCTGCCTCGACAAGATCGTCTTTGTCGCCGAAGATATTCTCTGGCTCTGGCGCGTGTCTCTTCATGGTGAGTCTAGCTGCCCGTCGAGTTCGAAGTGTCTTTTTTGAACGAAACTGGGCACAGGCTAGGCAGTCGGATTCATCATGTTCTGGAGATAAACACTTGTTACATACAGGGTGTTTATCGATATGTGGGTATTTGGAGTTACATTGAGGGCATCTCTTGAATGGGCTCCGTTCCATCGACGAGTGGTCGCGTGGCGTCGAGAAGGCCCGCGGCCCGATTCGACGTCCCAAGTAGTATAAAGTTTGTAAAGAAGTTTTCGGTACCGATACGAGACAATACCGACGATAGCGGAGGCCTTTTGGCCTCTAGAAAGAGTAGTTTCGATTCCGAACTTCGAGTAAAGGAAGATACATCCGAACCCAATGGCGGAAAAAAACAATCTGAGGATAGAGAGGATGCCCATGTGCACTGTAGTCCGAGGGAGGAGCCACCTATCTCATGATACTTCGAAGACTCTTCCAGAACAACAACGTGCAATCATCCGGACCCAAAACTAGGCGGCGATCTATGCACAGATATGAATTCAGCAGCCCACATGCCTCGAACATACATATTATTAGTATGTTATTGCTATTTTATTTACCGTGAGACTCCCACTCCGACAACGGGGAATATTCAGGCATGTGAATCTATGAAAGACACCCTAATACTGGAGAAGTGTGGATCTACTCGTGACCTTGAATAGTCAGTAGAAATGTTGTTCATTTTCAAATATGTGAAACTTTTTCTACATAACAGAAACTCTATATAGCGCACCTTTCATTTTACAATTACGTCCTCTGTGAGGTTCTTAAAGTAGATCCACGTTTCCTACCTCCTTAATTTTTATACAAACTATTTCTGTCACGCTGAGTAAACGTCACTTTTCCAACGACTGATTCCAAGATAACCTATCATTTGTTTGTAAATGAAACGCTTTGTCTCCATTTGTCTCAATATGTCTACACTGACATCTTTGTTCATCTATTAGAGTGTGCGTGGGTTTCTGTTAGTTACTGTACGCAGTGTCAGCCTAGGCTGACACTACATTGAGGGGTTATAGGGCTCATCCCCTCACCCTATTTGCACCTTACAATCTACTTAGAATTACGAATTTGCATTGCGCGAATACTTAGCTGTGCGCCCTTTTCTTGAACCTTACTAAACACCCTTCCTTAGATCCTTAGTACTTTGAATTGATATGTGTTTTCCTGCAATCACAAACCTGAGGTATTTGTGATAAGCTGGGTCACAGTTCCCTGGATACATGTGGTATCCTTTTACCAGGGGCTGACCTGTGGCCAGAGATGCCAATTGGGTTTAGGCTTCAATGCAATTTTAGTGAAGGAATATAGGCTCTGGGTACCTAATTAGCAGGAGCCAATGGCACAATCAGTCAAAGAACATCAGCAATTCAGCAAAAAGTGGGGGCATACCATGCAGAAAAAGGGCACTTTCTCTCAACTGACAACCATATTTTCCTCCGTAGGATAACATTGACACTTTTTCCTGAAAAAGTTTTTAAGTGTGGAGTTTTGAAACCTAAAGAAATGCTTTCAAAGTGTATGATTAAAAAAACTCACCTGTTTAAGGGATATGTCCCCGTGCTGCATACAGCACTGAGTAAGAAAAGTAATTAAAAAGTAACTTATCTATTTTACTGAAAATCCCATTCAAGTGTATGTACTGTATTTAAAAGTGATTGCATTTCTCTGAAACAATATTGCAAGTCAAACCACAGTACATTTACAATTGAACTGTTTTACAATCAGCATTTATCACTGTAAAGTTTTTTTTGCTTACCTGTGCCAAGCTTGCTTGGTTCTAGAAATAAAATAACTAAAAGAATCGAGTAGAGAGGTACCGAGCGAGAACAATACCGTCGAAGTCAAAGGCCTTTTGGCCTTTAGAAAGTTTTGTTTTCGATTCCGAAGTTGGAGTTATGGAGTTAGCATCCGAACCCAATGGCGGAAAAAAACAATCTGAGGATGGAGAGGATGCCCATGCGCACTGTAGTCTAGAGGAGGAGTCACCTATCTCGTGATACTTCGAAGACTCTTCCAAGACAACAAAGTGCAATCATCCAGACCCAACACTAGGCGGCGATCTATGCACAGATATGAATTCACCAGGCCACATGCCTCGAACAGAATATTTTGATACAAAAACCACTGGTCTGAAGTTCAGTCTTTGAGTGTGTGAATTCATTTGCTGACTGAGTGTTTACAACAGATGCTTAACACAGTCCTCTGATACTGCCTTACTGCTCGACCACACTACCACAAATAGAGTGAGGTTCTATCCAACTTTGCCTCTGCCTACCTTTGGGGTTCCACTTGACTATGCAGACAGTACCTCACTTTTGTATAGTATATACATTGCCAGCTTCCTACAGTAGCCCATTGGCTACTACTCATCACTTACCTTAATGCCCCTAAATGCACTAATTAGGAGTCCCCCTATCATCTGGAAAGCAGATTCACCTGGCAAAACAAGGACGGCAAAGAAGAAGCAAAAACTGTGGACTTTGACACCAAACCCTGCCTGCTATGGTCGCGATAATCTGACTCATCCTGCAGCGGTGAATCCTCCAATAGCCTCAGAGAGCTACCAGCACTTAGCCAAGCCGTCGGCATTCCCCTTATAGTGGAGGAGCCACTACCCTGCAACCTGCATGCACAGAAAGCAACATCCAGTTCACCTTTCTGCTGACCATCGGGTTCACAGACTAAGCAGCCCCCCAGGAGAAGACAATTGTGCTCCAAGGTCAGATCGGTCTCGCTGACAAGTTTGGAGAAGCCAGGACTCCAAGAACCGCCCACACCAATACCAGAGGTACCGGACACCTTGCAGCAATCAACCCTTGTTTCAAGTTCCCTCGCGGGGGGTTGGGGGTGCAGCCGAGCTCTTTGCCAGGGCCGTTTTTCTGCCGATTTTGTTACAGGGCCGATTTTGCAGCTATGCTGCAAAAACGGCCCTGTAACAAAAAAGGCCCCCAGGGGTCCAAAACCGGCCCCCACCCATGCAGCGCACCGGAGGATTGCCCGGTGCCCCCTACGGCCAGTCCGGCACTGATTCGGATTCCAACATGGCAATGACCGACCAGCCTACAAGGGACGTCAGCATTGCAGAGGCGAGCAGAGAGCAGCCCAGCTGTTCTGTTTTGTCCCAGTCTGCAGGTCTTACTAAGAACCGAGAGCGCCTTCGACACATGGGAACCGCCGTGCACCCAAGCTCCCCGGCCCAGGTCCACGAACACAGACTGTGCCCCCTCCTCCCAAGATCCTCACGGACAGAGCCCCCCATTGGGAGCTACTGGACTTGTCCCATAGTCCCCCTCTGCAGCTGCTTCTAGGTGGCCCCTACCGATGTGCCACTGATTGACTGCGCTGCGGCATTGATACGTTTAGTCTCCTTATCTGGATGGAGGGGTGTCGTCGGTGCTCTGAGAGTTAGCTCACTTAATGCAGATGAGGTCTATTGGGTACACTTAATACTTTTTAACCATCCAGGGAGCAATAACCCGGGCTCTGACTGGGTCTTGGCAATGTCAGGGGCTGGTCGCAACATGCCATTGAGCATAAGCAAATATTGGGTGGAGCAGTGGGTGGTGGTGAAGGTTGGTATGAAGCTGCCCTAGCTACCAGCTCGTGGTAAGATGGAGCCTTCAGGAGATGTGGTTTGTGCTAGGTATAGATCGGGATCAATGTCCCCTGGAGTGTCCAGGTCATAGGAGGGGGTGTCGCCAGGTGGGGATGTATCATCCGTTTCCACCTATCCCCCCCATGTCATCATATGTCAGAGTGCAGTGATCCCGGAGGTGTATATGAGGGGGGTCAGATGGTGAATAACGCGGGATAGAGAATGCAGTGATCTAGGTGGAGATGAAGGGGTGGTGGTAGCTCCATGTCCAGCATGGGGCTGGTAGCTTTGTCGACTTCGATCTATGTTTTGTTGGAATGGGCATGTTCATGAACTCAGCTGGCGTTCGGAGACCTGTGGAATATTCACTGGTGGGCAAGTGTGATTCACTTGCAAACTGGCTGCATCCTCAATGTGCCTTAGCTGTGCGGAGGTTTTAGGACATGGCGTCGATTTCAGCTTATACGTCGAGGCTTTCGGCTCAGGAGGGTGAGTCAATGCCGAGGCTGGACTGAGTGGTGCTGAGGCCACCAGCTTCGATGGTTTCATCAAGGTGGATCTGAGGCTGCCCAATGTATCCGAAGCAAAGATTTGGTGTGAGTGCATTGTCTGAAAGCAGTGGTGTCTCTCAAGCCATGCTCAGCGATTCCAGAGCAGCTGGTTGCCCTTTCGCAGAAGGCTACTCGACATGAAAGGTTTGTCAAGGGAGATCGAGTGGGTGAGCCATACTCACAACCACCTGTGCCAAAGGAAGGTCTCAATTCTCCAGATCAGAGCAAGAACTAGCATCAGGCGAGAAAGTCATCAGCAGCAGAGGGCTTTGCATGGTGATCCCCTTCGAAGAGATCTGGAGTGTAGTCTCCGCTATTAGGTGAAATCCCAAGGTGACAGGCCTGACCGCAATGGTGAGATTTTGTTCGCACATCAAGAGTTTTTTCACGCAGCAGGTGTCACATACAGTCTCGTACTCTGGTTACAGACCTGATTCAGATCAGTCCAGGGATATTTCGACAATATCTGAAGGGCGTCCGTTCAACCACAGTCGAGGCATTGTCAAGAAGCAGAGGAGACAAGACAAGGGACGCCCTAGAGGGCGAGGCCCCGCGATTGGCAGAGAACAACCAGAGAGTCTTTCGAAGCATTATAATTAAGGCTCACTACTTTCTGTTTTACGGAATTTTACAGATAGATACAGACAGAAACCCATTTATTTTCCTTTCTGTATTTATTTTTTAAACATGAATAAAAACGGAAATTTGATTTTTTGGGGAGTGATTCTAAATGTTGTCAGTCAGGGTTGGCAAGCAACTGGCTGTGCAGATTAACAGGCAAGAGGGTTAGAAAAGAAAGGAATTTTGGTAAAAAGGTCAAACAGTAGTAGATATGTACAAGGTTGATACTAATTATGTGTAGGTTTTCATATGAGGGCATTGATTTACCATCTGTGCGTTTTCATATCATTAAAACTTCTTAGGCATTTAAGCATGAGCGCATATTTATCTGTTAAATAAATGTGGAAATATATCGGTTTCAGCTTAATTTTTCTACAGAACCCAAAATAAATATAGATACAGATAAAATTAGCAAAAAATATACATGGATAAAAACAGACAGAAAACAAAATACAAATACCATGAAACCGGGAGCCCTAGATAAAATCCAGATGTCGATCTAACATGGTAAAGTTAAAAAAACAGAAAGAGAGAGGATCAGTCAAGTTCGAGAAGCGCACAGATGGTGTAGCTCTGGATCACATGTCGAAACCAGACAGCGGAAAGAAAATCGAGCAATGAAGTCTATGCCAATGCATATTATTAAGAAGAGGAGTCGTCGCACTACCTCATGACCAAAAAGCCTTCTTCGAACACAAACAACTTGCACACATCTATACCCAACACTGGATCGCAAGACTAAGCAGAGCATATGTATATAGAGCCACACACGCCTCGAACAATTTAATTTTAGAATAGATGGCTCCTGTTCTGCCCGATGCGTGCGACTTGGGAATAGGTCTTTCGTGGATTTGTATGTTTCTTTGAGTTATTTTATACTGCTCTCCTAAATCAGAGTCTGCCTCAAGAGACGAAGGAGTTTTTTTTCTATAAAATCCATAGAAGCGTTTGACCACCCACAACCAATCATTTTGGCTTCTCTTCTTATTCTTCAAACGCCCCCTGTGGAGACTTGAGTGCAGCTGTGTGTTCCTTGAAACACCACTTGGTTTCATCCTCATTTTGCACTAAATTACCCAAAGGTCAGACACTTTACTGGCAATGACTGTGCGCCTTATGGATATCTGCCAAAGAGAAAAGTGCAGTAGGAGGCATCATTTTAAAAACGTGCATCTTGGGGAGGAGCCAAGATGGCGATCGAAACAGTCGCATGAACGCTTCGCTCTGAGGTCCCTTCCTCCCCGCACGCCTATCCTGTTGATAATCCTGAGCGAGGCTTTATGATCTATGTTGTTAGAGAAAAGCGCTCACTTACCATCTATTTTTGGGGCTCCACCGTGCAGTAGATCCGAAGAACTGCCCTCGTCCGCTTGCTGGCCTTCTTGGCGCTGACGCCGGGGCCTCGAGTGCAGAGGTCGCCCGGCAGTGTTCGTAGTGTTGGCGGCCCTGGTTTGGATGAGAAGCCGGTCAGTGGGAGCCTGGGAGCCACGAGCCGGGAGAGATGGTGCTGACCCACTCCCAATAGTGGGATGCTCCGTATGCCCGAGCTGTTGACGAGCCGGAGAGAAGCCGTGTCGCCTGGTTCCCCTTGGGTGTGACGCCCGCCCATGTTAATAGTCCCGTCCGGGAACCGGCGGTTGGCTCCCGGAGAGCTGCGGGGAGCGCACCCGGCCTTTCGGTGACTCTCCTTTCCGCACCAGGCGTCGACCGCTGACGATCAGCCGTGAGACCTGTTGCCTCTGGTGGTCGGACTGGACTCGGAGGTGGAGGGGAAGTGGCGGAGAACGAAGTGGCTAAGATGGCGGATGGCCCCTTGGAGTGCACCCCTCCCGGAGACACCGCTGCATTTGAGACCCCCGGACTTCGGCTACATGGGGAGACGCTTACGCGTAGTCACGTGCTGGTTGCACTGGTTACTCTGCGGACTGCTCTGCTCCGGAAATCCCGGGACTTGGAGGTACGGATCGCTGCCATTGCCGATCCGCCATTTTGTGGCGTAGTGGCTTTCCCCCGAGTTGGTGCCGCTGAATCTCCTTCGGTCGCTGTGCCGGGGTCCCCGGATGAGTCTCCAATTTTGAGGGTGCGAATGGATCTGGCTCCTGTGCTGCGGTGCTTCCCGCATCCTGTGCTTTCCTTTCCGTGCTTTGCAGACCTGTTTTTGGACTTGGTCTCGTTGGTGGTCGGAGTATTGTTGCATTCTGGCCGCCGCCATGTATCGTTGGCTGTTTCTTGGTGGCTGGGACGATGTTGTGCGAAGGCGCTGCCTGCTCCGCCTGGAAGGATTGGACTTTTTGTATCGACCTGTCTCCTGACTGCAAGGCTGTTTAGCAGTTCTACTATTCACAGAAGTGGCCAGGGGTGACCTCGCTTGGGTCTTGGAGGGACTTCTTGCTGGTTAATGGTGATTCAAGGACACGTCTTGTAGGGCTGTTATTGATTGCGTTTTGTGCGTTCGCTGCTCTCTGTACTTTCTATGGCCTCGGTCTCTACGATTTTAGTTGCGGGGGTGGGGGGGACCGGGTATCTAAATCGCCGGCTCCTCTCCTCATTCTTTTTCTTTATAGTCTTCTTTTTCTCTCTTTATTTCCTTTCTTTAGGGTGACTCTGGGGCGACAGGCACGCTGTTAGTGGGGTAGGCCATGGCCAATACGGTGATGTAGGGTGGCGGGTGTTGGGAGGGTTTTGTTATTTTAGTTTGTTTTGTTCTATGGTCCTTTTCTCTCTTTCTTCCCAAGGGGGTTGGCTATATCTTCTTCTTCCATCCTTTTCCTGTTAGGCATCTGCACTTGTCTTTTCTTTCTGTCTTGTACGGGTGGGTTTTCTACACGAAATTTAGCTAAATTGCTTGCCATTGTTTGACCTTTACTCCTGGCCTGCCTTCGGCGGGCGTAGGGTGTTTTCGGCCTTATTGCTTATCATTGATTTCTGATTGCATGGAGGGGTACACCCCTTTTGTCTCTTTTTGTCTATTGTGTAGTGTGATGCCTCTGTTGATATAGCCGCTGCCTCCTTCTCAATATTATAAAAATGAAACCTCTTCTATCCTTGTGCTTCGCTGTGCTACGACCACGTATTACGATTATAACGTGCTTCCTCCTTTTATCGTACACATTTACAATGCCCTGTCTTTATCTCCTGATTTTGCGGCCGGCCCCTGTGGTTGTAGGCCTGCGACTGTATTGCTCTGTTTGCCTTAATAAAGGTTTTTCTTTTTAAAAAAATAAAAAAAAGTGCATCTTAAATTAAAAAAATGCATCTTAAATTTAAAAAAAAACTCCAATACCCGCCAAGTCTCACACAATCTGATCAATCATGCTGTAAGTGTGCTAACAGGCCTCCAGTGTAGCTCAGAATCTTTTTTACCTATAACGTCTTAAGTATTGTCCAGACATCTGACATTGCTACTTGTATTTATTCTCCTCATTTGCTTCACTGGTTGGTTGAGTTGTCGAGTCTCTGTGCCTATACCTTGTGGGCTTCAGGGGACAAGGCTCTCTTGTCATAGGTCATGCGCTGAACATCAAAATTAAATGATTTCAAAATAACACTTTGCCATGGTGCGGGTACAGCATACGATCTACAACATCACACACTGCATTTACTTTTACAGTGCTCAAAACCACAACCCTGTTCACACATGCTGGCATGAATCTAGAGAATCCCCTGTGTGTTCAGATTTCCTTGAAGTCCCAGCTGCAACTTGCCCTGTAAAACTCACCTTCCTGGCAACACCCCTCTTCCACCGCCTTTCTTGGGCAAAGTCTGCTGCCAGCCACTGCATCTCCTCACAGAGGTAATCCCAGTGTACTTTGGGGCGAAGCGGCTCTGGTACTTTTGACAATCTTCTGGTAGACCAGAATCCTTCCTTCTTGAGCTCTGCAATCCTATTCTCAATCTCTGCCTCCTGCAGATGGAATGAAACAAAAGAAATAACAGATATTAGGAAAATAGCCACATTTAAAGGGCCCAGATTTTAGGAAAAGGAACATACAAATACAAGCATTCAAAGTAGTAACACCTTTACTTGCAACCCTTAGTCCACCGTCCAAGTGGGACATCCTGGACACCAAGTACAAAACTAGAGCATTTCTGTGTACCAGAAGTTTTATTTTTCAAGAAAAATAAGGAAATGTTACCTACCAATAATCCTAGTTCTGTCACAAATATTCTTTCTGTGAGAAAGTGCCATCTTACTTGCATGGTATGCCCCCACTTTTTACTGAATTGCTGATGTGCTTTGACTGAGTGTGCCCTGGGCTCCTGCCAATCAGGTGCCCAGGGCCTGTGTTCCTTCCCTAAAAATGTGTTGAAACTAAGAACCCAATTGGCATCTCTGGCCACCTGTCAAGTCCCTGGTAAATGGTACCCAGGGCATTATGGCCAGATAAGACCCCTAAGGGCTGCAGCACTTATTGTGCCATCCTTGGGGACACACGGGGGGGGGGAACACACACACACACACACACACACACACACACACACACACACACACACACACACACACACACACCCCCCCCCAGAGTGTCCTAATGCAGAACTAAAGAAACAGTCGACATGGCAGACATCCCTGTGTGCCATGTCCACATACCCACTGCCCTGGCATACATCAGTCACCCCTCTAGCTGGGTGCCCTATGCCAGTGGTGTGGGGACAGGTGCATGAGCCCTGTGCCCCTAAAGTATCCAGGGCCATTCCTGGGCACTGTAAGTGCAGTGATGCCATTAAGAGTATATGGGGCTGGGAGGTTATCATTACGAACTCCAAAGCACCATAATGTCTACATGAAGACTGACAAGTTTGATATCAAACTTCTCAGCACATTAAACCCACACTGATGCCAGTGTGGGATTTAATGTAAAATGCACTACAGAGGGCATCTTAGAGATGCCCCCTAAAACCTAACCTACAATCCACGTCTTGTCTGAGAGGCTGCCTAGGCTGGCACACAGCAGACATGTTGCTGGGCCCCCGGGTAGAGAGCCATCTACTCTCCTGGGCCTGCAACAATGCATGTCCTGGGCGACGCGCTAGGTCTCCTCCCCCAGGATAGGCAGGGGAAGCATCAAAGGCATGCCGCCTTTGTGAGCTTCTCCAGGCCACTTGCTGTACTCCATAACAGGGCCCCGCCCGTTCTGACCCCACTCTGGCGGGAAGGCTGGCGGGAAACCCTCAGTGAGGAAAGGGGTGTGCCAGCCTGTGCCAACTCCACCCCTCAGATGGGAGAGGCGAGGTGAAGCACAACTCCGGGCTCCAGCCATCTTGAGTATGGGGAGCCCTGCCCAATCAGAGATAGGCTCCTGCCCCCTTCCCACAGGAGAAGAGCAGGATAGGGCGTGTACTCACCCCAGGGCAGGGACCCTACCTGCAACACCCCTGAATTTAGTATTTAGGGACACCCTGTACCTTCCTTCCGCAGATCCCGATTCGAAAACGAGAAAGAAGATGAAGACCTGCCGTGCAGCTGCTAACAAGAGGACGACCCCAACTGACTTGGCCCCAGCCCTATTGATCCTTGAACCTGCTCCTGATAAATCCCGGCATCTTCTGCCTACAGCAGCCTTGAAAACCCCCAGAGGACGTGCCTGCCTTGAACCTCTTAAAGACTGGGATTCCCATGAGCAGTGGTTCTGCTCAAACAGCAATACCCCTGTTGCCAGCCAAGAACCGCGAATCCAGCACACTCTGCACCCACCAAGCCCGGCCTGTGCCTGAGTGGACAAAAACTCTGAGGACGTTCCCCCGGCGATTGAGACCTGGAATCCAGTGCCCAATACCCTCCTCGATGACCCAGACGACGCCTGCAGCCTAACGGCAAGGGTCCCCTCCAACCGCACTGTACCTTACTTTGGTCCAGTATATACAGAGCTACTTTCTTACACTTTACAAATAATTTTAAAGTAGATCATTGTACATGTGCAGGTTGCCCCTGGAACGCCATTTTACAGCAAATTTCTCATGTTCTTCTTTGCTTTTATTAATTTTATTTTTTTAACATAAAAGGTCTCCAGAACGCCCCAGAACGCCCCAAAAAAAAAAATAAAAAAAAATAAACAAGCATTGAAAATGGGATAGGTCGCGCCTTTGATTAAATTAAAGCCATTTGCTTTGCTAATGGTATTGTATAGCAAAGCAGATGGCTTTAACTTAATCAAAAGGCGAGACCTATTGCATTTTCAATGCTCGTTATTTTAACGGCTGCGTGTTCTGCCTGTGTTTTTTCTCTTTTTGTCCTGTTGCGTTGTATGCACGGGCTAAATGCGTGTAAGTGACAAACAGAAGTTCTGTTTGAGTGAAGGTAGCAGATGTGTCTCTAATATGCACATTACATAAGAACTCAGGGACAGTGAATCGTGCATACCTGCAAAATTGCAAGTGATGTTTCCACTTAAATTATCCAGACATCTCCCCTCCGCACAATGATACAAAACTACAGTTGTACAAGCACAAAATCATAAGCAAGAGTGCGCGCATGTACCTCTGGACTGAGCGCAAGGGTTGACAAAGCCGGTAGGTTAGGGTTTCATGTTTTGATGCATGTGCATGCATTGCAAGCACATTCAAGTCAGACAAAGAACCAAATGGCTCCTTTCACTTGGATGTAGTTCTGCTTAAGTCTCGCCTGGCGAAAGCAGCGCATGCGCTGCTCTCGCTAGAGAGGACTTTTTGGAATCAATTCTCCCCGTGGGCTCGTGCACGCGTCTTCATTGACAAAGATGGCTGCTTTTGACATCAGTCCAATGCAGACATCCTGCGCGTGTCCTCGGGAGTGGACAGTCCCACGCCATTTTGTTCTCATAGCTCTGGTCCTCGCCGCACAAGCGCGCGCATAGTGGCGTGCTTTCAAATAGCATGGCCTTAGCACGATCGTTTTCACGGCTATGCTTTTTTTTTGTTTTGTTTCCAGTACAATAGAAAAGGAATATGCTACTTACCAGTATGCATCTGTTCTTGGCATGTAGAGCTGCAGAGTTGTACACTTAGCAATAGATCCCCACCTGGTGTTGGGCTCGGATGATTGCAGGTTGTTGTCCATCCTCAGATTGTTTTTCGCCATGATGGGAAATGATGGAGTTAGTAGAAGTAAAGAGAAAGGATGTCCATGCGTGTGCATCTAAGTAAGATGAGTACTGGAACGGATACAAGTCCCGGGGAGGCGGGAGGGCGTGTACAACTCTGCAGCTCTACATGCCAAGAACAGATGCATACTGGTAAGTAGCATATTCCGTTCGAGGCATATGAGCTGCAGATTGTACACTTAGCAACGATTGTGCAGCAGTGTCTCCCCTAGCGGTGTTCGCTTGTATCCGTTGCAGCATACTGAAATAGTGTTTTAAGGACAGCTTGGCCTACTGCAGCTTGCTGCTTGGCTTGCACGTTAACACAATAGTGTTTAGTGAAGGTGTGTATGGTAGACCATGTTGCTGCCTTGCATATGTCCTCTAGTGGTATGTTTCCTAAGAAAGCCATAGAGGTAATGAGACTTAATTTCAACCTACTGGAAATATGTAGAACCCCCCCCCCCCCCGATTTCAAGCTTGGATCAGCCGTTTACTGGCTATATATCATCTGGAAAAGGAACTGTTTAAATGTAAAGGTCGGGCTGCCCGAAAAAGGGGTCATGTAATCTGGGCTCCGCTTAAAAGATGGATTGCTGATCCAATTCCTACAGAGCTAGCGATCACATAGATAAAGATGGATTGTGGATCAGACCATTATAATGTCACAGCCTGTGTTTTTCTCCCGATTTATTATCTTTATTTTTCTATCTTTCGCTTTCTTTCGGCCTTTTTATGTTGAGATTATAGAACGCTGTTGTTGTGATCCAAGATATTTATTTTGAATAGGTTAGTTATCACAGATGTATAGCTAGGAAATAATGATGAAACTATGTTTGCAAATCCTCTTCAATACATATGAAAAGAATATGAAAAGAAAGCCATAGAGGCTCCTAGTTTGCGAGTGGAGTGCGCTCTAGGAGGAACTGTTAGTGTACGTTTAGCTTTTTGATAGCATATTTGAATACACTTTACAATCCATCTGGCAATTCCTCCTTTAGAGATGGGATTGCCTTTGTGTGGGGAAGAGAAAGATACAATTAGTTGTTTTTCTGAAGTATTTAGTCCTGTCTGTGTAGTATAAAAGAGCTCTTCTAACATCTAATGTGTGTAAAGCCCTTTCCGCAACAGAGTCTTTTTTTATTTTTAAAACTGGTAACTCTACGGATTGCTTAAGGTGAAAAGGAGTAATCACTTTTGGCAGGAATTTAGGATTAGGTCTAAGAACCACTTTGTTAGGGTGTATTTGAAAAAATGGATCTTCTATTGTGTATGCTTGTATTTCACTGACTCTTCTGAGAGAGGTGATGGCAACAAGGAAGGCAGTTTTCCATGTTAGAAATTGCAGTTCACACTTGTGTAAAGGCTCAAAAGGGGGGCCCATAAGCCTTGTAAGGACCACGTTTAGGTTCCATACTGGTGCAGGTGGTAACCTAGGTGGGATTATTCTTTTTAATAGTCGTATGGAAGAATAAGCCAAGTTGGACCTTTGTAGGTGTAGAAGGTAGCAAATAATATTGCAAATCTTTTCCACTTAGCAGCATAGCATGCTCTAGTGGTGGGTCTTCTAGCTTCTTTAATTATATTCATACAGTCTGGTGGTAAGTTTAAGTAGCCAAACTCTAAGACCTCAGGAGCCAGATTGCTAAATTCAGTTGGCTTGGTTCGGGGTGTCTTATTTCTCCATGGTTCTATGTTAACAGGGATGGCGTGAGCTGTAATTTCTGATGTGGAACCAGTGAGAGATCTAGTAGCGTGGTGAACCATGGCTGTCGTGCCCATGTGGGGGCCACTAGTATTAGTTTCAGAGACTGTTGTCTGAGCTTGCGTACTACTAGTGGAATGAGTGGGAGAGGCGGAAAAGCGTACGCAAATCTGCCTGACCAGTTCATCCATATTGCATTCCCCTCCGACCGTGGGTGTGGAAACCTGGCGGCTAAGGTTGGGCATTTTGCGTTTTCGTGGGTGGCAAACAGATTCACGACTGGGAGCTGCACCCACAAGTTTTCCAACCATTCTTCCAAAAGTGGGGGCATCTACAAATAGATCTGTTTTGACTGACGACTCAACAGATCTGATATCTGATTGTGAATTCCTGGGAGGTGTTATACAGTCAGGTGTATGTTTTGAGGGATGGCCCATCTCCAAATGTTCTGTGCAAGCTGGGACTGTTGCAGTGTGTGCCCCCACCCCTGTTTTTGTATATAGTACATAGCTGCCATATTGTCCGTCCGGATTAGAACAGCTTTGTTTTGTACTTGTACTTGAAAAGTTTTGAGTGCTAGAAAAATCGCTAGCAACTCCAGATGATTGATGTGGAACAGTTTTTGTTGGTTGTTCCATTGGCCTTGAGTGGTATAGTGCAGGAGAGGAGATGGGCTCCCCATCCTGTGAGGGATGCATCTGTTGTAAGCACTATTTGTGGAACAGGTTCTAGGAACGGCCGTCCCTTTGTCAAGTTTTTGGTGTTCCACCATTGCAGAAAGCGATATGTACGGCTGTCTACCAACACCAAGTCTGTGAGCTGACCTTGAGCCTGATGCCACTGTTGTGCTAGACATTCTTGTAGTGGGCACATTTGCAGTCTTGCGTGAGGAACTATGAAGATGCAAGACGCCATCATGCCTATTAGTTTCATGAATACTCTGGCTTGAAGAGAGTGCTGGCATTGAAAAAGGGAGACTAAGCTCTGAATGCTTTGAATCCTGGCTTGACTGGGATAGGCTAGAGCTGCTGATGTGTCTATGGTAGCTCCTAGATATTGGTGTACGTGCGAAGGCTCTAGGTGCGACTTGGTGTAGTTTATCGTAAACCCTAAGTCGTGTAATGTTTGTATTGTTTGTTTTGTGTGTTGTACACACTGGTTGAACGATCTTGCTTTTATGAGCCAGTCGTCGAGGTAAGGGAAGACATGTATTTGTTGTCTTCTGAGATGTGCTGCTACTACTGCTAAGCACTTTGTAAACACTTGTGGTGCTGTTGTGACCCCGAATGGAAGGACTTTGAACTGATAGTGTCCTAGTATGACAAATCTTAGATTCTTCCTGTGCGCAGGATGAATAGGAATATGAAAATAGGCGTCCTTTAGGTCTAGTGTTGTAAGAAAGTCTCCCTGTTGTAGTAATGGGAGTACTTGTTGTAAAGTGATCATGTGAAAATGATCTGATTGAATGTAGTGGTTTAGGGGCCTGAGGTCGAGGATCGGTCTTAATGTCCCGTCCTTTTTGGGTATTAGGAAATACAGGGAGTAGACTCCTGTTCCTTGTTCCTGTAAGGGAACCACTTGAATAGCATATTTTTGTAGAAGTGCTAGAACTTCCTGTTGAAGCAGAGTTATGTGTTCTGTGGACATTGGACGCTGCCTGGGTAGTATGTTTGGGGGGGTTGCTGTGAGTTCTAGGCAGTAACCATGTTGGATCATTTAAAATTTGGAATGCTGTAGGGGAAGCAGAGGGAAGTCACCGTTTGGGAGTGGAAGAGGAGTTGTTGTTATTACCTCTACCGCTTCCCTTATTGTTGTTGCCTCTGTACCCTCCTCTAAAGTAGCTTTTATTAGAGGGGGTTTGTGTATGCATTTTAAAAGACGATGTGTTATCTGCGCCGGTTTGTTTGGAGCCACCTCTATAAGAGCAGCGACGAAGAGAACTTCTAGTCTGGGTGAATTGTAATGCACCCATAGACTTAGCAGTGTCTGTGTCCTTTTTCATCTTCTCTAGTGTATTATCTACCTCTGGTCCGAACAACTGGTTCTGATTGAAGGGCTGGTTGAGGATGGTAGTTTGTACCTCTGGCTTGAAACCGGAAATGCGTAACCATGCATGACGTCTGAGGATAACCCTAGTTTTAACTGCCCTGGATGCTGTGTCAGCTACATCTAGTGCGCATTTAATTGAGGCATTAGATATTAATTTGCCTTCCTGTAAGAGCTCTGCTGCCTGATCTTTGTATTGATCTGGTAGGTGTTCCATTAATTTTTCTAGTTGGTCGTAGTGAGCCCTATTGTATCGTAAGAGTAAGGCTTGTGTGTTTGCTATGCGCCATATGTTTGTTGCCTGTGCAGCAATCAGTTTCCCTGACGCATCAATGATTTTTGATTCCTTGTCAGGCGGGGGGGGTGTCACCAGAAGTCTGGGAATTGGCTCTTTTACGTGCATTTGACACTACTAAAGAGTCCAATGGCATATGTCCCTTAATATAGACTGGATCAGCTGGTGCTGGTCTATACTTTTTCTCTATTCTGGGATTTAGTACCCTACACCTTACTGGATCTTTAAAAATCTCTGGAGCATGTTTAATGACCTCTTTGATAATAGGTAGTATTTGAGTAGATCTTTGTGACTGCTCAAAAGTGTCTAATAAGAAATCCTCCTCAATGGCATCAGAGTGCATTGGAACTCCGTGGTAAAGTGCAGCTCTGTTTAATAGATGATTGAACCCAATACGATCTTCTGGAGGGGAAGGTTTTGTTGGGTAGTATGGAGGGTCAGGGATGTCTGGTGCATTATTTGGTTGGAAATTATATGCATCATCCTCTTTGGGATATTCTGGGTTGATATCCTCATCCTCATCTAATGGGTATGTATATGTCTCTAGTACATCATCGCCCCCACCTAAGTCATACTCTTCGTCAGTGTGGTGTGATGATGCAGGAGATTGAGCAGGAGAAGTTATAGGCTCAATATATGTAGTGATAGGAGAGGAAGAAGGTGAAGGAGAGGAAGGGTGCATTGGAGAAGTTGCACAATCCTTTTTGGCAGGAACCACAGTTAGAAGTGGTGTGTCTGCTGGTCTCTTTTTGTGAGGAATTGCTTCCACATGTCCAGTTTTTGGATTGATATAGACCTTTTTCAGTTTTGGATCTAGTGTAAATAGATCTTCCTCTTGTATAATCCTCTTCGGCGCCGATTTCTTAGGTGCCGATAGTGGTTGTTTAGTGTTTTTTGCCTTAGGAGGAGTGATCGAGTCCTGTGGCAATTTCTTCAGTGCCGAAGGTGGTTTAGGCTTGTCCGTATCAGGCCTTGTGGTCTTTGTTACCGCTATTGAAGATTTCTGCGTGGAGACAGGTTTTGTTGGGCCTGTAGTGCCGGAGTCTATCTTCCCGTCTTTGTTTTTGGAACCGGATGGTTTCAGAGTCGAAGCTTTCGGGTCCGTTACGGTTTTTGTGTTCGGCACCGATGTCTGTTTAGGTGCCGAAGAGTCTTTGGGCACCGAAGGGCGTGTTAGCTTCGTTGCCGAAGAGTCCTTCGGTGTCGAAGGATGTTTCGGTGCCAATGGAGGTGGAATTGGCACATGTGTTTCTTTCGGTGCAGAGGCACCAGAAGGCGTAGTCTTTTCCTCGGAGCCGAGCCCGAAGGCGGGGCGTCGGAGGGTAAATTTCGGTGTCGACTGGGCCCCATGGGCGGAGTGCTGACCGTTGCCTTTGGTTTGGGTAGTGTCTGTTGTGCAGGGGCAGAGGTCCTGACGGGTTGTCGAGATGGAATCGAATCGTCAGAGTCCTCTGCTCCCGATATGATCTGGAGATCTGGCGAGTCTTCCTCGGCGACGAGTGGAGCCTCGTCCTCGGAGATATCTTCGAGTGGGTTCTCGTCCTCGGAGACGTCTTCTTCAACAATCTCCTCCTCAAAGATGGCCTCCGGTGCTGGCGCTGATCTCATCTCGTGTCGACGGGCCCTCCGATCCCGAATGGTCTTTTTCGATCGGAAGAAGGCACAGGCTGTGCAGGTCGACTCGTCGTGTTCTGACGAGAGACAGAGGTTGCAAACCTCGTGATGGTCGCTATGAGGGAATTTTGCTCGACATACCGGGCATCTCTTGAATGGAGTTCTGTCCATGAGGCGTAGGCCGTACGGCGCCGATAGGCCCAACGGCCCGCGTCGACGCACCGGGATGTAGCTGTGATGTCGAAAGGTTTATTCGATGTCGAAAGTTGTTATCTAAAGTTTTCGCTTCGAAAATGTCGAAAACTGTCTTTTCTAGCCGGAGCGGAAAACTTTCATCCGAACCCAGTGGCGGAAAAAAAACAATCTGAGGATGGAGTCGATGACCATGCGCAGTATTGTCCAAGGGAGGAGTCACCTATCTCGTGACTACAAAGACTTCTTCCAAGAAGCAGACAACCTGCAATCATCCGAGCCCAACACCAGGTGGCGATCGATTGCTAAGTGTACAATCTGCAGCTCATATTCCTCGAACCATTTGTTTTGGTTTCAGAAATCATTTGGAAACACTTGTTGTCTTTAAACATTTAATTCCCGATATGTTTTGCCAGCTCAGCAGCAGGGTCATCAATCTATGCCAGCTCAGCAGCAGTGCCGGGAGCTGTTTTCTTACTGGGGAAGAGGAGTGATCGAGTTAAAACTGCAGGGACGCAAAGATGCATGATGGTTTACAGAAGCATGCAGTGGCTGCAGCTGGGCTTTATTACGAGTGGCCCCAATTCTGTTTGGAAATCGAACATCCAGGCTTTTATTACAAACTTTGCTGGAGCGCGGTCCGTGAACTTTAGCGGCCGCGCTTGGTTTATGCGTGTGTTTTCCGAAGGAAAGTTGTGGGCTGCCACAAGGCAATCAGGGAAGTTGGGCTTGTGTTACCAGTGTGTAATGCTTGCAGATGTCTTGTTTGCCTTCTCTCCACAAACCTCTGTCAAAGCGGGTGACAGGAGAGTGTGAAAAATGCGTGTGTGCAGCAGAGGAGAAGGCAGTGTGCGCCGGGCTCTGCTGCTGAAGCTGCACAAGAGGCTGGAGCGTGCGGGCGGCGGAGGCTTCAACGAAAGCTTTACACTGTCCTCTGGTACTTCCTTACTGCTCGACCAAAAAAAAAAAAAAAACGAACAATAACAGGAGTAAGGCCCGTTAACCCAGATGAGACCGGGCACAATTTATATCACAAATGTGTGAGAGGGGAAAATAAGGGGGGGGGAGACCACAACGTAGGTAAAGGAGAAAATTATAAACTATAATTTCATAGTAGTTAGAAAGCACTACAGTATATGAATACAAAAAATGACCATAACACACAAAGTGAGCACTGGGCGTGTAAGTGGAAGGGTGGTACGGCGCAGTGACAAGGAGTGCGAGAAACAGCGTTAACAGCGACAGAATTACGGAAAAGGTAAATACAGGTGGTCAAAAGTTATATACAGTGTTTTTACAAAGCGTATTTCGTTAAGTCAATTGACCACAACAGCGCACATGTTCTAGGCTGGGTAGTCAACGGCGTTTCAACCGGAGTTATTACACGTCATCATCAGGACAAAAGTCAAATTGTTTGCTGTAGTGCTCTGAATGAAAAAGAGAGGGATGGTAAGAGTGATGGAGCGGTCCAGGGAGGACAAACGGAGAACAGTAAGTAAGTCATTCATTGTAGAAGGAGGGTTACCTAATTAAGAGAGGAGAGGGTGGATAATAAGATCCAGGGTATACGGTCAATCAGGGCAACCTGTCAATCTGTGGGAGCTGGGGGTAGAGGAAAAGGTAGAGGAGGCGCTTAGTACCCAAGGTTGTGGCATAAGTCTGGTATACAACAATAGGAACCAGCAAGTGTAAATTGTACATTAAATATTTACCCAAAACGATCCAGGGCAACAAAGCAGAGGATGGGGAACCGGGATGGGCCAAACTAAACCAGGCAGTAACAACCAGGGGGCCAGGCCGGGTGGCCGTATATGAAAAGGAATGTAACGGGGGTGGTGGGGAATGAGAACAGCGTGGACGTAAGTCATAGGTTGGGATGAGGTTGACAAGTGCAGCAATCAACCTACACGAGGGGCGGGTAAACGAGGTTGGGAGCAGGGGGGCACTTACTGAATGTGGGCCACAGGTGCCGGTAGCACCGGGATGAAGTCAGTCTGTTGAGCGGTCCGTTGAAGGGGAGGAATGAAGCCTCCATGTAGTGGGACCAAGCTTGGGCAATTAAAGAGTCCAGAGCAAGGAATTGCGGCAAGGCATACCTTCAAGAAGGAAGGGAAACAGTAATGTACCCAACGTCACGGAAGAAGGACTAGACCGAGCAAGGAATGGAGAAGTACCCTAGGGAGACCAGGAAACAAATGGCATTGGAGTGTTGCGGGGATAAGGGTTCGAGGCTGCAGTCCGGCATGTGAGAAGTGATTGTCTATATCCATTCTAAATCATCGGGAGAGCGTTTAATTTACACAAACAGAGAAAATTTGAAATGAATTAAATAAAATAAATTAAAGCGGTTGTCACATGTGAATTGAGAAGTAGACATTGAAGGTCTGCATCAATGGTGTAGCTCTCCCAGAGTACTTGTGAAAAGTTTATCAAACAGTGATGTACATGTGACAGACAATCGAATTTGGGCGGAAGACAGCCAATCAGTGAAAATGTTCATGATATAAGGGCAACAACCTGTGCAAGCATTCAGAGTAAACTAATCAAAGTTATTAAGAGCAAGGGCAAAAGAAGGGGGGGGAGGGAGGGGGAAGTGGGCTTCCGCCAAGACATCCAAGGGTGTGGCACATCAGTCCTGCTTATTTGGTCATCTTCATCATGGAACTTCTCCTCTACTTCCTCTTGTGGCTCAGGTGTAAGTGTAGGTGTAGGTGTAGGTGTAGGAGAGTGGGGTCTGCAATCCTATGGTCACCCCAGATTTTTGCTTTTTGCTTCACTGGTTTACGACTTTCCCTGGCTATGGGCCTGCTAATCAGACCCACAGCCTAGCTGTTCTCTCTCTAAATTGACAACCATGTACTTTAGGTGCATTTACCAATTGGTACTGGGCCACCTTATCAGTCCCTGTACTCAGGGTATAGGTGTACCCAGGGCCTACCAGGGGCTGAAGCATGTATTATGCCACCCCTGGCTGGCCATCTAAATCTGACACAACTGGCTGCATGACAGCTGGGGCAAGGTGGTGTAAACACCCTTTGCTGTAGATATAGTATACCTATATCTAAACCTAAAATGGACACATATATTCCTATCAGTCACTCCTATGGAAGGCCTTATCAATCCTGAAGGCAGAGTGCTTGGAATTATGTGAGATGGTGCTCTGGCATGAGCTGAGCCCGTTTGCAGCTTGCGGAACCAAGTCCTAATAGCTGTTCCATGATAACGCTATACCATATACTCTTGCATTATCAACCTCGCGGTTAAATGCTAACTCTGGTATAACATTATCAAAACATGTCGAGTAAGGTGTCATACGATTTGGAATACTACCCCCTCGCCAATTCTGGCGACGGGGGTAGCATTCCACCCTTCTAGAGGGACACAACATGTATGTAACTGTGAACCCCGGTTAAAGTTAACTCGAGCCTCAGCATCACAAAATGGATGCTGCCACCACAGACACAAGTCTGACCTCCTGCTGCTGGGAGTCCTTCCAGCGAGGATGGCTTGGACAAAGGGTTTCCTGCCTTGGGAGGTGCTAGCACCACCCCAGACAGGACTTTGTGTATTGGGGAGGATAGGCCTGAAAGGAATGAGACATGCCTGGGGCACACAAGGTGCCCTGTGCATACACCGGTTGAAACCAGTTGCTGGGGCATCCCAGCCCCAGCTCTGGCGGGAAAACGGACAAAGGATAGGGGGTGTAACCACTCCCCTTCCTGGTCCCACCCAGGGGAGGGACCTAGTCAGTAGTGCAGCCCCCTTTAGGAGAATAAAGGTAGGAGCTGGTCCCATTCCAAATTAGATTATCCTGAACTATTCAACAAGAAGAAACTCTGGCCTTCGACGTTCTGCTCCACAGAAGACTGAAGAATCTCCCTTGTGGGCAAGGAGTGTCCACCCTGCAACTGCAGGCACCATCAAGCGTCCAGCGGCTTCACTTTGTCGTCTTCCCTCGAGGATCCAGACTTCAGAGCCCGACGAGACCCGGATTCCCAGACCTCTCCGACCTCAACTCACATCTGCAGCAAAGCTGAGACCCGTGGGTGCGACGAGACACGTGGGACCGGCCATCTTGAACGAACCTGCACTTCGCTTCCAGCACGACTCCCGAGGTAAACTCGACCAAGTGCTTTGGGGACTGAGAAGCCCAACCCCGAGCAGCTCCTGCACCGAAGATCAGCCCTCCAGCCTCCACGAGATCTGCGTGGGGCCCTTCTGCTTGTTTGCTGCTCGACGCGTTGTCTGGTCACTTGCCGGCTGGCTAGTGGCCTCCTAGACCACGAACCTTTGAATCTTTGCTGCTGGTCTGGTTGCTCCAGACTGGCCCTTGCTCCCTTCCAAAAGAGGGGCACCCCGGACTCTCCTAGTCCGCACCAGACGCTTTCTTCACTCACCGCGTGGGTTGCCTTTGCCAAGGCCTGTTGACGCCGATTCCGGATCCAACACCGCCGACAGCAAGAGCCTGCGTGGGACAGCTCGTGCCTCCATCCTGGTCGTCGAAGACACCTCCTGGTCCACGTGGCTGCAGAGTCAAGCGTCCACTCTTCACCTGATTGCGACGACGACATCTGGTTCCTTCCTGGTTCCACTCCAGTCACTGGCTAGTGACTGTGAACATTGTCCCCTCTGCTTTCAGGTCTCCTTCTTCAACAATCCACCCTTGGATTGCACCGGACATCTTCCTCCTGGTCGCCTGCAGCATCTTTTCTTTCAGGCTCCATTGACTTCAACGCGAGAACCCGACGCACTTTGACACCTATGCACCCGCGGCCCGTGGGTGAGGTAACAAGAGCATTTCGGTGCTCAAGGGTAGTCTAACTGTCCTAGTGTCCATTTCCACAGTCTTTTTAGTCCTATCTAGTCAGGATTGTCCGTACTCACCTTTAACTTGAACTGTACTGTCCATAGACGTTGTTACGCATCTTGCGTGTGAGTTCACACTCTGCACACGCGTTCCGTGGGCCTCCTATTACTTACCTGAAGTTAGTGTAGCGTGGTCCCATCGATCCTACAGCCTCTGGACAGCTCCATTCCTTTTATCGACTTTCACATTCCACTTACTTAGTATATGGTTTGTCGTGCCCTTAGGGCACCATTGTAATTTTGTGCGACTTGTAGTGTTTTTCGTAAGAGATTGTCATGTGCTTAGCCCTCTGACCTCAAAGAGTTCAGAGGTGTTGTTATTAATAAATATACTGTTTATTTTCATAACAACCTGTGTGGTGTCCTTTCATCTGGTATTCAAGGGGTTATATTGTGGTAAAACAGCTGGCTTCACATGCCAAAAGAGTTTAGCCTAAGACTGCTTTGTCCATGCTACCATTTGGATAGCTGGTCTATAAGGTTGACTTACAACCAATCACCATAAGGGTTGTTTGGACTGATACAAGGTGATCACTAGAACTAGTGAGCATCATATATCAGGCCAACTTCTCACAGTAGGGTCTAGATCTGTCACCTCTGGCTTTTTCCCTTGTTGAGGTTTCTAAAGGAGTTCTTAATAGAATTGTTGAACTCTTGCTTCCTATGTATTAGGGTTTGAACGTCCGCCTCAAGTGGCTATTTTTTCCTCTTAACCTTCAGAGATTTCTAATTTTATACTGAACATTTCACATGTTTTCCTTCGCCATCGAGGTGTCCTTCCCTGAAGGTTCTTTATCCCTAAACACACACACTGCACTTTAAGCTTAGAGGCTCCGTCAGAGGGTTTGCCTCCATTGGAGTCCTATTGCTTGGATCCGTAGGGCTCAATTTTTGCCTGCTTGGGGAAAAAAAGGTTTTGATATCTAGATGGGTTTACCATGTTTCTATTCAGAGCTATATGGCTCTATCACTGAATGCCCTGAATGAGTTACTTGGATTTTCTTTATTTCTGCATCTTCTTGGATGTTTCCTCCCTTTGAGTCTCTGTGAACTCACATCAGGATTTTCCCACTAGGCCATCTAGGAGTCTTCAAATGTTTGTCAGTCATCGCTTGACAAGCCCATGTCCTTTAGGGACTTAGCTCGCTGGAACAAAGCCATGTCTTTGTATACCCACAAATGCTTTTCTCTTGTCCTCCGGGTGTAGGGTTGAAAATATACACATACAGCACTCGAAACTGTGGTCCTTCGAAAAGACAGAGACTGCAAACATTGTGGCTGTCCCTTCATTTTAGTGATGGCAGTTGGGCAAAATATAAAGGGGTTATGCCCCTTGCTCAGCCCACATGGCTGCAGTACATGTTCATCCTAAAACCTTTTGGTGTTTTGGCAGTAGTTTTCAGAGTCTTCTTTTTCTCTCAACATCTGTTGGTAAACAGGCTGCAATTGCCCCCTTCTTCAGTGACCTCAACAAATGCTAAAGATGGCGATTAGGTCAAAGGTTTTCCAGGGAGTACGTCTGATGGCATGTCATGCAAGGAGGGTCACAGTACAAAATGGTAAATGACACCCACGAACACAAACAAAAATTAAAAAACACATCACCGGATAAGTGACCAAGACAAATCCAGACGCAAAAACTAGATGGGGAAAATAATGCAAAGCCTGAACACAGAAATTCTCACATTGCAAAACGAATAGTTTAACCAGTCGGTGTAGTTTTGCAGCTTGGAGATCTTTCTGCATTCACCATGCTGTGCATTATTCCGCGGTCTAGTGGTTGGGTCCGGAATCGTAGTCTTCTTTTTTTCGTAGCCCAGGTGGGCGTCGACTTCCCACCTTTTGGTGTACTTCCTGTAACGTCGGCACACTTCCTGAGGAAGCTCCCACCTTTGGGCGCCATCTTCGGATTCTTTTTTCTTGTTTTTGTGATCTGTTTGTGAATCTTTTGCCATGTTTTCTAGTTCTTCCTCAAAGTAAGTGATTTTTCCTCTTTGTCTTTTAAGGTGTCGGTTTCTATATTGTATATATATTTCCACCTTCTTCTCCTGCCTCATCTTTCCGACGGAGGTGAGTGGGTTAGCTTGTGAATCCAGAAAGATCTTCAAGCAGCAAAACTACACCGAAAGGTAAGAAAGTATTTGTTTTACAGCGTGAATCTTTCTCGATTCACTATGCTGTGCATAGACTTTGAAGCGGTTTTGTTATGTTTGTGGCGGCTGGGTGGAAGATGAGCGTTGGTTTTTGAATATATGTTGAATCATCTTCTGTCCTACTTGTGCTTCCTTGTTGATTTGCATATCCACACAGTAGTGCTTAGTGAACGTGTGCACTGAAGCCCTTGTAGCCGCCAGGCATATGTCTTGAATGGGTGTGTTAGCCGGGAAGGCTGTTGTTGCTCCCTTCTTCCTGGTAGAGTGGGCTTGTGCCCCCTCTTCTAGTTCTTGGCCTGCCTGTTTGTGGCAGAATTGTATAGTTTGTGCGATTCCTCGTGTGATGGTTCCCTTCGTTACTGGTCTACCCAGGAAACTACTTGCGAAGGACACAAAGAACTGCTTTGTTTTCCTGTGCTCCTTAGGTCTTTCCATGTAATGCATTACTGCTCTTCTAGCGTCGAGTGTGCAGTGCCCTCTCTGCGCTTATGGAGGTTTCTGAACTAAGCTTGGTATTTGTATTGTCTGGTTCATGTGAAACCTAGACACCACCTTTGGCATAAAATGTGGGTCAGTTCTCATTGCCAACCTATCATTGTGTATTTGAATGTAGGGTTCTTGCATTGTTAGCGCTTGCAGTTCGCTTACCCTGCGTAGCGAGGTGATTGCCACTAGAAAGGCAGTCTTCATTGTGAGCATTTGTAGCGATGCCTTATGAATTGGTTCGATATGTGCCTTCATAAGCTCTGTTAGTACTAAATTAAGGTTCCATGATGGTGGTGGCACCCTTTGGGGGGGGAGGGGGTGGGGGCGCTATCCTTTTAGCCCCTTTCAGGAATCTTTTCACAACTTGTGATATAAAGAAGCTCTTTCCTGTCTCTCCTCTTGTGTAGGCTACTATCGCTGCTAGGTGTACTCTTAGCGAGGATGAACTTAGCTTTGCTTTCAGCAGGTGTCAGATATTTTAGCACCGTTGATTCCCTCGTCATCTTCTTGTCCAGCTTTTTCTTGCTGTACCATAGTGTGAACCGCTTCCATTTTGCCACATCGCACCTTCGTGTGGTAGGTCTCCTTGCCTCTCGTAGCACCCGCAGAGTGCTCACCGGCAGCCTGAGTTGTGCGAAATCTATGTCTTCAGGAGCCATGTAGCTAGGCTGAGGCTCTTTGGCTTTGGGTGTAGTACTTCTCCGTTTTGCATGGAGAGTAAGTCTTTTCTTTTCCCGAACTTGTGGGGTGTTCCCTACGCCATTTCCATTATTTGTGAGTACCAAATCTGCCTTGCCCACTGTTGTGCCATCAGGATCAGTATCATGTTGCTGGTTCTGCACTTGCAGAGTACCTTGTGTATCAGCGGTATCGGGGGAAAAGCGTAGGCAAATGCTTATCCATAGGGCATTCCCCTGGGAATGTTCCTCTGGTTGCCTCGATGCGAAGTATCGGCATTTTGCATTCTGGTGTGTTGCAAATAGGTCTATTGTTGGTGTTCCCCCGCCTCCTGAATAGCCTTTGTGTTTCCTGTGCATTGAGCTCCCAATCGTGGGATGCTGATGTCTGTCTGCTGAGCCTGTCTGCTTCCACATTGTCCTTCTCTGGTAGGTGTATGGCCAGTAGGTCTATTTTGAGTGGGATGGCCCATCTCCATATTTCCTGCGCTAGGTTGGATAGTGCCACTGATTGTGTTCCTCCCTGTTTGTTGATGTAGAACATCGCTGTTGTGTTGTCTGTTTGTACCAACACTCTCTGGTTGTACAGTTGTTTCTGGAAGGCCTTCAGGGCGAGGAGCACAGTCTTCAGTTCCAGGTAGTTGATGTGTCTGATCACATCTGCTTGAGCTTGTTCATGTGTGCTCCCCATCCCATCTGCGATGAGTCTGTGGTGATGGTCACGGTTGGTGGTGTTAAAGGCTTCCCCTTTATTATGTTCTCCTTGTTCCACCACGTTATCTCTTCCTGCACTGCGTGTGTTACAACCACTAGATCTTCCCAACTTCCTGTAGCTTGTGACCATTGTTGTTGCAGCCATTCCTAGAATGGTCTCATGTGGAGCCGTATATTGGGGACCAGGTGTATGCAGGACGCCATCATCCCCATGATCCTGCTCGCTGTCCTCACTGTCAGAGCTCGCCCCTTCTGGTAGTGGCGTGTCTCCTTCAGCAGGGCAAGTGTTCTCTTGTCGCTGGGGAACACCTTGCTCTGTATGGTGTTGATCTGTGCTCCTAGAAAGATCTTCACCTGCTCTGGTTCCATTGAGGATTTCCCCCAGTGTATGGAGAATCCCAGGTCTGTCAGTGTTTGTGACCCGCTGTGCGTGTTCCTTGCACGTCCTGTGGGAACTTGCTTTTATTAGCCAGTCGTCGAGTTAAGGGTATACATAAATCCATTCACTCCGTAGGTGCGCAGTCACGGCAGCGAGACATTTGGTAAAGACCCTTGGTGCGGATTTTAGTCCGAAGGCTAGGGCTGTGAACTGGTAGTGTTCTTTGTTGATGGTAAAACTTAGTAGATTTTTGTGCTGCCTGTTCATGGGAATGTGCAGGTAGGCATCTTTGAGGTCTATGGTGGACATGAAGTCTCCGACCCTTATCTGAGGAATGACCTCTTGTAGGGATGTCATTTTGAATATTTGTGTTTTTACGTATCTGTTTAGGAACCTTAGATCCAGGATGAGTCTTAGCGTTTCGTCCAGTTTTGATACTAGGAAATAGTTTGAGTACACTCCCTTGTTTCTTTCTCTAAATGGAACTGGATCGATGGCCTCCTTTTGGAGGAGTTGTTGTGCTTCCTCTAGGAGTAGCACTAGTTCTTTTGCTGAATGCGCCTTCCTCTTTAGTTTTCTGTTTGGTGGTTTCTTTTCCAGTTCTATGCAGTATCCAAACTGTATAAGGTTGAGTATCCATTTGGCTGTAGTTATCCTCTTCCATTCCTGAAAGAAATGTTTTAGCCTGCCTCCTACTGGAATTACATGATCGTTGATGCTTGGTCCGTGTAACCCTCTTTTGTAGAACTTGTTGTGCCCCACCTTCAGAGGGATTGTGTGGGTGGGCATACTTGGTGGGATGGAGTCACTTCGAGGTGGGTTGCTGGCTCCCTCTTCTAGTTTGCCCTCGTCTGTTCACCCTCCTGCGAAAGGACTGGCCCCGAGGCTGGTACTGCCAGGTCTGTTTTTGCTGGCCCTGCTGCACTTGATTGTCGACTTGGTAGGCCTGCTGGAATGCCTGGTGTGACGTTCCCGGCTGTTTACCCCCCCTTCCGTTTGGTCTCCGTGTCGGGGTACCCCTTCTCAGGCCTCTGAATTTCAAGGCCCCCCATGTAACCTTGGAGTCTCATTCTCCTTTTTGAGCTGGGTGAGTTTTTCATCCACTGGAGCCCCGAACAGTGTTTCTCCATTGAATGGGGTGCTCAGAACGTTGTTCTGTACTTCCGGCTTGAAGCCGGAGATCCTCAGCCAGGCAAGACTTCTTTCTGTGACCCCGATCATCATTAGCCTGCTGGATGGGTCTGCCCCATCCAAGGCTGATTTCAGGCATGAATTTGCTATATTCTTGCTTTCCTCCACCAGGAGACGCGCTCTTTGATAGTATTACTCAGGGAGGTGTTTGAGTAGCTGTCCGACCTCGTCCCAATGCTGGTATGCATGTCTGTTTAGTAGGGCATTAGAGTTTGCAATGCGCCAGTGTACTGCTGCATTCCTCTCTATTTTTCTCCCAGTTAGGTCCATCCTCCTACTCTTTTGTCTGGTGGTGGGCCTGAGGTTGTTGGGACGTTTGCCCTTTTCCTGGCTGTTGCTGCAATAATGGAGTCCGCCGTGACGGATCCTTGGATGTAAGGGGGGTCCTTAGAGGAGTGCTTGTATTTCTTCTCCGTCCTAGGTGTGACAGACCTGCAATTCGCTGGGTCCTTGAATGCCTCCCTCCCTTGGTCTAGGACACTTGGAAGCATGGGGAGGAATTGACTAATTGTTTGAGTGGGCAGCAGGGTCTCTAAGAGGAAGCATGCCTCCAGTTTGACTCCATAAGCCGTTGCCGCGTTCCTGATGACCATGTTGTAGACCCCAATGTCATCTGGTGGCGAAGGCCTCGAAGGGTACGTCTCCACGGGTTCTTCTGGGCTTTCGGTGTCTAGGTCCTGCCACTCCAGGTTCTGTGCCACCGACGATGCCCAGTCGAAACTCGTCCGCTGGTCATCGTGCCTTCTTCGTCGTAGTATAGGCGCTCTTCCTCTAGGTGTTCCTGGTGCTCAGTAGTTTTCAGCAGTTCTTCGGCATCCAACTCCTCTTCCTCCTCTATCTTGACTATCGTCGTTGGCGGTTTCGACGGAATCGTGAACCTTTTCATTTTTTCGTCGAACTCTCTTTTCCTTTGCAGGATGTTATCCATTTCAGCCTTGAGCCTTCTCTTTTTTCTCTCCATCTCGGCGGCTAGTTCGGTGTAGAGTGTTTTGGCCGACCTCTTCGACGTAGTCGTCGAAGCAGCCTTCGGGTCCTTCACCTTCGAAGTTGAGCGGTCCTTTTCGGGGACTTGCTTCGACGACCTTGGCTTTTCGCCAGCTTTCGCCGTCTGGGAGTCCTTTTCGATCCGCTGGGCTGTTTGTCCCTGGGTGCAGCTGCGGCCGTCTAGATTTTCGGCGCCAGTGCTCCCTTCGTGGACAGACTGTCTTTCGAGAGTCTGTCAGGGTTTATGGGGTCAACGTCTATCCTACCTCTTTAGATTTTTTTCTTATCGGTCTCTACGACCGTGCAGTCATCTGGTCCCTCGGCGATGTTATCCTCTTCGTTGCTGGAGAGGCCCAGGTCACGAAGCGACGAAGGTTGGCCTTTTCCTTGCATGTTGTAGTTGGCTCTTCTCTGTCTCTCTCTAACCCTGAGGGTCTTCGGGGTGAAGGCGGAGGGGGCTTTGCAATCCTTGCTCTCGTGGTCGACCGGTAGGCAGAGGTTGCAAACCGGGTGCTGGTCCTTCTGCGCGTACTTGTGGTGGCAGTTAAGGCAGAATTTAAAAGGTGTTTTTTCCATTCCTGCGCTCAGGGAGCCCCCTGTGTGCACATACTCCGTTGGACATCGAAGTTCTCCTCCTTCTTCATCATCCCGGTACAGTGATCTTGTTTCTCGGTGTCTTCTCTACTCCTTTCTGTGTAGGATAATGCTTTTTCCTCTTCTTTCCTCCAAAAACTCTGGAGCCTCTCGGTGATGATCCATACCCAACGGCGGAAAAAAGAATCTGAAAATGGCGCCAAAAGGTGGGAGCTTTCGCAGGAAGCTTGCCGAAGTCACAGGAAGTACACCAAAAGGTGGGACGTCGACGCCCACCTTGGCTATGAAAAAAAGAAAGAAAAGACTACAATTCCGGACCCAACCACTAGACCGCGGAATAATGCACAGCATAGTGAATCCAGAAAGATTCACGCTGCAAAACATACTCGGCCCAACCTTATCTCAATGCAGAAATTTTTCCTTACACTTATCCTAGTGGACCCTGGTCAAAGTCGTTAAACTGGGCTTTATGGATTCTGAACTCAGCTAGAACTACAAAGAGGAAGTTGGCAACTTATGCCATTAAATTCTTTATCTGTAAACTTATATGCATTTTTGGAAGAGATTTCGCTTTACCTTAAAGACAACATGAAATGCACCGTAAGCTATATTTTATAACAGCTGTATTAGGGTAGCCCTTACAGTAAAGGGGGTGGTGATGAACAGAGTATTCCGAATTAATGCAGAACACTCCTACCCAGTCAACAGATCAGGGCTTGATCCATCACCGTTTTTTAGCTCACTGCACCATCCCAGTTCAGAACCTGGCTATATGAAAATTAGTCTGTCCCTGGCCCAGTGCATCATGGGAACAGGGCAGACCAAACTACCAAGCCAATTCTTTCACTGGAAAGGAAACAAGCTTCCGGGGACCGGTTTCTGGCATTACAGCCGCCTTCGGCCCGGCTTGCTTGAATCCTGATGGTGCAGTGAGCAAGGGACTCGCATCCGAGTATACCCTACCACGCTTATGGTGGCCAAAACAATACAGTAAAGGGGGTGGTGATGAACAGAGTATTCCGAATTAATGCAGAACACTCCTACCCAGTCAACAGATCAGGGCTTGATCCATCACCGTTTTTTAGCTCACTGCACCATCCCAGTTCAGAACCTGGCTATATCCAAATTAGTCTGTCCCTGGCCCAGTGCATCATGGGAACAGGGCAGACCAAACTACCAAGCCAATTCTTTCACTGTAAAGGAAACAAGCTTCCGGGGACCGGTTTGGCAGGGTATACTCAGACATGAGTCCCTTGCTCACTGCTCCATCAGGATTCAAGCAAGCCGGGCCGAAGACGCCTGAAATGGCAGAAACCGGTCCCCGGAAGCTTGTCTCCTTTCTGGTGAAGAATTGGCTTGGTAGTTTGGTCTGCCCTGTTCCCATGATGCACTGGGCCAGGGACAGACTAATTTGCATATAGCCAGGTTCTGAGCTGGGATGGGGCAGTGAGCTAAATAACGGTGATGGATCAAGCCCTGATCTTTGGACTGGGTAAGAGTGGTCTGCTTAATTCAGACACTCTGTTCATCACCATCCCCTTTTCTGAATCGTTTTTGGCCACTATAGGTGTGGCAGGGTATACTCAGACATGAGTCTCTTGCTCACTGCTCCATCAGGATTCAAGCAAGCCGGGCTGAAGACGCCTGAAATGGCAGAAACCGGTCCCCGGAAGCTTATCTCCTTTCTGGTGAAGAATTGGCTTGGTAGTTTGGTCTGCCCTGTTCCCATGATGCACTGGGTCAGGGACAGACTAATTTGCATATAGCCAGGTTCTGAGCTGGGATGGGGCAGTGAGCTAAATAACGGTGATGGATCAAGCCCTGATCTTTGGACTGGGTAAGAGTGGTCTGCTTAATTCAGACACTCTGTTCATCACCACCCCCTTTTCTGAATCGTATTAGGGTAGCCTGCAGTGCCCACTGTCCCCAACGAACATCAGATAGCAGTATATCCACAAGTCCAACAATAACCACAAAGTTCATTTCAATAGAGAGAAAATCTACCAGCCAATTATCTATATACACCTGGGAGGCTTGAGTTACCAATATACAGAATTCTCTGATGAGGTTCCTACAGAGGCCAAATTCCTCACTGTAGGAAGCTGGCTCTATATATACTATACCAAAGTAAGGTATTGTGCGCACAGAGTCCAGTAGATCCCCAGAGGTTAAAGTTGATAAGACCTTACTGATTGTACACACTCCCGCAAGAAATGATTTCACATACTCAAATACTGAATCCAGACCAATTGTTTGTATAAAAAATTGTTACTTAGCTATTTTATTACTAGATAACAAAACGGTTTATGAAGGTTCTTTCACTGTGACCTTGCAAAATAACTTATTGCCCCTTCAAGATGAAGAATTTTTACCACTGTAGCCTAATCGCTTGGGCTGCATTATGACTAAGTAACTTTTTAAAGCGTTTCTGAACCAAAGCAAACTTCAGCACCTAACAAGTGCTCCAGATCCCCCAGCAGGCAGGCAGGACTATTCAACGCTTATAACTAAACATGGAAATCCCTTAAGAGGGAACATTCAGATTACTTTTTGCAACCAAGAAAACTGTTCAAAAAGCTGGTAAATCCATTTTGAATACAGTTCTGGTTTGGTATGATACACACTCCTACCTCCACACAGGACATTTGTAGGCAGGTGAACTGTTGTGTGAGCAATAGGTTACTTTTGATGCAGTACGAGACAGTTCAACAATTAGAAGAATTTTTAAAGAAAACCCACCAATCAATCCTAGGGGGAAAAACAAAGTGTAAAGTACCAGGTGAGTAAAATGGTTTTGGAACTGGAGTTGCAGTCAGAAAGCAGGGTGCCAGTAATAACCAATGGGGCTTGGGGGCACCTTGGTCTGGAACTGCTCACGGAAATGCCACTGTCTCTGGGGCCAAGCTAGTCTGGTTAGGATCAGGTCGAAGGGGGCCCTAGGTCAGCACCAAGTACACACCACTAACAGCGCAGGGACGGCCAAATGTTTAATAGGTGTCGGGATCCCACTGAGTTTTGATGGCGGTCGTGGAAAAAGGCTGCAGGCTGGACCCAGAAGACTAGACGTAGGGAACCAACGACTGGATACTGGAGGATGAAACTGAAGAGTTGCTGGACACAGTCGGTCAGGCACCTCAGGTCACAGGAGCTGTGGATGCAGGCGTGTCCTTTCATGTTGGATTCTTCTCACCGAATACAGTCACAGTAGGGGGGACCCTTTGAATTGAGGATGCAGGCGTCAAAGTGAAGGTTGGTGGAGGTCATCCAATGTTGCTACTCAAGTCATGATCGCTAGGGGTCCTCACGGGGGTCTTAGGACACTAACTCGGGTCGTGGGCTTCGGGTGCCGAGTGGTGTGGACTCGCAGATCTGGAGTCCTTGGACAAATCCGGTATCCACGGGATATAGGAGTTCTTTATGAAGGCAGGGCAGGTCTACGGTGTTCTTGGAGGCTGTTGGCTGCATGACACGCCAGGTTCAGGACAGGAGACAGGCTGGTAGGGCTGGGGCCACGTCAGTTGTAGTTTTCTTCTTCTTCTGCAGCACGGGTCTTCGGTCCTTCTTGTCACGTCAATTCTGAAGAAGCAAGATTCAGGGGTATCCATAAATACTATATTTAGGAGAATTACAGAGGTGTGCAGGTTGGGACTAACGGGTCCCTTCCTTGGGGTGTCTGCACCCCCTAAAATGGCACCCTCCAGTGGGAGGGGACATAGGACTAATAATGATTGAATTGGATGCCCCCTATCTTCAAGATGGCAGGGACTGAGATGTGTGCTTCACCTCACCTCTCCCACCTGAGGGATTGGGTTGAAAAAGGTGGTCACAACTGCCCTTCCTAGCTAGGTTTTCCCGCCGGCTCTCATGCACAAAATGGGTGTCAGAACTGGTGGAAGCCAGTTGCTGAAAGCAGAAAAAGACTGGGGGCAGCTAACAAAGCCAGAGGCCTTTGAAACTCCCTCTTTGAGGACCCTGCCCATCCTGGGCAGAAGGCATGACACATCTGCCCATGCTGTGCTTTGTTTCCAGACCCAGAGCGCAAAGAGCTCTCTACCCAGGGGTCCAGAAAACCGCCTGGAGGTAGCAGATGGCTGGGAGCCAGTCCAGAACCACACCTGAGTTGGTCGTTTTGCAGCGGGCATCTTCACAATGCCCTCTGCATGCATTTTTCATTAAATCCAACACTGGCTTCAGTGTGTGTTTAATATGCTGGAAGGTTTGATACTAAACTTACCAGACTTCAGTAAAGCCATCATGGAGCTGTGGAGTTAGTGGTGACAAACTCCCAGCCCATGTACTCAAAATGGCTTCCCTGCACTTACAATGTCTGTGAATGATAGACACTGTAGAGCCATATATTGCTCATGCAGCTATACCCTAACCTGTGGTAGTGTGCACCCTGCCTTTTGTGCGGTTAGGTCTGCTAGAGGGGTGAATTACACATGCCACAGGCAGTGTAGGTGGCATGACACACAGGGATGTGTGTCATGTTGACGCTTCAGTTTTGTCTGCACAAAGACATTTCGCCTTCAATGGCAGTGTGTGGGTGTCAAGGTGAGGGGTTCCCGGGGGTGGCACAATTCATACTGCAGCCGTCTGAGGCTATCTCTGGTCACAATGCCCTTGGTATCAGGGGTACCTTTTACAAGGGACTTACAGGTGGCCCAGAGGTGTGCCAACTGTGGGTAACTAAGGTACCGTTTTAGGAAAGAACACAGGTGCTGGGGTCTGGTAAGCAGGATGCCAGCACACACAGTAAAGTTGGCATCACTTATCTGGCAAAAAGTTACAGGGTAACCATACAAAATGGGGCACTTTCCTACACCAACCCAATATTTCTGCATACACTCAGCACTGCACTCACTTAATACAACATACCACCGAAACGAACACTATCCACTGCAGCCCTGTTACATTTTCTTGATCGTCTAACGCTCACCTCTGCTCCTTTATTCCTTTCACCTTATTGTTTTAGCAGGTTACAACTAATTTGTGAAGTTTCAAGATTATATATAAATTCATTACTTAATGAAATCAATATGCAATCCTTGTGTATCTAATGGATGTTGTTCTTTCTCCAAGCGATGACAATGTACTAGAATTTCTCACTAAATAGTATTAAATATAAAAAAAGAATGTTACTTACTATAGGTGTATTTTCACTTTAAAAAAAAAAGATGCATCGGGGATCCTGCATAAATCCACACAATCTGTTTACTATATCAAAGAACATCCCATGCCAGAAAATGATGTGCTTACATATGAACAAAACAATTTGATACCTTCAACCAGTTCCCTTATATGCAAGTGTATGCATGTCTATGAGGTATTCAAATAAACAAGTCATTAATTTGCATCTTGTAGCTGCCTTTTGCCCAACAACTATATACAGCAAAGTAAAGTTAAGCTGAACATATGAGGAAAGGTAGTCAATTTTCACCTACCATATTGCTGTAGCAATGCTCGCTAGATAGTCAGGCATACCTCCTAGGTAGTACAGCAGTCTATGACAAGAGAAGATCATGTTGTACTCACATGTTTTGCTTGCTCCAGAATGTCAGCCTGATTTTTATCCAGTACCGGCTCCTTCATCATCAAATCACACGGACTTGAAGCAGAGGCTGCTGATGCCCTTGGCCCAAGCCGAGGGGTTTCAAAAGCAAAAGAGCCATCTAGGGAGTCATTCATCAGATGTCCAAGGTGAAGTGGGGACATTCCCCCGCTGGAAGCAGGGGACCCCGAAGAAGACGGGGAAACAGGATTGCTCCCCGTCATTCTGTCCTCCAACCGCAAAATCTATTAAAGAGCAAATATGTCAGCATCAAAATAGGAAGTTTCACAGAGCATTGGTGAGAACGCTGCAGTTACATTGTACTTACAATTAGCAACACACAAAAATAGCTCTACACTTTTCTCCATAGGATCTGCTTTGACAATTTCAGTTACAGTGCTGAGCCCAGAAGGCATTTTTACTTAAACATACATAAGAGTGCACCTGATGGGAGTTGCAGAGGGGTGTTTCAGAGTAGGCCGAGGCTTCAAGCCAAAGCCTGTTGCAAAATTTGAGAGCAAGACCACACTTCTTTTGACAATAGATTATCCACCACTGGCTATATAGGCATGTGCCTTTGATAAAAGTTGAAATGCAGTGCTGTAGACAAATCCTACAGAAACAGATATAATTGGTAAATGTTTAATTACAGTGCGTCACTGAAGAACCTGAGGCTTTGCAGATTGTTCAACACAGTACAATACAGAAGTGTGCCAAATAGATGTGGTTTATCTCACACTGAGGTTTAAAACAGCTCTAAAGTAGTAAGCCATTGTGCCCGTCACAAGAATGTATGTAGTGTATATTACCAAACATAGGGCGTGCCTCCATGTTTCCAGCTCACGCCCGGAGCACATAAATTATAGCAGCAGCTCTCACAGGTATTGCTAATAAGGTGAAATATTTGTCCAGATGGTGTTACCGTGAGTAAAAAAGACAAAATAATTAATATAACAAAATGTGTTGCATTATGCCGCATAATTTGCCTTTTCTTGCCATATAAATTAGCTGCATACTTTGGTCCATCACTGCCATATAATCCCAGTGGTCCTAGATATTATGTTCTAGTTAGACCACTATTTCTTTGTCAGGAGAGTTTAAAAGCTCAGAAATAGACATGTGCATACGTTTGTCATCGTCTAGCGTAGGGGCGGCATGTCGGGGTCTCACACATGACCTATTTTGCATCTATTTTCTCACATTTCGGTAGTTTTTATACATATGTGAGGATCACTTTAAGAGCTAAGAGTTATTTTATTAAATGCTTTAGATTTCCCAGGAGTGTCTCCATCAGCCGGCTGATTAATCAATATACTGGTACACTGCTTCTTCCCAGTGGCGCTAGATGCAAAGCGGAAGTGTGCCTGGGATTTATTAAGGCTTAACAGCAGTGCAAGGTATAACTCGGACCGACCGTCAGGGGGAAGCAGGGAGTCTGGCAACACATGCTTCAGAATATGAGCATAAACTGTGTGCTCCTCAGAGCTAACATTAAGCTTATCTGCCCCCTCACCCGCCCCCCACACACACACAACCACACACACAACCACAACATCACACAACCACATCATCACACAACCACATCATCACACAACCACATCATCACACAACCACATCATCACACAACCACATCATCACACAACCACATCATCACACAACCACAACACCACACACAACCACACATCATACAACCACAACACCACACACAGAACCAACAGTCAGTGCACACTTTCACCAAGCACAGACCTCATCAGTGCACGCTTTCACCGGACACAAAACTACACCAGCCGTTAGTGCATGCTCCCACCAGGCACACACCACCAGCCGTCAGTGCAAGCTTTCACCAGGCAGGCACACACACACCACCAGCCGTCAGTGCACGCTTTCACCAGGCACACACACACCACCAGCCGTCAGTGCACGCTTTCACCAAGCACACACACACCACCAGCCGTCAGTGCAAGCTTTCACCAAGCACACACACACCACCAGCCGTCAGTGCACGCTTTCACCAAGCACACACACACCACCAGCCGTCAGTGCACGCTTTCACCACGTACACACACACCACCAGCGCACAATTTCTACAGACACACACACCACCAGCCGTCAGTGCACGCTTTCACCACGTACACACACACCACCAGCGCACAATTTCTACAGACACACACACCACCAGCCGTCAGTGCAAGCTTTCACCAGGCAGACACAGACACACACACACACACACACACACACACACACAACAAGCCGTCAATTCACGCTTTCACCAGGCACACACACACCACCAGCCGTCAGTGCAGGCTTTCACCAGGTACACACACACCACCAGCCGTCAGTGCACGCTTTCACCAAGCACACACACACCACCAGCCGTCAGTGTACGCTTTCACCAAGTACACACACACCACCAGCCATCAGTGCACAATTTCTACAGACACACACACCACCAGCCATCAGTGCACACATCAATTGTTAACGCATCCACAATTAACTATTGTAACAATAGCAGTATGGCACACTTTACTTTTAAACATTCATTTAAAGCGCAGCATGCCACCATTGCTACAAAAAAAAAAAATGTTGGCCTACAATTTATGGACTTTTGTTGCAATATTTAGCAATGCCAATAGCTCAAACTTAATTAATGCGAGACCTATTGCATTGTAAATGCTGGTTCGAACCAAGCAAGCCTGGCACAAGTAAGCATTAAATTACTCTTCAGATATGACATGCTGTTGCTGAATACTTTCAAAATACAGTAGGACATTGTACCAATTAGAGTTCACAGGGGTTGCAATGCAATGCACAAACTTAGTATCAATAGGTTTTTTCAGTAAAATGCAATTAAATTACTTTTCGGATTACTTTTACTAGGACAGTGCTGGATCCTAGATTCAGCACCGGGGCATTTCCTGAAAACAATTTAGTAAATGCATTTTAGTTAGTTGTACGATTTTTAAAGAATATTCTTGTAATTCAAAAGTTGACACTTGGAACCTTTTTCACATAGAACCGCCAATGTTATCCTATGGAAGGAAATTACTTTAACGTTACTTTTCAGACTCAGTGCTTGATACCTAGATTCAGTACTGGGACATTTCCTGAAAACAGTTGAGAAAATGCGTTTTGGTTATTTGTGTGATATTTAAGGAATATTCGTAGTTTTTAAAAGTCGACACTTGGAAACTTTTTGGGGAGAAAAAGTGTCAATTTTATTCTATGAGGAAAGACAGGTTATTAGTTTCGAGGTAAGTAATCGTTTTTTTAGTTAGGAACTGGGATTAGACTCAGGGGTCTCCCTGGGGCAGTGATGCACTGTTGTTGCACCCTCAGCGGTACTCGGGCAGGTCAGGGGTCACCGGATCTCGGGTCATGATTGCCAGGGGGACCTCCTCATGGTATTTTTCCACTCTAGCTCAGGCCGGGTTCAGCGGGTGTAGAGTGGGCTGTATTTGTGGAACCTGGCTGGCACCAGAAGCTGCAGTTCAAACAGGCCTGTAGAGCTGGGGCCAAGTCAGTAGGCATTGTCCTCTTGTATGCTCTGTACAGCTTCTCGTCCTTCTCTTCTTTTTCTTGTGGTTGCTGGATCTGAGGAAGAAAGGTTCAGGGTGCCCCGAATATACTACATTTAGGGCGTTACAGGTAGGTAAAGGGCAGGGACCAATGGGACCCTTCCCAAGGGTGGCTACGCCCCCTATTCTGCCACTCAAGTGAGAGGGGGCAGGAGCCTGTCCCTGGTTGGCTGAGTCCTCCCATCCTCAAGATGGCGGGGACTCGAGGTTGTGCTTCACCTCGCCTCCCCCACCTTAGGGGTGCAGTTGGTAGAGGTGGGCACTCATCTCTTCCTCACTTATTTTTCCCACCGGTTCTCCCGCCCAAAGAGGGGGATAGAACCAGTGGGACCAGTTGCTGAAAGCAGCAAATGGTCTGGAGAGGCTCACAAAGGCGGCATGCCTTTGAAGCTTCTCCTTCGTGAAACCTGCCCATCCTGGGGGAGGAGGCTTGGCATTGCATCCCAGGATGTCCATTGTTTCAGGCCCACGAGAGCAGCAAGCTCTCGACCCAGGGGTCCAGAAACATGTCTGGTGGTGGCAGCCTAGGTAGCCACTCAGTCTGGTCACTGGAGGTTGGTCGAGTTTCAGGGGGCATCTCGAAGATGCCCTCTGTTGTGCATTTTATATTAAACCCCACACTGGCATCAGTGTGGATTTAATGTGCTGAAAAGTTTGATAGCAAACTTCCCAGTCTTCAGTGTAGCCATTATAGTGCTGTGGAGTTCGTAATGGCAAACTCCCAGTACCATATACTCTTAATGGCAGCACTGCACTTACAGTGCCCAGGAATGAACCTGGGTACTGTAGGGGTACAGGGCTCATGCACCCGTACCACTGGCATAGGGAACCCAGCTAGAGGGGTGACTGATGTATGCCAGGGCAGTGGTTTGTAGGCATGGCACACAGGGATGTGTGCCATGTCGACTCTTCACTTTGTTCTGCACCAAGACACGCAGCCTGCAAAGGAAGTGTGCGAGTGTCAGGGTACAAGGCCTCTAAGGGAGGCAGAATAAGTGCTGCAGTCCTTAGAGGCCTTCTCTGGTCACAGTGCCCTGGGTACCTATGGTGCCATTTACAAGGGGCTGATATTTGGCCAGAGATGACAATTGGGTTTAGGCTTCAATGCAGTTTTAGGGAAGGAACATAGGTCCTGGTTAGCAGGAGCCCAGGGCACACTCACTCAAAGAAAATAAGCAATTCAGCAAAAAGTGGGGGCATACCATGCAAGAAAGAGGGCACTTTCTCACAGTCAAGAAAACAATATTCAACACATTCTAAAATCTGACAGGGGGTGATCCATAGTCTTCAACTTCTGTAGCCACAGAAGGAGACGCCCCTCTCCTTCTTTTAAGGACTTTTGAGAAAGTCCTGCACATTTTACAATCCTTTACCTGATGTTCAGGGTAGTGGCAATAAATGCACTTCTTATGAGGATCCTCAGAATGAAGTCGCTGTTTTCCACATGTCTCACAGGGTCTGAAGAAGGACTTCTTGGTTGTAGACATGGCAAAAAATATTCCTTTTGGAAGATAAGAAAGCAAGTTACTTACCTGTAACTACAGTTATCCAGTATTGGTATCTTTCATAGATTCACATGCCTGAATCATTCCCAGTCGCCGAGGTGGGAGTCCCACGGTAAAAATGGAATATGCTACTTACCAGTATGCATCTGTTCTTGGCATGTAGGGCTGCTGACATTTATATCTATGCATAGATCGCCGCCTAGTGTTGGGTCCGGATGATTGCACATTGTTGTCCTGGAAGAGTCTTCGAAGTATCACGAGATAGGTGGCTCCTCCCCTGGACTACAGTGCGCATGGGCATCCACTCCATCCTCAGATTGTTTTTCGCCATTGTGGCAGAGATGGAGTGTGATATAGTAAGTGATGACCATGCATGAGAATAATACAATGAATTCTGAGTGCTACAGCTGCGACAGGCACCGGGGAGGAGGGCGGGCGATATATATGTCAGCAGCCCTACATGCAAAGAACAGATGCATACTGGTAAGTAGCATATTCCGTTCGAGGCATGTGGGCTGCTGAATTTATATCGATGCATAGAATAAATAGTAGTACCCTCCTTAGCGGCGGTTGCCCGTGCCAGCTGCAGCAGTCTGAAAGAGAGTTCTGAGAACAGCCTGACCTACAGCAGCTTGCTGTTTTGAGTGCACATCCACGCAGTAGTGTTTGGTGAATGTGTGTATGGTGGTCCATGTGGCTGCTCTACATATGTCCTCTAGAGGAATGTTACCCAGGAAAGCCATGGACGCCCGCAGCTTTCGTGTGGAATGCGCTCTTGGGGGAACTGTTAAAGTGCGTTTAGCCTTTTGATAACAGATTTGGATGCACTTAACAATCCATCTGGCTATACCTGATTTAGAGATTGGGTTGCCCTTGTGTTGTGGAGAGAAGGCAACAAATAGTTGTTTAGTTTTCCTGAAATCTTTAGTCCTGTCTATGTAATACAGAAGAGCTCGTTTAACATCTAGTGTGTGTAGTGCTCTGTCCGCTACTGAATCAGGATTTGGGAAGAATACCGGTAGTTCAATAGTTTGGTTAATGTGGAACTGTAATACTACCTTGGGCATAAATTTAGGGTTGGTGCGCAGCACAACTATTAGCATGTATCTGAATGAAAGGCTCCTGAATAGTGAGGGCTTGCAGCTCGCTAACACGTCGTAGCGACGTAATTGCCACCAGAAAAGCCACTTTCCATGTGAGAAATTGTATCTCACAAGAGTGAAGGGGTTCAAATGGTGGGCCCATGAGCCTAGTGAGGACTATGTTTAGGTTCCAGACAGGCGAAGGCGGGTGTCTTGGAGGAATAACCCTTTTAAGTCCCTCCATAAAAGCTTTAATGGCAGGCACTCTGAAAAGGGATAGATGCTGTCTATTCTGAAGATAAGCTGCCATTGCTGCCAAATGTATCCTGATGGAACTATACGCTAGATTACACTTTTATAGGTGCAGCAAGTAACCGATGATGTTTTGCGTGGAAGCATCAAGTGGATTTATGTTATTATTGGAGCAATAGATAACAAAGCGCTTCCATTTTGCCGCGTAGCAGGCCCTGGTGGTAGGTCGCCTAGCCTCCTTTATGATGTCCATGCAGTCAGGATGCAAGTTCAGGTAGCCAAACTCTATGACCTCAGGAGCCATATTGCAAGGCTCAACTGCTGCGGATCTGGGTGCTGAATGTCTCCATGGCTCTGAGTGAGGAGACTGGGTGTAGGTTTTAGGCACTGGTGTGGAACTACGGGGAGTTCCAGGAACGTGGTGTACCACGCCTGCCGTGCCCACGTTGGAGCAACTAGGATGAGTGTCATGGAGTGTTGCCTCAGTTTGCGTGCCACTAGCGGTATGAGTGGTGCTGGAGGAAAGGCGTACGCAAATCTGTTCGACCAGTTCATCCATATCGCATTGCCCTGAAACTGCGGGTGTGGGAACCTGGCGGCAAAGGTGCGGCATTTTGCGTTTTCGTGAGTGGCGAAGAGGTCGATCTCTGGATGACCCCACTGCTGGAAATATGGTTGGAGCACTGAGGGATGTATCTCCCACTCGTGCATCTGATGGCTGTGTCTGCTGAGCAGGTCCGCCATCTGGTTGTCCCTGCCTGGGAGGTGTTCCGCCATGAGAAACTATGTTTCTCTGAATGGCCCACTTCCACATGCACTGTGCTAGGTGTGACAATTGTGGAGAGTGTCCCCCCCCCCCTTGTTTTTGGATGTAATACATCGCAGTCATGTTGTCCGTCCGGATCAGCACGACTTTGTTGCAGAGATGCAACTTGAATGCCTTCATCGCCAAGAAGATTGCCATCAGTTCCAGTAGGTTGATGTATGTGCATCTTCTGCTGTTGCGGTGTCCATAGTCCCTGCACTGTATAATGGAGGACATGCGCTCCCCAACCTTGGGGAGATGCGTCCGTCGTCAGCACTATCTGTGGTACCGGCTCTTGGAACGGTCGCCCCCTGCAAAGGTTTTGTGTGTTCCACCAATGCAGAGAGTTGTATGCACGACCGGTCACCAACACTAGGGCTCTTAGCTGTCCGTGAGCCTGGTTCCACTGGCGTGCCAAACATTCCTGAAGCGGACGCATGTGTAGCCTCGCATGAGGGACTATAAAGATGCAGGAGGCCATCATGCCTATCAGCTGCATGAACACCTGCGCTGGGAGTGAGTGTTGTGGTTTGAATCTTTGAATCAACACCCGCATGCTGTTGACCATCGCTGAGTTTGGTTGCGCTGTGGCAGCAAGCGTGTTTATTTCCGCGCCTAGGTACTGCTGCACATGTGCGGGTTGAAGAGGAGACTTTTGGTAATTGAGCGAAAATCCTAGACTGTGTAGGAGGTGGATTGTGCGTGACGTGGTTGGCACACTGCTGGGAGGACTTTGCTTGTACAAGTCAGTCGTCCAGATACGGATAGACATGGATGTGTTGCCTCCGAAGATGCGCGGCCAGTGTTGCCAAGCACTTTGTAAACACTCTGGGGGCTGTAGTGACCCCGAAAGGCAGGACCCTGAACTGGTAATGCTGGTTGTTGATGGTGAACCTGAGATATTTCCTGTGACTGGGGTGAATGGGAATGTGGAAATAGGCATCCTTCAGATCTAGGGTTGCTAGGAAGTCTCCTTGACTGAGCAACAGGAGACTTTGCTGTAACGTGAGCATGTGAAAGTGTTCTGAATGGGAATGTGGAAATAGGCATCCTTCAGATCTAGGGTTGCTAGGAAGTCTCCTTGACTGAGCAACAGGAGAACTTGCTGTAACGTGAGCATGTGAAAGTGTTCTGATAGGATGTATTGGTTTAGAGGTCTGAGGTCTAGAATGGGCCTGAGAGACCCGTCCTACTTTGGGATTAAGAAGTACAGTGAATACACCCCTGTTCCCTGTTGTTCTAAAGGCACCAGTTCTATGGCCCCTTTTTGCAGCATGGATATGACTTCTTGCTGCAATAAGTGCATGTGCTCGGCGGACATAGGACGGTGCCTTGGGGGTATGTTGGGTGGAGTGGAGGTTAGTTCTAGACAGTAACCGTGTTGTATAAGTTGTCTCACCCACCTGTCCGTGGTAATGCTTTCCCAGACTGGCAGGAACAGTTGGAGTCTCCCCCCAACTAGTGTTATATGGTCGGGGGGGCAGTGACAAGGCGTCACTGCTTGGTAGCGGCAGAGGATCTGGTATTATTTCCAAGATCTCTGCCCTTGGTGCTGTTTCCACGGTAGCCACCCCTATTGTTCTTGTTATAGGGGGTTTGTGTACCTCCCTTGGTGTATTGGGCTTATTGTGACGCTTGTCCCCTAGAAGCTCCCCTGTTACCGGAGCGACGAAAGGAGCTGCCCCTGAACTGTTGAAACTGCAGAGCTCCCATGGATTTCGCAGTTTGTGTCCTTTTTAATTTTCTCAAGAGTGGTGTCTACCTCTGGACCAAACAGGAAGTCAGGGTTAACTGGCTGATTGAGGAGGGTAGTTTGGATTTCAGATTTGAAGCCAGAGATACGGAGCCAGGCATGCCTTCTGAGCATGACGCTAGTGTTTATGGCTCGTGCTGCTGTATCGGCTGCGTCCAGCGCGCACTTAATGGACGCGTTGGAGATTAACTTTCCCTCCTGTATAAGCATTTCCGCTCCCTCCTTATAAGTATCTGGCAGGTGTTGCATGAGCTGCTCTAACGTGTCATAGTGTGCCCTGTCATATCGTGCTAACAGGGCTTGGGTATTGGAGATCCTCCAAATATTAGCAGCTTGAGCTGCCACACGTTTCCCAGAGGCTTCTAAGATCTTTGATTCCTTGTCCAGAGGAGGAGCATCACCCGTAGTTTGAGAGTTGGCTCTTCTGCGAGCATTAGCCACCACTAAGGAGTCCAGTGGGAGTTGGCCCTTGATGTAGGTAGGGTCGACGGGCGCAGGCCGGTACTTTCTTTCAATTCTTGGGTTCACCACTCTTGCCTTAGTGGGCTCTTTAAAAATGTCACTGGCATGTTTGAGCACACCTTTGAGCGTAGGCAGAGTCTTTATAGACCTTTCTGATGTGGAGAACGTATCAAAAATAAAGTCTTCCTCCACGGTGTCAGCGTGCATATCCACGTCATGGTTAAGTGCCGCTCTCTCAATCAGTGCGTTGAAAGCAGCAGTATCTTCAGTAGGTGAAGGCTTTACAGCATATGAGAGAGTATCAGGAGTGGGTTGTGGGTCAGGGTCCACAGAGTCAGCCCACTGCTGGGACTCATCTGGATCAGCATCAATGGGATAGTTGAACTGTTCCTCATTGTCTCCTTCCTCCACATCCTCACTGGCACGTGTGGGTGAGTAGGCATAGCTTTGATTATATGATGGCATAGGCTCAAAAAGAACAGGAGAGGTGGTAGAGTCTGTCTTTTTCTTTAGAGGTATCCTATAATGTTCCATAGGCGTGTCAGGCCTGATCTTACGCTGGTAAATAGTGAGGCGACCTGTTTCGGAGTCGATGTATAATTTCGACTGGTTGTCGTAAGACGGTGGCTGGAATACAACATTGTCCGACTGAGGCTGAGTGGTCACCGCATCAGACGTCGACTTAGCAGAGTCGGCAGCCTGAGCATGGTGAACAGTTTTAGGCCGCGCCGTCGGCGGAAGTCCGAACTTCATTGGCGCCGTAAGCATCGGCGACGGACTAACTGTTTTGGAAGGAGTCAGTGTCTTTGATTCTACTGACTTCCATGGTGCAGCGCGTTTGAGGCCTGGCGTTGATTCGAGCCGTTGTTGCTTTGCAGGCACGCCCTCGGGCGCCGACGCGGTAGGGCGCTTCGATCCGACCTTTTGCTTCGGGTCGAAGGCCTTGACCAACAGTGGCTTCTTCAGCTTCGGATCGATGGACCGCTGGGCCTCAAGTCCTCCGGAAGAGCCGCCATCTTTGGAGCCGGAAGTCGACGTAGACTGGATTGTGACGCGCTTCACTGTAGACACAGGCGTGGTCGATCCGATCTTCGGCTCGACGCCCCCTTTCGACCCCGAGGGGTCGAGCGCACGCTTTGACTTGGATGGGTTCGAAGTCTTCGAGCCGACGGTCGTTCCAACCATTGTCATTGTCGGTTTCGATTTCGTGTCTTTCAGTTTTGTTTTTGATATCTCCACAGAGTGGGGCCTATCAACCGATGGCTCTTTGGCAATGTTCTTAGTCGGGCCTTGAAGCGGGACTAGAGAACGGTGTTGAAGATCTTGGCTAATGCCTTCCGGCGATGCCTCGACCTGAGCCGTGGAAGAGTCTTCATGTGCCTCCGCAACTGCGGTTGGGCTTATTTCTTCACCTGATGTAGAGTTCTTCCTCGTCCTCGTTATAGGTGGAGTCCGGCTCCGACGCTGGATCCGAGTGCTCCGGATCCTGGTCTTGAACATTTTCTTCGTCGTCACCCCCGAAGATGTTTTCTGGGTCTGGTGCCGATTCTCGCGCCGACTGTCGTGCAGCGCGTCGAAGACGGAGAGTTTTCTTGGATCTGAATTTCGAACAGGCCATGCAGCTGGCCTCGTCGTGGTCCGGTGAGAGACATTTGTTGCACACCGGGTGCACGTCGATGTGGGGATATTTTGAGTTGCAGACGGGGCAGCGCTTGAACGGACTCAGTTCCATCGTCGATCGTCGCTGGGCCTTTGGCGTCGTAAGGCAAAGGTCTTCCGACGTCGAGTTCGAAGAACTGGAATGGCAAAAGGCACCGAACGAAAGACAATACCGACACCCCTAAGGCCTTTTGGCCTCGAAAAAAGAGTAACTAGTATAATTTCCGAACGTGAGTCACTGGTGGAAAAAAACAATCTGAACATGGAGTGGATGCCCATGCGCACTGTAGTCCAGGGGAGGAGCCACCTATCTCGTGATACTTCGAAGACTCTTCCAGGACAACAATGTGCAATCATCCGGACCCAACACTAGGCGGCGATCTATGCATAGATATAAATTCGGCAGCCCACATGCCTCGAACACATATAAAAGGAGTGCCTTAGAATAAGATTGTAGTAGGCTGACAAGACAGTAGGCCCAAAAGGCCCAAAGCTTAGTACCCTATCTACCTCATTATATGAAAAGAGCTGAAAAACAGCTCCAACCAATCAGATGCCAGCACCCTCTAGAACCTTCCCAGCAGAGGTACTTCTCCTCAGATTTTCCTCGCACAAGTGAGAAGTAGATTTCCCCATTAGAGAACTCTTCTGCCGGGGAGGAGGGTGGGTGCATGTGAATCTATGAAAGATACCAATACTGGATAACTATAGTTACAAGTAAGTAACTTGTTTTCTTATCCAATATTGGGTATCTTTCATAGATTCACATGCCTGAATCAGAATAGAAAGCAGTAAACCCAATAAGAAAAATGTTACTTACCAGTATACATCTGTTCTTGGCATGTAGGGCTGCCAATCGTCCAGGTATGGAAACACGTGGATGTGTTGCCTTCTGAGGTATGCTGCTACTACTGCTAGGCACTTTGTAAAAACCCTTGGTGCTGTAGTTACCACGAAGGGGAGAACTTTGAATTGGTAATGGTGACCTTCTATTGTGAACCTGAGATATTTCCTGTGAGCTGGATGTATAGGTATGTGAAAATATGCATCTTTGGGGTCTAAAGTAGCAAGGAAGTCGCCTTGCTGGAGTAACGGGAATACTTGTTGTAGAGTGATCATATGGAAATGATCTGAGTGTATGTATTGGTTCAGAGGTCCGAGGTCCAGTACTGGTCTGAGGGATTCGTCTTTTTTGGGAATTAGGAAGTATAGAGAATATACTCCTGTTCCCTGGTGTTGAAACTGGCTCTATGGCCCCCTTTTCTAGCATGGATGTGACCTCTTGTTGTAACAGCGTGAAGTGTTCTTTGGACTTTGGACGGTGTTTGGGTGGTATGTTGGGTGGAGTAGAAGTGAGTTCCAGGCAATAACCATACTGGATAGTTTGTCTCACCCACCTGTCTGTGGTAATGGTGTTCCAGACTGGTAGGAATTGTGCGAGTCTGCCTCAGACTGGTGTTAAGTGGTCTGGAGGGAGTGTGAGCAAGTCACTGTTTGGTGGCGTTGGAGGCTCTGGTGTTGTTGCCGCCCCGTCCTCTGCCCTTGTTATTATTGCCTCTATAACCTCCTCTGTTGGAGCCTTTATTAAAAGTGCTCTGGGTATTACTTTTGAGTGTAGAGGAAGTTTGGGATATGTTGCCTCTCCCTGAGCCTCTGAAGGAGGAGCGACGAAAGGAACTTCTGGATTGTTGAAACTGAAGTGCTCCCATAGACTTGGCAGTATTAGTATCTTTTTTCATCTTTTCTAAGATGGAATCTACTGCAGGGCCAGACAAGAAATCTTGGTTAACTGGCTGGTTGAGGATGGTTGATTAAACTTCATTCTTAAAGCCGGAAATGCGTAGTCACGCATGCCGGCGTAGTAATACGCTAGTGTTGATGGACCTGGCTGCTGTTTCAGCTGCATGAAGTGCACATTTAATGGAAGCATTTGTGATAAATTTGCCTTCCTGAATTAGGTCGTAAGCTTTAGCTTTCAAAGGTTCTGGCAGGTGTTGTAGTAAACCCACCAGTTGATCATAATGTGCTCTATTTTAGCGTGCTAATAGAGCTTGTGTGTTTGCAAGTCTCCATGTATTTGCTGCCTGGGAGGCCACTCTTTTGCCTGAGGCTTCTAATATCTTTGACTCCGTCAGGAGGGGGAGCATCTCCTGTTTGTGAATTAGCTCGCTTTCAAGCGTTTGATACAACCAGTGAGTCTAATGGCAACTGTGACTTAATATAAGTAGGGTCTGTAGGAGCTGATTTATACTTCTTCTCAATTCTGGGATTGAGGACACGCTCTGGCTGGGTCTTTAAATAGGTCTGGCGTGTGTTTTAGTACCCCTTTTAACATAGGAAGTGTACGTACACTTTTTTCTGATGTTGGAAAGGTGACAAATAGGAAATCTTCCTCTATTGGGTCAGTGTGCATGTCTACACCATGATATTTAGCTGCCCTATCTACAAGTTGGTTAAAGACAATGGTGTCGTCAGTAGGCGACAGCATTGTAGGATATGTAGAGGTTTCAGTGATGGGTTCTGGTCATCCCATGTGTTATCCTGTACATCCTGATCCTCGGATTCTACAAAATCATCCTGAGGATCTTCCCCCAAGTTTTCTGTGTCATCATAACCTGAAGGTGTAGGAGAGTAAGGCACAAAAGGCATGTTAGGAAAGAAAGGAGGAGTAAAAGGCCTTGGAGATGTTCCAAAGTCTTTTTACTTTGGAGGAACAGGGGAAGAAGTGTCAGTGTCCAATGGTCTTTTCTTCCTTTGGTAAACTGTTACGTGACCTGTTTCAGGGTGTACATACAGTTTAGGTTGTTCTGCGCTCACTAGATCAGGATGGAAAAGTTCTTCCTCAACTGTCCGTGGTTTTGGCCCCGATGTTTTTGGTGAGTCTTCGGCTCGAGGGCTTTTGGATGTGGAGCTTTTTTCGGCTCGACTGCTGTTTTCGGGTCGACCGGTTTCTTCGGTTCGATAACCTTTTTCGGTTCACCGTGTTTTCTGGGCTCAACGACCCCTTTCGGCTCGAAGTTTTTTGTAGGCTCGACGGCCTTAAACGGGTCGACAGGCTTTTTAGTGTGATCTGTTTTTTGTGGATCGACGCTCTTTTTGGGGTCAACGGACTTTTTTGGGTCGACGAGCTTCTTCCACTCGATAACCCTTTTAGGTTTGTTGGCCTTTTTGGGGAGAGTGTTGCTTGTCCCTGGGGTATCTAAAGGCTTGGGTTTAGTCTCCGGAGCTGAGCCGGAAGGCGGGGCCTCTGAAGGAGTCTGTCGATCTCGGCTAAGGCCTTTTGAGATGGAAGCGGGGTTGGAGGCTTGGTACTCACGGTTTGCCCCGGTGTGATCTGGTCATCGGAGTCCGACTGGTCCTCTACGGTGACAATTTCTAGATCGGAGTCCACCGTTTCTGGGAGGTCATGTTCGTCATCGAAAATGTTCTCCGGTTCCGGTGCCTGCCGCTGCATCTCTTGTCTAGCGGCTCTTCGGTTCCGGATAGTTTTCTTCGACCGGAACTGAGCACAAGCTGGGCAGTTTTCCTCGTTGTGCTCGGGTGATAGGCACTTGTTGCATACTGTATGTTTAGCAGTATGTGGGAATTTGGAGTGACATTGAGGGCACTTTTTAAACGGGGTCCTTTCCATCGGCAGTAGGCCCACGTGGCGTCGAAAAGGTCCTACGGCCCGCGTCGACGACCGAATCGAGATGGAAAGTGTTATTGAGTCAAGGTATACCAAACAAGAACAATACCGTCGAGGTAGAAGGCCTTTTGGCCTTAGAAAGTTGAAAAGTTTCGGTTCCGAAGTTGGAGTTGAGGAATAGCATCCGAACCCAATAGCGGGAAAAAACAATCTGAAGATGGAGAGGATGCCCATGCGCACTGTAGTCCAGGGGAGGAGTCACCTATCTCGTGATACTTCAAAGACTCTTCCAGGACAACAAGGTGCAAACATCCGGACCCAACACTAGGCGGCGATCTATGCTAAGACATGAATCCAGCAGCCCACATGCCTCGAACTGTCGTTTGCGGAAGGTGGGAGACAAAGCGTAAATCTACATATCCCCCACACATCCTGAAGATTATAGAGCAGTAGACTATGTAAATACATAAAAATGCAGAAACCTTCTGAATTAAATAAATATAGTCAGGTAACATACTTCCTATTAAGAAACATAATCTGACCACCAGAAACACTACAGTGCATATGATTATACTCATACATCATAAAAATGCAATAAGAGAAACATTTAAATCTAACCTTAATGAAGGAGATGTTGCAGAACAGCTTGTCCCACTGCTGCATCGTCCTGCGACGCAGATTGTAAGCAGTAGTGCTTCATGAATGTGAGGACATTTTTCTAAGAAGGCCATAGAGGCTCCTAGTGTGCGTGTGGAGTGTGCTCTAGGAGGAATTGTTAATGTAAGTTTTGCTTTTTGATAGCATATTTGAATGCATTTTACAATCCACCTAGTAATTCCAGCTTTAGAGATAGGGTTGCCTTTATGTGGTGGTGAGAAGTGTAGAAGGTATCAAATAATATTTTGGATAGAAGCATCCAGTGGGTCAATTTGATTATTATTGAAGTAAATATCAAATATTTTCCATTTTGCTGCATAGTAGGCTCTTGTAGTAGGTCTTCTGGCCTCCTTAGTGATATTCATACAGTCTGGTGGTAGGTTAAGGTAACCAAACTCTAAGACTTCAGGAGCCAGATCGCTAGATTCAGTTGATTTGCATCTGGATGCCTGATGTCTCCATGGTTCTGAGTTAGCATGGATGGTGTTAGACACAGTTTTTGATGTGGAACTATTGAGAGTTCTAGCAGAGTTGTGAACCACGGTTGTCGTGCCCATGTGTGAGCTACTAGAATTATCTTGAGAGTCTGTTGTCTTAGCTTGCGTACCACTAGTGGTATTGGAGGGAGTGGCGGAAAAGCGTACGCAAATCTGCCTGACCAGTTCATCCATAGCGCATTGCCCTTGGACAACGGGTGTGGAAACCTGGCGGCGAAGGTTGGGCATTTTGCGTTTTCGTGTGTGGCGAACAGATCTATGTCTGATGACCCCACTTGTGAAAAAATGGTAGAAGAACTTTCTGATGTAGTTTCCATTCGTGAATCTGTTGTGTCTGCCGACTTAACAGATCTGCTATCTGATTGTGAACACCTGGAAGGTGTTCTGCTAGCAGATATATCTTTTGTGGAATGGCCCATCTCCAAATGTTCTTTTCGAGCTGGGACAGTTGCAGAGTGTGTCCCCCCCCCTGTTTTTGCATATAGTACATGGCTGTCATGTTGTCCGTCCGCATTAAGACAGTCTTGTTCTGTACGTGTACTTGGAAGGACTTGAGTGCTAGGAATATTGCTAGCAGCTCTAGGTGATTGATGTGGAGCATTTTTTGTTGAGTGGTCCATTTCCCTTGAGTTGTATGGTGTAGGAGATGGGCTCCCCATCCTGTTAGGGATGCATCTGTTGTAAGTACTATTTGTGGAACAGGCTCGAGGAACTGCCGCCCTCTAGACAAGTTTTTGCTGTTCCACCACTGCACAGAGCGATGTGTGCGGCTGTCTACCAACACCAGGTCTGTAAGATGTCCTTGAGCCTGGTTCCACTGATGTGCTAGACATTCCTACAATGGGCGCATTTGCAGTCTTGCATATGGAACAATAAAAATGCATGATGCCATCAGGTCTATTAGTTGCATGAACACTCTGGCTGGGAGAGAGTGTTGTGCTTGAAACTTCATGACTAAGGTTTGGATGCTGTGTATCCTGGCTGGACTGGGATAAGCAAGAGCTGTAGCTGTGTTTATTGTAGCCCCTAGGTATTGATGTACATGAGAGGGCTGAAGATGTGACTTGGTGTAGTTGTTTGTGAATTCTAAGTTGTGCAATGTCTGAATCGTTTGTAATGTGTGTTGGGCACAATGATTGAACGACTTGGCTTTTTTTAAGCCAATCGTCTAGATATGGGAAGACATGGATGTGCTGCTACTACTACTGCTAGGCACTTTGTAAACACTCTTAGTGCAGTCGTGACTCCGAATGGAAGAATTTTGAACTGATAGTGTTGTCCTTCTAGCAAAAACCTTAGATACTTCCTGTGAGAAGGATGTATGGGAATGTGGAACTAGGCGTCCTTGAGATCTAGTGTAGTGAGGAAATCGCCATTGTTGCAACAATGGGAGCGCTTGTTGTAAAGTGATCATATGAAAATGATCTCAGTGTATATAAAGATTGAGGGGCCTGAGGTCGAGAATTGGTCTCAGTGTCCAGTCTTTCTTGGGTATTAGATAATACAGCGAGTAAACCCATCTTTCTTGATGTTGTAATGGAACTATTTCTATTGCGTTTTTAGAAGCAATGAGAGAACCTTTTGTTTGAGCATCGTTAGATGTTCTGTAGACATTGGACGCTGTCTGGGTGGTATATGTGAGGGGTAGCTGCAAGTTCTAGGCAGTAGCCATATTGGATAATTGGTCTTACCCACTTGTCTGTTGTGATGGAATTCCAGACAGGTAGGAACTGTGTTAGTCTGCCCCCTACAGGAGTGGAATGCTGTTGGGGAAGCAGAAGGAAGTCACTGTTTTGTGTTAGGGGAGGTTTGATTATTGTTATTTCCTCGACCTCTTCCCTTGTTGTTGTTGCCCCCATAGCCTCCTCTAAACTATCCTCTATTGGAGGATGTTTGTGTGTTGGTTTTAAAGGAAGCGGAATTGTAGGCTCCAGCTTGTTTGGAGCCTCCTCTATAAAAGGAGCGACGAAGGGAGCCTCTTGCTTGGGTGGACTGCAGAGCTCCCATAGGTTTGGCTGTATCGGTGTCTTTCTTCATTTTCTCAAGTGCTGTGTCTACCTCTGGACCAAACAATTGTTGTTGGTTGAATGGCTGATTTAAGATAGATGTTTGCACTTCCTGCTTAAATCCTGAAATGCGCAGTCATGCATGTCGTCTAAGTAGGACACTAGTGTTTATTGCTCTAGATGCTGTGTCTGCTACATCTAGTGCGCACTTGGAGGAATTTGAGATTAGCTTCCCTTGTTATACAAGGTCATTTGCCTGTGCTTTATATTGGTCGTGTAGATGTTGTAAAAGTGTTTTAGTGATCATAGTGAGCCCTGTCTTATCTTGCGAGAAGGGCCTGTGTGTTAGCTATGCGCCATGTATTACTAGCTTGGGCAGCTATTCTCTTGCCTGAAGCGTTGATTATCTTTGACTCCTTATCAGGAGGTGGTACTTCTCCTGATGTCTGTGAGTTTGCTAGTTTTCTAGCGTTTGAAACAACTAGGGAGTCTAAGGGTAGCTGTCCCTTAATGGAGGCAGGATCCCCAGGAGCAAGCCTGTAGTTTCTCTATTCTTGGATTTATGATCCTAGCTCGTACAGGATCTTTAAACACTTCTGGGGCATGCTTAATGACCCCTTTATTCATAGGTAGTATTTGAACTGACTTTTGGGAATTTTCAAAAATGTCTAGCAAAAAATCTTCTTCTGCCTCATCAGAGTGCATTGTGACATTATGATAGAGGTCAGCCCTATTAAGTAAATGTCCAAAACCTATATTGTCTTCTGGAGGAGATGGTTTGGACGGGTTTGGATGTGTACCTCGGATATCTGGTACATCCTGTGGGTTTGGGTACTAACAGTTTGGTGTATCACTTTGATAGGGAAAAGGCTCATCTGGGTCTCCTCCCTCCCCTATGGTATACTCATCCTCATTCTGGGGTGGTGTATGTGGAGGTGAAGAATGAGGAGGCAAATTTTGAGATGAAAGGTTTAAAGGAAGAGGAGGTCTTCTTGACAGGCACTGGAGGTGTAGGTGTTGTATCTAATTTTCTCTTTCTGTGTGGCATAGTAGAGACAGGTCTTGTTTGTGGATCAATGTAGATCCTTTTTCTTCTTGAGGAACCTCTTTCGGTGCAGATTTTTTCGGTTCCTGGCATATTTGTAGCTTGTCTTTAGCCTTAGGAGCTGGTATAGAGTCCTTTGGCATAGTTTTCGGCACCGAAGGTAATTGTCTTTGAAGTCGAGGCCTGTTTCGTGGGCTTGGAAGCATCGAAAGCAAGTTTTGTGGGTTTCTGCAATGAAGATTTTGGGCTGGAAGCTGTTTTGGTCTGCTTGGAAGCGTTGGAAACAGGCTTCATTGTTTTCGGAGCAGTCTTGTCTTTAGGAGTCGACGGTTTCAGAGTGTGATTCTGAACCGGGACTTCTTTCGGTTTTGGTGCAGGGGGAGCTGGTGGTATCAGCACATGCGGTCTGCTCGGATTCGATGTTCCAGGAAGTCTTGAATATTTTCCTCGGAGCCAGGCTCGATGGCGGGGCTTTCGAAGCAGTGTTTCGGTCGCGACTGGGCCCCGAAGGCGGAGTTTTGACCTTTGCTTTGATTTAGGTGTAGGTGCTGGGGCAGGGGGCAGGGGCAGTAGTACTCACGCGTTGACCCGAAGGTATGGAGTCATCGGAGTAGTCTGCCTCAGATACGATTTGGAGATCATCGGAATCTTCCTCTGGGACGCATGGACCATCGAAGAGATCGAATAGTTTTCTTACCCGTCGGTATAGTTTTGCAGCTTGAAGATCTTTCTAGATTCACTATGCTGTGCATTATTCTGCGGTCTTGTGGTTGGGTCCGGAATCGTAGTCTTTTCTTTTTGTTGGTTTTTTTTTCGTAGCCCAGGTGGGTGTCGGCGTCCCACCTCTCTGGGTGTATTTTCTGTGACGTCGGCATGCTTCCTGCGGAAGCTCCCACTCTTGGGTGCCATCTTCGGATTCTTTTTTCCGTGTTTGTTCCGTTTCCGAAGTTATGGCAATGTTCCATTAAGTAATTTTCCGCTTTTAACCTTTAAGGTGTTTTATTTTAGTATTTGTCTCTGTTTTAACCACCTTTTCTCTCTCCAGCCTCATGTTTCAGGCAGAGGTGGGTGGGTGGGTTCGTTAGTGAATCCAGAAAGATCTTCAAGCTGCAAAACTATACCGACAGGTAAGAAAACTATTCGTTTTGCAGAGTGAATCTTTCTGGATTCACTATGCTGTGCATAGACTTTGTAGCGGTTTCTTATTTCTGTGGCGGCTGGGTGGAAGATGAGCGTTGGTTATTGAATATGTGTTGAAGCACCTTTTGTCCGACTTGTGCTTCCCTGTTCATCTGTATATCCACGCAGTAGTGCTTCGTGAACGTGTGCACTGAAGCCCATGTTGCCGCCAGGCATATGTCTTGTATGGGTGTGTTAGCCAGGAAGGCTATTGTAGCACCCTTTTTCCTAGTGGAGTGGGCACGTGTCCCCTTTGCTAGTTCTTGTCCTGCTCGCTTGTGGCAGAACTGTATTGTTTGTGCGATCCTTCGTGCAATGGTCTCTTTGGTTACTGCTTTTCCCATGAAACTGTTGGCGAATGACACAAAGAACTGTTTTGATTTCCTGTGTCCCTTAGTTCTCTCAATGTAGTGCCTGACTGCCCTTCTGGCGTCCAGGGTGTGCAGAGCTCGCTCTGCGCTAGTGGCTGGTTTTTGGAAAAAACTTGGTATCTGTATAGACTGATTCATGTGGAACTTGGACACCACCTTTGGCATGAAGTGTGGGTCAGTTCTCATCACAACCCTATCATTGTGTATTTGTATGTAGGGTTCTTGTAGCGTTAGTGCCTGAAGTTTGCTTACTCTGCGTAAGGACGTTATTGCAACCAGGAGAGCTGTTTTTATTGTTAGCATCTCTAGGGAGGCTTTGTGAAGTGGTTCAAAAGGCTCTTTCATTAGTTCCGTTAGGACTATGTTCAAGTTCCATGCAGGTGGCGGCACCCGTTTTGGTGGTGCGATCCTCTTTGCTCCTTCCAGGAATCTTTTCACCACTTGTGATGTGAAGAAACTCTTGCACGTTTCTCCTCTTGTGTAAGCGACTATCGCTGCCAAGTGAACGCTTAACAAGGATGAACTAAGGTTCCTCTCTAGCAGGTGCGTGAGGTACTTTAGCACTGTGGAGTCCTTCATTTTATTGTGAAGGTTCTCTTCTGCACCACATTGTGAATCTTTTCCACTTCGCAACATAGCACTTCCGAGTGCTGGGTTTTCGTGCCTCCCGAAGAACCCTCAGGGTGCTTTCTGGTAGTTTTAAATGTGCAAACTCTATGTCCTCTGGAGCCATGCCACCAGGCTCAGGCTCTCTGATTCTGGGTGCAGCACGTCTCCATTCTGCACGGAGAGCAGGTCTTTTCTTTTGCCGAATCAGTGGGGTGCACACTGTGTCATCTCCATGATCTGAGAGTACCAGGTCTGTCTGGCCCACTGCGGTGCGACCAGTATCAGGGCCATGTTGCTCGTTCTGCATTTGCTGAGCACTCTGTGCATCAGCGGTATCGAGGGAAAAGCGTAAGCAAATGTCCTGGACCAGTCTATCCATAGGGCATTCCCCAGGGATCCCTCCTCGGGCTGTCTGGATACGAAGTTTTGGCATTTTGCATTCTGGCGCGTGGCAAAAAGGTCCACCGATGGTGTTCCCCATCTGTCGAACAGCCACCTTTTCTCTTGTGCATTGAGTTCCCACTTGTGGGATGCCGATGTCTGTCTGCTGAGCCAATCTGCTTGTATGTTGTCCTTCCCTGGTAGGTGTATGGCTAGCAGGTCTCTCTTGAGTGGGACGGCCCATCTCCATATCTCCTGTGCTAGCTTTGAAAGCACGGCTGACTGTGTCCCACCCTGCTTGTTGATGTAGAACATTGCTGTGGTGTTGTCTGTTTGTATCAATACCGTGAGCTTGTACAGCCTCGTTTGGAAAGCTTTCAATGCAAGGAAGATTGACTTCAATTCCAGGTAATTGATGTGCTTGGTCGCATCTGCTGGTGTCCACAGTCCTCTCACTTTGAGTTCCTCCATGTGAGCCCCCCTCCCTTCAGGGATGAGTCTGTGGTGATGGTCACTGTTGGTGTTGGGGGCGTTAGTGGTTTTCCCCATGTTATGTTCTCCATGTTCCACCATGTCATTTCCTTCTGCACTGAGTGCGTTACAACCACTAGATCTTCCCAACGGCCTGTAGCTTGTGACCATTGCCTCTGTAGCCATTCTTGAATGGGTCTCATGTGGAGCCGTACATTTGGTACTAGGTGGATGCATGATGCCATCATGCCCATGATCTTGCTCGCAGTCCTCACTGTCCGAGCTTGCCCCTTCTGGTAGAGCAGAGTTTCTTTCACTAGCGCTCTCGCCCTTTTCTCGCTGGGGACCACCTTGCCCTGCAAGGTGTTGATCTGTACTCCCAGGAAAATCTTCACTTGTTCCGGTTCCATTGAGGATTTCTTCCAATGGATGGAGAACCCCAGGTTTATGAGCGTGGTCGTCACTGTTTGTGCGTGCCGCTTGCATCTCTGGTATGAGTTTGCTTTTACTAGCCAGTTGTCCAGGTAAGGATATACGTGTATTCCTTTCCTTCGTAGGTGTGCTGCGACCGCTGCGAGGCACTTTGTGAAGACCCTTGGTGCTGATTTTAGCCCGAAGGCTAGTGTTATGAACTGGTAGTGGTTTTCTCCGATGGTGAATCTGAGCATATGCTTGTGCTTTCTGTTCATTGGGATGTGCAGGTAGGCATCCTTGAGGTATATTGTGACCATGAAGTCCCCGATTTGCAATTGCGGGAGCACCTCTTGCAGGGAGGTCATTTTGAACTTTTGCGTTCTTATGAATTTGTTCAGGAACCTTAGGTCCAGAATGGGTCTCATTGTTTCGTCTACTTTTGGTACCAGGAAGTACGTTGAGTTTACACCTTTGTTCCTTTCCCTGAAGGGTACTGGTTCTATGGCCTGCTTCTGCAGGAGCTCCTTTGCTTCTTCCTGAAGACACTCTAGTTGTTTGTTTGCTAGTGGTCTTCTTTTTGGTTTTCTGCTTGTTGGCCTCCCCTCCAACTCTATGCAGTATCCAAATTGGATGATGTTGAGAATCCATTTGTCTGATGTGATTTCTCTCCATGTTTGGAGGTAAAATCTTAATCTTCCTCCCACTAGTGTTATGTGGTTGTAGGTGATTAGTTTGTGTAACACTTGATCCCTCTGTACGTGCTGCACCCTGGGATCTTTTCTGTGGGTGGGCACACAGAGTTTTTTGAAGTCACTTAGAGGCGGGCTGCTGACCCCCTCTTATTCTGTCCACGTCCATTTCCTCTCCCTCGAAAGGACTGGCCTCTTGGCTGGTACAGCCAGGACTGCTTATGCAGACCATGCTGAACTTGTGTGTCTGCCTGGTGCGCTTGTTGGAAAGCCTGGTGTGATGTACCTGGCTGGTTTCCACCTCTCCCGCTGGGTCTTCGTGACGGGGTGTCCCTTTTGCCACCTCTGAACTGCAATGCTCCCATGGACCTTGCCGTTTCGTTATCCTTTTTCAGTTGGCTAAGCTTCTCATCAACTGGTGCTCCAAACAAGGTTTAGCCTCAGGTTCAGGATGCTGTGCTGCACCTCGGGCTTGAAACCTGAAATCCTGAGCCAGGCATGTCTCTTCTCAGTGATGCCTATCATCATGAGCCTGCTGGAGGGGTCTGCTCCATCCAGGGCAGTCTTGAGGCAAGAATTTGCCGCGTTCTTCCCCTCCTCCACCAATTTCTCGGCCTTTTGCCTGGAATCTTGGGGCAGGTCTTTCACCAACTGACCGAGCTCCTCCATGATCTGGTACATGTGCCCGTTGACCAGGGCGTTGGAATTCGCCATGCGCCAGTGGGTTGCGGCATTCCGTTCAATCCTTCTGACCACCAGGTCCATCCTCTTGCTTTCCTTATCTGGAGGTGGCCCAGATGTAGTGGGCACGTTTGCCCTCTTTCTTGCTGTGGCTGTGATGATGGAGTCTGCTGAGACCGTGCCCTGAATGTAGGGTGGGTCTTTTGACGAATGTTTGTATTTTTTCTCCATCCTGGGGGTTACCGCCTTGCATGTTGCGGGCTCCTTGAATGCTTCGCTTCCCTGAGGCAAGACGCTGTCGAGCATGGGAAGGGAACTGGCTCTTCGTTTGGGTGGGGAGCAGTGTCTCTAGAAGGAAGTCTGCTTTCTGCTCTCTTCGTCGAGCTTGAGCCTGAATGCTGCAGCGGCAGTCTTTATCACCAAGTTGTAGGCCCCGACGTCGTCCGGCGGTGAGGGCCTCGAGGGATATGTGTCGATAGCCTTCTCTGGGCTTAAGGTGTCGACATACAGATAATCCACATCCTGGGTTTCAGAGGGAGAAGACCCGGGGTCCGTCCTGCTGTCCTCTTCCTCCTCATAGTCGTAACTATAGTAGGGACTCTCTTCCTCTTCCTGGTCGATTTCCTCGAAGTCAGCCGCCTGTTCCTCGGCGTCATAGTCTTCCTCCTCGACCACCTCTACAACCTGTGCCTTGGTTTTGTGGAGGATCGTGTAGACCTTCATCTTGGCGTCGAATTCCTTCTTCCGCTGCAAGATGCTTTCCAATTCGGCCTGGAGGCGCCTTTTCTTTTTCTCCATCTCGGCTGCGTGTTCCTCGTCGGATGGTTCGGCCTGTGTCGAAGGCTTCGTCGCCGAACTGGATTTCGTGTCTCTGGTCGGCGTCCGTCTAGAAGGTGCTTTAGGGTCCTTCTCCCTCGGCGTCGAACGATCCTTTTCGGGAACGTTTTTCGACGACTTTTGCTGTTCAACAGCCCTCCTCCTTCTCAGAGGATCCGCTGGGCCTGGATACAGCAGCGGGCGCCGAAGTTTTTGGCGCCAGCGCTTTCGAGGTCTTGCCCTTGTTCTTTCGAGACTCAGAGTCTCTCGGGTGTTTAGGGGCCGTAGAGTCTCCTACCTTATCAGAAGTCTTGGTATTATCGGTCTCTATGACCATGTAGCCGTCGTCTTCGGCGGCGGCGTTATCCTCTTCCTCGGAAGATATCCCCAGATCGTGAAGGGATGGAGTCAGGGCTTTGCAGGGTGGCGTGCGCTACCCTCTGCCTCACTCTCACACGAAGGGTCTTCGGGGTGAAGACGGAGCAGGCGTTGCAGTCCTCGCTCCCGTGGTCGACCAGTAGGCAAAGGTTGCAAACCGGGTGCTCGTCCTTCTGCGCGTACTTGTGGTGGCAGTTACGGTCGCTGTGTGGAAATTTTGCTCCACACTTGGGGCATCTCTTGAACGGTGTCCTTTCCATGAGTTTTAGACCTCACGGCGTGGATAGGCCCAACGGCCCGCGTCGACAACCGGAATCAATGGGATGATGTCGAGTCGATAGTTATTGATATGGAAAGTTGTTTGGTAAAAATTTTACACGTCGAACTACTGGAAAAGTAGATTTCGAACCGGAGCGGAAAAGATACATCCGAACCCCGTGGCGGAAAAAACAATCTAAGGATGGAGTCGATGCCCATGCGCACTATCGTCCAAGGGAGGAGTCACCCATCTCGTGACTACAAAGACTTCTTCCAAGACAACAACAACATGCAATCATCCAAGCCCAACACCAGGTGGCGATCTAATGCTCAGTGTGGGATCTGCAGCTCATATGCCTCGAACATAAACAGTATATTTTTATACACAAACACTTGGCCTAGAGTTCAGTTCTTGAGTGTGTGAATTCATTTGCTGACTGAGTGTGTACATGAAATGCTTAACACTGTCCTCTGATAATGCCTTACTACTCGACCACTGTACCACAAATAGAAAGTAAGGTTCTAACTTTAACCTCTGCCTACCTCTGGTGTCACCTGGACTCTATACAGACTATACCTCATTTTGGTGAAGTATATATAGAGCCAGGTTCCTACAAACTGCGAAAGAAAAAAGTCAAATGGGTGGACATTTCCATTCAGCACTGCTTTTGAACAGCAAAGTAAATCTCAACATTTCGCCTGACAGAAACTCTGCAGGAAAACCTACCAGGCATTTCTTTGCTGAAGGTTGGAGAGGATAAGCATGATCATGATCTACAGGAGGCTGTCGCAATGGAGCCCGACCACTGACAAATTGGGAAAAGTCCAGAGTACAGAGACAGCGTGAGAGCAGACCCCAATCTCGAGGATAAAGTCCTGCTTATTTGACCAGCACCATATCCTGCACCAACCTAGGTCAATGGAAACTGCATGCTTTAACTTGAAGTTTTTTTTCCTCTCCCCATTTTTTCACATTTTTTTTCCAGATCTACACAAGAAAAGGTTTTCAGAGACTTGTGAATTCAATTCTATCACGTTTTTAAGTCACGATATGGTTATAACTTTGTATTGCTTTATTCCCTATAAATAAACTCTTCCTCTGATAACCCTACTACACAGTAATTCTATTGGGATAATATCCTGCAGAGACACTAACCTCTACACTTTGGTGGGGCTCCGGGGACATCACACAATTAAGTAGTGCAGCATTATTACCTCTAATGTATGGCACTACCCCCAACCTCAGTCATCAGCACGATCACTGGGGGAAGCTGTATCCATCAGAATTCAGAACAGTCTAAATGATTGTCGCAGTTCTTACAGCTTTGGAGATTTTACTTGTTAAAATTATCACCACAGTATTCACATTCGCCTACTGATTTCACTATGATTTGCTATATGTACCCCCGATATTGGTGGATGCTCTGCCACCAGTAAACCTCTATCAGGACTACTATATATTGAGACACAGGTAACTACACTAAAGAGGGAAACATTTAGGACCCATCAGGTCAGACAACTCAGACAAACAGGAACGCACTAGATTGGAGACCTTGCACTATTACATGTCCAGATCGTGAACCAGGATACACTGGAAGGCATTTGTGATTGTTAGCAAGCACTTTGTGCTGTAGATATACCCAAATGAGTTCATCAGGAAAACCTATTACACTACATTAATCTGTATCTGGTACCGGAGGGTCTGAGAATGGAATTGGAGAAACCAGTTTCTGAAGCGCTAAAGGCAGCCATTAAATCCTTTACACTCCACAAAGACCCAGGACCGGATGGGTTTACTTTTCATTAGGTCTAAGCTTATCGAACAGCATAGATGTCTGGTTTGCTAACATTTTGAGGACATTCTGAAAGCTTTCCTGGGAATGTATTCCGTCAATGCCCGATTATTGGCTTTGTGGTTTGGAACCCACATTTTCTAGCTTTCTATTTGCTGGATTGATTTGTTTTAGGCTGTTCAGCTAGAGTTCATCCATACCGTTGCCCAAATCTTGTTTACAGTATTCATCCCCAAAACTCGCTTTCTGTAAAAAGGCCTTTAAAACTGGTTTCTGATATGGTCACATTTGCTGTACTTTCAAAGGCAGAGGTCAAATGTTAGGCCCAGTCTTCCAAGGGAGCTTGCCGTTTACTTTTCTTTCTCTGACTTTAAAGTGAGAGAATTTATGTGAGAATCCAGAGTACCCATGTGAGAGGAGAGGATGCAGAATGTTTTAGAACATATCAAAAACAGAAAAAAATAAAGAACGTATTTGCAAATCTTAAATGGCTAAGACTTAATTGAAGTCGATCAAAACTCATCAGTACACTAGGCGGTACAAATATAATGTTAATTTCAATTGAAAAGGTGTGGTCTGTAATAGCAGTGGCTACCACACCATTCATACTCCACACTACTCTACACCACCTCACTCTAATCTACCTTACTATAATTAACCCAATGTACCCCTTCCACCCCCACAACTCGCTCCAACCTTCTCCACCCCACCCCGCCCCCAACCTTCTCCACCCCACCCCCAACCTTCTCCACCCCACCCCCAACCTTCTCCACCCCACCCCGCCCCCAACCTTCTCCACCCCACCCGCCCCCAACCTTTTCCACCCCACCTGCCCCAACCTTCTCCACCCCACCTTCTCCACCCTCTCCACCCTCTCCACCCCACCTTCTCCACCCTCTCCACCCCACCCCACCTTCTCCACCCCACCCCACCTTCTCCACCCCACCCCACCTTCTCCACCCCACCCCACCTTCTCCACCTTCTAGCTAAAAAGCTGCCGAAACCACTAGTTCTTGCACAGGCGAGTCTTATAGGCTTTACCAATGCTCGTTTTTTCAATAAACCATTCACCATTACATTGACTCACCATTTAACAACTCTTCAATTCAATCAAAATTATGGCAGGGCTACCCCACAATGTTAGAGTCCAAGATTTCTCAGCTGTTTATACAAGGGAAGGATGCAGGTCACTGCTCTTCATACCGGCCCATTGCACTACTTGACTTGGATACAAAATGATATGGCAAAATCATGCAGACAACATTGTAGCGACTACTCCAGGAGCCTATTCATCCTGACACGTCTAGTTTCATTAGAGAATCATGACAATATCAGGAGCGACCTCCATCTGTTCTATTGTTGGGTTTTGTAGAGCGAAAACAACTGCCCAAGTCGGGCTTCCTGGCGCAAACAGAAGCGGGGCTAACAAAATGTCTTAGAAAAGGCCTGATGGAAGGCAAATGATCGACCTCCTCCCTACGCTCTCTTTATTCTGGGAAATGTACGGAGGGAAAAATCACTGGATCTTCGTGCTCTGGCAAGATGTGGTGTAATGAGATGTTTCAATACAAGACAACATCTGGTCGAAAAAGAGCATAAGAAAGCTATTCAGGCTATAATGTATCCACTGATGGTGAGAACGCTTTTGATTCCTTAGACCGCAGCTTCTTGGTGCTGGTCATTGAGCATTTTATATACCATATATGGACATGAATAATTAGAACATGGTGGCTTGGTCGAGGCTAGTTACTGACGAGGTGTGCCATCAGAAAGCATAGGAGTCTGAACCACAAAGTCCACAGGAACAAGGTCCCCCTTGAGGAGTGGGCCCAGCGGGTGGCACTCATTTTGCAGATATCTTGCTAACCAACAGCCTAAACATGCTTAGGGTTGGCTGATGAACCCAGAAACTATGGTCTTTTCTGCGCGCCTTTGTGTGGTACTGTACCTGGTAATATTTGGCAGCACGCAGCAACCCCAGAAGATAAGAAGATGGCCTAATCCCTGCTGATGAGGGGTAAATACCCCGAAACACGTGTACAGGGATGGCGAAGATTGGAAGATACGCGAGAATTCGAAAGAAGATGCATCGCAGAGAACAGTACTACAGTTACCATGGTCCTTGGGGGCGATCCCGCTGGTGTGTTAGCAGTGTGCGACCCCATTTTGTTGAATGTTTATGCTCCTTGGAGCTTTGAGCTGACGAGCTCGGGACCCCGCACCTGCGCGCCTTTGTGTGGTACTGTACCTGGTAATATTTGGCAGCACGCAGCAACCCCAGAAGATAAGAAGATGGCCTAAACCCTGCTGATGAGGGGTAAATACCCCGAAACACGTGTACAGGGATGGCGAAGATTGGAAGATACACGAGAATTCGAAAGAAGATGCATCGCAGAGAACAGTACTACAGTTACCATGGTCCTTGGGGGCGATCCCGCTGGTGTGTTAGCAGTGTGCGACCCCATTTTGGTGAATGTTTATGCTCCTTGGAGCTTTGAGCTGACGAGCTCGGGACCCCGCACCTGCGTGCCTTTGTGTGGTACTGTACCTGGTAATATTTGGCAGCACGCAGCAACCCCAGAAGATAAGAAGATGGCCTAATCCCTGCTGATGAGGGGTAAATACCCCGAAACACGTGTACAGGGATGGCGAAGATTGGATGATACGCGAGAATTCGAAAGAAGATTCATCGCAGAGAACAGTACTACAGTTACCATGGTCCTTGGGGGCGATCCCGCTGGTGTGTTAGCAGTGTGTGACCCCATTTTGGTGTCTTTTCTTTTTAGGTGCTTTGGCCTAGCCCAACAAGGAGGAAGAGTGACATGGGAGTACAATACCAAAACTAGTAGTACAGAAAGTTAAACAGAAGAGGAATAATTTCTGTGGCGCTTTTTGTGCTTCAGACTTCACTTTAGGAGGCAAAGAGGATTTTAGATCCTCCCGGTCATAAGCAGTTTGGTTTCCTGGCCACTTATGCCTTTGAGTCGTAGTGGCACAAGAGTCATGGGATGCTGAGGTATGTTGAGAACCCAGTTGTGAGGATTCAAACAGACAACTTGCTGCATCTTTCATAATGCCAGAGTACTTTTGAGAAATATTTGACCTAGCGGCTGTTGAAAGCCTGAGGAATTTGTCAGTAAGCCACCAGTGGAAGACGTCAGTGAGGCATGGAACTACAAGAAACGTACGACAGTGAGATATAAGATACCCAATATGCTCCAGTGACATTTCACATCCGGCTGGAGGTTAAGTATTGACAGGAGTTGTTGGGCAACACGTGGTGGAGCATAAGTCACTGTTGGAAGAGAAGCTTTGTCACCAGTAAACCACTGATCAGGACCAATGGATTTATAAATAAAGGTGACTACACCAAAGGCATACTTCGAATGCAGATAGAACTTACCCAATGCCAAATTATCCCCAATACTAGCTAAAGAGAACAGCTGACCCCTTAAGTGGTCCCAATGATACCAGGTTACCCCTTTTGGGATTCCTAGGAACAGCAAGAGACTTTTTTCCAAAGGAATAGAATACTGGTATGCTTTGACAGTGGAGCACTCATATTTTTACTTTTTTCAAGATACAGTATTTGACATTAATCAGTGCAATTGACTCAGAAGGCGAGACATATAAAAAGTTGGTAAACTGCATCTTACTTTACCATCTGCTCCAGAGACAGAAGTCCTAAAAAACGGAATACCTACAAAGTGTTTCTAAACATGACAGTGCCAAACTTAAGGATGAAAGTCTGTTTTCAAGATTTAAGTTGGGATATCAATAGGGAGTCTATCAATGTGCTTTACGTCCGCTTGTTTAAAAGAACCATTTTTTTTCAGGCAGAGGGTGGTGAGAATTGGATATACACCTTGCAAACCTTTCTTCTGCATTTGTTTGCTTAATGGATGCACAAGAGTGGGATTAGTTTATTATAATCATTTTGAACAACAAATCACAACTCTGCGGTTGAAATCTTCCTTAAGTTAAAAAAAAACCAGAAAATGAATAATAGTGGGATAAAAACTTGGGGGAACTGCAGTTTTGTCCTGTGTGTTAATGAACTGTGTGTTCTGATCCAGTTAAAGTGAGAAATACGTAATGCAACTGTAGTTTTGTTTAATTCTTTTTTGTAAGCTTTTCTGTTCAGAGCTGGAGGAACGCCCTTGTTCTACCTGTTGCAGCAAGGCTGACGATTGTCCCTTCACCCTGTGGTTTGCAGTGATAGTGGCAGCAATTCCACAACCCAGTGGTTCAGGAATTTTTACCTTACACCCCACCCCAACTAACTACAAGACTGCCTGCTCGCTCTCTGCAGGAAAAGAAACAGTCAGTCTGCTGATGTTGATGAACAACATTCACTATGTCCTATTGTACTGGAGTGGCTAACCCCATATCACTTACTAGAATACTCCCCCGATAGTTTAGTTCCCAAAAGGATTAACTGTTAACAAAGTTCCCAAGCATTAGTGGCCCTGGGATGAGTGGAAAACAATATCACTGCCCATTAACCACCGACTACCAAGGGGCCAGCAAAAGATGCAGGCAGCTAAACATATGCTCCAGAAACTTGCACAGCAATGCAATTTAATCCCATTTCCTTTGGTTTCTCCTAACCACCCAGTTTATTTTCTGCATTTCCTGCTATTTACACAGTAATAAAAATGGAGTGAAAGAGTACTCTGCACTTTGTGGCCACTGCAGTTTTTGGGGGCGAAAAATAAAACTATAATTGAACCGTGAAGATGGTCCTGTTTTAGCACCATAAATATCAACAACTCACACTTACATAGCTGAAGTTGCTCATGGTTGTTTCAGTACCCTATTTAACATTTCTCCACGATTTTTCTAATCCTATAACATCAAAGACACAATTGAGATACTAAAGGGAACACACCACACCCTTATGTTTGCTTATAATATATGAGAGCCCTTGCTAAGCATTCACAGCTACAACTACATATCATACCCTAAAGCTTACAGGCCCTATTCAGAAGGAATAAATAGCTATATACCAAAGTGAGCAGTGTAAGTACTTATTCCGTTTCCTTGAGTCCTGGTGATCAAACACCGTACCGCTTCACTCACACCATTTGTAGGCAAGACCATCTAAGGAGACATGTTAGGTGGAAATGGTGGAATCAGTTACCCTTCGACATCAAAAATGAGCTAGACACATTCTGCTTACTGTCCTAATGAACATCGCATAAGTTCAAATTAAGTGGCAGGATGACTAATTGAGTATAGGCTCCTTTTAGCCCCTGGCACTTTCTTCAACATACTTCCAAAAAGTAAGGGATTTTTGCTGGAGCGTGATCCAAGATCTTCTACTTCAAGTGATGTACCTGTGCTGACAGAGAGCGATGCTGTCGTGAAGGGCTGGTCTGCATTTCAAGAGTGCGCCTGTGTCTCTGCCTGAAACCTGTAGGTGTGGACATAGGGCTGCTTTCCTGCTCCAGGGCATGCTGGGAACCGGCCTCATTATGGTTAGCCGGCCACAGCAAAAATATGTCCAGTTCCTATGTCACTCTACAGCACAGCCACGGCCGGGCCTGCCTTTGAAGAGCCTGAAAACACAGGACATTGAGACAAATGTTAAGAGTAGCAGCAATACGTAACAAGGCATCCGAGTAGAAAAATAAAATGAATGAGCAAAACAGAGTACAGGCCCCAGTATAAGAATGCTTTACTTAACTTTAGCAGTAGTTCTCCGGTGATTTTACCTTTCTAAGATTAATTCATTTTCTACTTCTTGATCGGTCCCAAATTAGGAACATGCACACTGGTACAAACAACTGATTTGTACTCCGTGTCCGAGGGTGCATTAAGAGTCAACCAAGAAACTGACGTCAAAGTGCAGGAGGTGGCATTTATATGCTGCTCCACTCTTGCTTCCGGAGGAGACTGTAGTTAAAAATTACCCAATTAAATGGAGTCTGTCATCTATCAGTCCAATTAAGTGTTGGCATTCATCCTGATGCCTCTTCTCATACAAAAGCTGCTCTTCACACCTGGGATGTAAAAATAGTAAATATGTGCAACACCTTTTTCAATTTAAAAAAAAGGGTGTTTTTTCAATTTAAAAAAAGGGCATAGCATAGTAATTGGTGTTTGAGTAATGTTCTGCTACAAGAAGGCGAAATATCCCTTGACGGGCTGCAATCTGCCCATTTTAATAGCAGGATGGACATATTGATGTACATGCACCTCGACAAGACATCTGTAAGTACCAACTCTGGCAAGCCCACCTTCAGCCACCAGGTATCGAGGTAAGGGAAAAGAAAATATTACACGTACCTGTAACTACGGTTATCCAGTTTCAGTTTCATAAGCTTTTATTCAATTACCACTTGTCAATAATCATAAAAAGTACACGATTAAAAAATTAAAGATATATGTGTGTCATATTTACAGTGAAAAATTCATGTCCATTTATAAATTTTGACGTATCTTAATAGTAACTTTTAGAAAGGTGGCTATACATTTTGCAACATGTGGCGAGTCTAAACACTGCAAATAAAGAAATGCTGGATAACATAGTCTGTGTCCTGAAGATTGAAGAAGTGGAAGTATCCAGGATTTTCGTGGTGATTTGTAGTATTTGCAAAAGAAAACAATGTGGATTGTTGATTGTGAACATAGTCCATCACATGGACAGTTCATAAGTGTGCGGGACCAGTTTTGAACTCCGGGGAAGGAAATTAGACGGAAGAAAGTGTTGAAGCGGAATCTTGTCAGAAGATATTTCTCCTGATTGGACAGGTAGTAGGTCAGATAGGGTTGCATACCTTTGACAGTTTGTATTGCACAAATTTGACTATTTGAGGTTTTTATGATCTCCACCTGATTGCGCAGCTCTCTCAGGTGGACCAAGCACATCTTCTTTAGCTGTTTTCTAGAGATATCTTCACAGCTAGGAGGGTCGTCAAAATAAGACTTACAGCCAAGGTCGTAAAAAAAGTTCCGTACATAGACCAGCCAAGGGATCTTATGCCAGTTAGTTAAAGCCATGCAATCTGTAATCAAGGATCGTGTCAGGTGGCATTCAGGTTTTGTCCATATACGTTGCCACAATAAAATTGGTTGGGAACGAACCGTGTCTATAATGTATTCTATGCCAAGCTCGTTGTGTGAGGCATAATTCGGGGCGCTTTGCGGAAGGGCCAGCAGATATTTGATGAAACCATTTTCTGTTACTTGGGTAATTATTGGCGACCACAATTCTGTATTGTGAAGAAAAATGTCCATTGGAACTCCGTCAGGGCCAGGAGCTTTGTCTGGTTTCGACGATTTGAGTGCTTTGATGACTTCCGTATGATGAAAAGAAATGTTTATCGGATAGATGTTATTCTTGAATACATGGGCTTCACTGTGTTCTATTACTACTAGGTCTTGCGGGGAGTGACCAAAGATTTTAGAGAAGTGCGTGACCCAATCATCTGCCGTGACTGCGACATCTAGATGCTGCCCCTTTGCACTATCAGCCAGAAAGGGGGATCTGATGACTTGCCAGAATAGAGCACTGTCCTTACTTTGGCAGCTGTCATGGAGTTGTGCCCAAAGTTCTTTCTTGATTTCTCTTTTACGATCCTGTCTAGCTAAATTATAGAGTTTTCTTAAACTGGAGATTTACTCTGGGTTCCTAGTGGGTCTGTGTAGGGCTTTTTTTAAACTTGAAAGCGCCTTACGGCAGGCTGTATCAAACCACCTGGTAATAGGGTGATTGTTGATCCTGGGTTTACCAGAAAGTTCTTTACCAATTATTTTTAAGATATTCTGGAAACTATCGATAATTAACTGAGGAGTGGTATCTGGGGATAGACAGTCAAGTACCCAAGGTTTAGATTTTTCGAGGACCCTCTCTGTTACTACTACCGGGTCAACCTTGGCCCATTTGACTGTATAGCCATTCAATTTGTTCATGGTTAGTGCGTTTTGCTTTAAGTGACTCAAAGTAGAAGGATACGACTTAACTGATTTTGGATTAATTCTTACACTGATCGGAAAATGATCACTACTAGCATCTGTCCCAGTGGAGAAATTGGTTACTTGTCCCTTAAGTGTTTGGGAGGACAGAATAAAATCTATGGTGGTTAAGAAGCCTCTTCCGTGAAAAGTTGGTGAGAAATCTTTCTGTGGCTCCACTAGATCGTTTGCAAAGTTCAGATCTAGGGAAAATATGGTGTCGTTTAGTTTATTTCCACATGTTGAGTGGACAAAGGACTACCATGTTCATCTTGCAAACCGCAATTACCGGTTTTGTAATTTGAACATAATGGGAGATTGAAATCGCCGCCCCAAATTAGGTGTACTGGTTTAAAATTAAAATCATTTTGCAGAGATGTTAAAAAAGTGGCAATTTCAGATAAGGTTGTCAAGCAATCCATTGTGGTTTTGTAATAGTTTATTAAAATATAGGTACAGTCTTTAATACAATTTATTTGCAGTATTTGGTAAGTTGAAAATTCTTTTAGCATCTTAATGGATAGAAAGGGGAGGGTATTGGCAGCATAGACCATAAGACCCCCCTTTTGTCTACCCAGAGCTCCCTGAATTGCTGGGGTATGAAAGGTTTTATAACCCGCTAGATGATCTGGGATGATAGACCAAGTTTCCTGAAAACAGAGTATCTGGTGTTCCCTCACTGTTTCAAGCCATGACTCTAGGGTCAACTTGGAACGCAGTCCTGCAACGTTCCAATATATTGTAGAGAAATTCAAGTTGTTAGAGTCAGAAGGTAGATGAGAGACCAGGGGTTTATGTGGAGAGTGCTCCGTTTGAAACGTGGAAAATGTACTAAGATTACTCGCATCGTTATAATGGTGGAGATTTATGTCAGTGGTATCCATATGGGTTACCAGGACTTTAGTTGTCGTTTCATTCAGTATGACATTGCAGGTTTCTACAGTAATCCCAGGCTGGGAGTTTATATTAGTGGGCGGGATTTGGTTAACTTGTCCCTGGGGTTCAAATGGGCATGACTGCGATCCAGAGTTTAGTGAAGCGGCTGTGGTATGTTCGGCCTCAGTCTTGGTTCTTAAGTGCCTTAACGGTCAATCCACCATCTCTAGGCAGTCATACCGATTTCTTGTTGGAAGACCCTGCCAGCCCTCCAGTGGGTTGTGGGGTCTGCCTTTCCAGGGCTGGTTATGCCAATCTCTGCTTCTGCTTCTGTTCCCATAGCTGTAGCTATTTCCCACCTGATTCCATTGAACTTCATGGGGATGCTGCCAGTTTGAAAAGGGAATATATTGGTGTGTGTTCAGTGGTGGATAAAAGAAAAAAAGATGTTGGGTGTCTATTCCGCCTTTTTCCCCAAGGGATGGCCATGAGCAAATGTGGTCCACGGTAGTTGGATCTCTGCAAGTCACTATGATGCAGTCACCGTGGATCGACTTATGTTCATCGCCTATCCATATTACTCTACGGACTGTCGATATCCCGCCAGAGTGGTATGGTTCTAATGGCCTGTTTGTACTTAGCCACTGCAGGACCTTGTTCTTGAGTGACCAGGCGGTTTCGACCATACCTTCGGTTAATTCGGGAACGCCTGTGAGAATAACCGTGTATGGAGTTGCCTCCGGTGGGAGGTGCACTGGGCGCCTAAATCTTGGTGCCTTTTTGGGTACCGTCTGGGGTTGTGTAACCGTCTGGCTAGAAGGTGTGATAGACGGTTTGTTTGTGTCGTGGTTCATGGTTGTATCTGCTATTGTGTTTACAGCTTTTACTGTTTTCACAGGACCTGTTCCAGGTGTAAGCTGAGGCACATCAGTAGATGTTTTAGCCTTTTGTGCATTTGGCACTGAATGTTGGTGTTTTGCTAATGAAACAGTATGCTTTGATGTTAGTTTTAATGGGGGTGGAATGATCCGCAAAGGCTGCTTGGTTACTACAGCAGGTTGTGGTTGTTGGGAAACTTTAGGGGGATGGATAAGGTTTCCCTTCCCTTGACTAACTAAGTGTGAACTCTTCGCACTGGGGTGAGGTCGTAGGAGAATCGCTATTTGAGCTTCTAAGTTCCTTATACTAATTTGTATAGGTTTTAGGTGCTGGGAAAAAAGCTCTTATTGTAATTAGTATTTGCGATGTGGTTTTACAAGATTTGCATTGATTGTCTATATCCTCGATGAGGAGAACAGGTGGTATGAAATTATTTTCAGTTGAAATATTTATACTTGATTGTGTAGGCTGCAAGGGTTGTTCCATCGCTGATTCCCTCCCGAGTTCCATGGGGGTATCAGGGATAGCTGCATTGTCACATGAGTTAGTGTTTCCTCGTTTGGGGATGGCTCCTTCCCTCACTCCCCGAAGCTGTTTATCTAGGGTTGATTCCAATCTGTCGTGGACCTGACAGGCTTCTAGATCCGGAGTAACCTCCAAATCTGCTGACAGAAGAGAATCAGACTCTGATTGGGTTACAGATAAGTCAACTGAGCATGGTACTGTATGGATGTCAGCAGCAGTCACAGGTAAGGGGAAGATGGAAGTGATAGGGGGTTGTTGAATAGGGGATGCCGCAGTTGCCAAGAGGCCCATTGAAGAGCGTTTTGCTTTAATAAGGTCCAAAGAAACTCTGCGTTCCAAAAGGGATATACTGTGTTCAATTGCCTCGTTGGTCCGTGAAATGAATTGATCTATGGGTCCGGTAATCTAGGCTACAGCCAGTGCGGTTTTAGTTTTAGTTTTGCTTCTTGTTCTTCCAGGCATGATGGATAAATGCGAAATCCTTTAAACAGAAGCACGTCGGGTTTCACAGTGAGGATCAAGGGGGGGGGGGGGGGGGGGGGGTGGTCCGGTCTCTGCCGGTCACTAACGGGCAACAACGGGCCCGCCCTTGGCCCGGGCTTCGCCCGGCGTCCCGCGAGACGGGTCTGATGGCAGATTTAAGCGCCGCCTGGCGCTTCTCCGTGAGGCGGAAGGCGGAACACCGCAAGGGCCTCTGGACCTTGAAGTCCGCCCCTCGCCCGTCTCCTCTCGGCGGCCCCTGCTCCGGTGACAGGTGAGCAGTCGGGCGGCGGGAGACAGGCGGGCGGGTCCGCTGATGATTCACGAAGGGAGCTCAGAGTACAAGGCTCAAGAATACAGGATAGTGCAGGCACGTAGACGTCGTGATCCATTATTGGTATCTTTCATAGATTCACATACTTGAATCATTCCCGGTCGTCGAGATGTGAGTCCCACAGTAATATAATCAAGCAGAAGTTAACAAATACCACAGAACGAGGACCAAATGCAGACTACAACCATTACTGGCAGTTTCCCTCAGAGTTTCCAAGCACACGTGGGAAATAAGTATTTGATAAACAAAAGAGAGAAGCCTATACAGAGAGGAGGGTTGGTTGCATGTGAATCTATGAAAGATACCAATACTGGATAACCATAGTTACAAGTAACTTATTTTCTTATTCAGTATTGGGGTATCTTCACTGCTAGGCCTTTCCCCCCATCCCCCCTGTGCTAAGCCTTTTTTTGGCTATTTGGGGTTATTGGCGCTTAGGCCCCTGTAACTTTTTGACCACAAGGTAGCCACACCAAATTTGCGTCCTTTTCCAACATCATGGGGATTCCAAAGGTACCCAGCGTTTGTGGATTCCCCTGGAAGGGACCCAGAAATGGCTGGACTGTTCCCATGAGGCATATGGTCAAGACTGATTTGCATATGGCCATGTCTGAACTGGGGTGGCTTGGTGAGCAAAATAACGATGGATTAAACCCAGATCTGTGACTGGGGGTTAATGTTTTGCAATTGTGCAACATTCCGTCCATCATCTTGTATGTTTTGCTGGGCTAAAAGATGCAGCACTGGGTTCACTCCTGATAACTAGTGAGTAAATCGGAATTCGTAGTTCAGCTGATTTAGATGAATATTTTAAAGTTTCAAAACTCCACAGTTAGAAGAATTTCCAAGTGAAACCAGTCAATGTTACCCTATGGAAGTAAAGTGAGTTATCGGCTTTTGGCTAAGTACTCGACTGGCAGAGTTACGGTTATGGGCATAGACTCAGGGGTCTCCCAGGGTCAGGTAGGTACAGTTGGTACACCCCCAGCGGCACAGGGGCAGCCGGGTGCAGAGGTAGTTAAGGCCCAATGTTAGCCTATGGGCAGCAGGGGGCTTTTGGTTCGTGGATGCTGGCAAGCAGGCCACGCGGCTGTGGGAGCTGGTCTCCTGGTCACTTGGTCAGGGCAAAGGAGGGAAGTAGGTTAGGACAAAGGTTGCACTCCCTGGGCACTCATACGGCTGGGTGCAGGGTGCTTTTGAGCCATCAGGCGCTCAATGTTATCCAATAGAAAACTTGGAAGATGAACAAAGGTTGCAGGCTCGGGGACTGAGATTCTTCAGAGGCGACCAACACTTCGAAGGGTAAGTTGGGATCTTGGAGGATAGGTAAGCACCCAGAAGTTGGGCACAGGGGGCCGTGGGGCGCTGGCTGCAGGGGTGACTTGACGTCGAGAAATCTTACCCTCGGTTGGTCGCGGTTGGAGGGGTCCCATGTTCTGAGGCTGCAGGCATCGTCTGGGAGGGTATTTGGGCACAGAATTTCACGTCACAATCACCGGGGGGATGTCCTCAGGCACTTCGTCCACTCAGGCACAGGCCGGGTTCGGCGGGTGCAGAGTGTGCTGGATTCGCAGTTCCTGGCTGGCACCAGGGGTGTTGCTGTTTGAGCAGAACCACTGCTCATGGGAGTACCAGTCTTTTTAGATGGTCAAGGCAGGCAGGTCCTCCGGGGTTTTCAAGGTTGCTGTCCGAAGGAGACGCCATGGTTTAGCAGGAGAAGATTCAAGGATCACCAGGCCGGTAGGGCAGAGGCAAAGTCAGTTGGTGTCGGCCTATTGTTAGCAGCTGCACGGCAGGTGGTCTTCTTGGTCTTCCTTCCTCAGATCTCGAAACAAGAAAGAAGGTTCAGGGTGCCCCTAAATACTACATTTAGGGGCGTTACTGGTAGGTTAGGAGCAGGGACCAATGGGTCCCTGTCCTGGGGTGAGTACACCCCCTATCCTGCTCCTCTCCTGTGGGAGGGGGGCAGGAGCCTATCTCTGATTGGGCAGGGCTCCCCATCCTCAAGATGGTCAGAGCCCGGAGTTGTGCTTCACCTCGCCTCTTCCACCTGAGGGGTGGGGTTGGCAGAGGCTGGCACACCCCCTTTCCTCACTTGGGGTTTCCCGCCTGTCTTCCCGCCAGAGTGGGGGTCAGAGCCGGTGGGGGTCAGTTGCTGAGTAGAGCAAGTGGCCTGGAGAAGCTCACAATGGAGGCATACCTTTGAAGCTTCCCCTGCCCATCCTGGGGGAGGAGACCTACCACACCTTGCATTGTTGCAGGCCCAGGAGAGCAGATGGCTCCCTACCCTTTAACATGTCTGCTGTGTAGCAGCCTAGGCAGCCTCTAAGACAAGACGTGGATTGTAGATTAGGTTTCAGAGGGCATCTCTAAGATGCCCTCTGTAGTGCAATTTACATTAAATCCCACACTGGCATCAGTGTCGGTTTAATGTGCTGTCAGTCTTCAGTGTAGCCATTATGGTGCTGTGGAGTTCATAATGACAACCTCCCAGCACCATATACTCTCAATGGCATCACTGCACTTACAGTGCCCAGGAATGGCCCTGGGTACGGTAGGGGCACAGGGCTCATGCACCTGTGCCCATACCACTGGCAAAGGGCACCAACCTAACGGGGTGACTGATATATGCCAGGGCAGTGGGCTTGTGAGCATGGTACACAGGGATGTATGCCATGTCGACTCTGTTTAGTTCTGCACCAGGACACTCAGCTTGCAAAGGCAGTGTGTGGGTGTCAGGGTGCAGGGCCCCTAAGGGTGGCACAATAAGTGCTGCAGCCCTAAGGGGTCTTCTCTGGTCACAATGCCCTAGGTACCTAGGGTACCATTTACCAGGGGCGGACATGTGGCCAGAGATGCCACTTGGGTTTTAGTTTCAACACAGTTTTAGGGAAGAAACACAGGTCCTGGGCTTGGCGGCCATCTAGGGAAATACACCAAACCCACACATTTCTGGAAACTAGACATCCTGGGGAGTCCAGCAAGATATGGCTTGCTTGGGTCCTCCAACATTACCCTACCTAAATCCTGTGCAAACCTCAAATTTAGATGGAAAAAAAAATGTGCATGGATCCACAAATTTCCTTCTATACAGCATTCCCCCAGGTCTCCCGATAAAAATGGTACTTCACTCGTGTGGGTGAGTCAAGTAGCCGCGACAGGCAAGGGCCGAAAACCTATGGCAGAGACATCAAAATTACCTATCACAAAACAACCTGGTTTTGCAAGGGGGGGTCACCTGGGTTTTTGGCCCCAGGCTCGGCGGCCATCTTGGGAAACTACCAAACCCACACATTTCTGAAAACTAGACACCTATAGGAGTCCAGGGAGTTATGGTTTGCAAGGGTCCCGCAACCTTTTCCTACCCAGTGGTCACCCCATCCCAGAAGTGACGTATCTGTCACCACTGTGAAGTCAGGTTGGGGAAGGGAGGGGGATCTGCTGTTGACCCAATCCTGGTTCCTTTACCACCACTGCAATTGGTATACAGTGCCATCCAAGATCTGGACAAAATTGGAAAGATTCCCCTGATGCTGCACCCACTGGAACTTCAGATCCCACTGCAGAGCCCGCATATGCCACCTGGCAAGATCCACCAGCAGGATGCAGGAGGTCATAAGGCCCAGCAGCCTCAAGGTCAATTCCAGCAGAACCCGGGATAGAGACTGAAAAATCGGTATCATAGCCCGAATATCCCAGACGCACTCCTCGGGAAGGAAAAGCCCGAAACTGTGCGATAGCCAGAACTTCTCCGATGAGGAGGAGCTTCTGAGAGGGAGTCAGGTGTGACTTCGGCACGTTGATAGTGAACCTCAGCCGTATTCTAGAGGTGGAAGATGACAGCCTGGGGCGAACCTGCCTTTAACAGCCAGTCGTCGAGATAGGGGGAAGACTGGAACCCCTGATCGGCGCAGATGAGCTGCAACCACCGCCATCACCTTCGTGAACACCAGAGGGGCATTGGTAAGGCAGAAAGGGAGCCCAGTGAACTGAAAATACTCGTGGCCTACCGTGAACTGTAGGCAACGTCTGTGGGCTCGCAGGATGGGAATGTGGAACTAAGTGTCCTGCAAGTCCAAAGATACCATCTAGTCTCCATGGTCGAGGGCAGACAGGACCTGAGTTAATGTCAACATTATGAACTTCTCCTTCCGGAGAAAGCGGATGATGTCCATGAGATCCAAGATAGGACACAGGACTTTGTCCTTCTTGTGCACCAGGAAGTAGTGCAAGTAACAACAACGACGACCTAGTTCTGGGACAGGGACTCGCTCAATAGCTCCCTTGGCCAAGTGAGCCATAACTTTTTGACGGAGAAGGGCCAAGTGATCCTCTGACATGCGATGGAGTGATGGTGGTATAGAGCGAGAAGTAGTCTTGAAGGGGAGGGAGTAGCCCTTCGTACTATCTGCAAAACCCACCTGTCCAACGTCATGGTGTGCCAGTGGGGGAGGTGACGGTGAATCCTGCCGCCCACTGGCAACTGGTGGCCCTGAAAGGTCAGACTAGGAAGGCTTAGAGGCTGCTGCAGAGGGGGCACTGGTGGACTGGCCCGCCGGCTCCCAGACCCACGGCGTTCGGTCCCAAGTCCCCAGCCGCGCAGAGGGTCGGTAGCTTGCGCCGGCCTATGGCCCTGAGTGGAACATGTTGGGGTACCCCTTCCACAGCCATGAAAGCGGCGAAAGGCAGACTGCACAGAGCTAGAGGTTGCAGTGAGGACCAAGGATCTGGCCGCAGCTCTAGTATCCTTGAAACGCTAGAGGGCACTATCCGCCTTGTCGCCAAACAGGAAACGGCCATCAAAGGGCATGTCCAAAAGAGCAGATTGGACATCCCCAAAAAAGCCAGTGGATCTCAGCCAGGCGTAGCGCCTTAGTGCTACTGACTTAGAAATCATTTTACCCAGTGAGTCTGCGGTGTCCAGCCACATCGGATGGCTAACTTTGCTGCGTCTCTCCCCTCCTCAACTGCACAGGAGTGTGATGCCCGGGACTACTCCGGGCACTTAGGCAGGACCTGCGCAACCACAAACCACACAGAGGGAGTGTAACGGCCCAAGAGACATGCAGTGTTTACCAACCGCAGTCCTAAGCTGGTGGAATAAAACATCTTTCCAAGGTGATCCAGCTTCTTGGATTCCCTATCTGGGGGAGCAGAAGGGAAAGTGCCTTTGGATGTCCAAGCTTGGACACCAAGCTCTCGGGGGTAGGGTGTTGTGAGAGGAAAATAGGGTCACCCGGGGCCAGGCGGTGGAGTCTGGCAATCATCCTACACACAGGAGCCCTGTGCTGGGCCTGGACCAAGTGCCCAGAAGGATGTCTGTGAGGACCTCATTGAATGGCTGCAGGGGCTCCAAAGAGGCTGATGCCAACTGAAGCACCTCAGTCAGGATGTTAGTCCTCACTGCCACAATAGGAAACTAAAGGCTTAAAGCCTCAGCCGCCCTACACAACACCGCAGCGTAGGAGGCTCCCTCCTTTGTGGCCCAGGTAGGCGGAGAAAGCATGCCAAGGTCTGAGGCGGTATCTAGACCACTGGCCTCACCAAATTCCTCTCCAGTCAAGCTCTATAAGCTGCTCTGCCAAAGGGTCAAAAGACCCTCCCAGTCCTCCTCTGGCTGCCACTTAGGGTGATGGGGAACACCAGGGTAGAACAGTGGTGCGCCAGTACCGGCGTCAATCGACGCAGATCCGGTTCAGTGTTCAAGCAGAGGGGAAGGCCGGTGTCGACGCCGGCCGGGGGACAGAACCGGCATCGGAAGTGGCGGAGATGTCATCAGAGGTATCTATGCAGGAGGAGGCGTTGTGAGGTCGACTGGCATCGATCTGAATCCCGGGGACCCTGCTGCACCGAGGTCGGAGCCGCCGCCATAAAAGGCCTAGAGTCCCCAGCCAATCTGCAGGGCCTGAAGTTGCGCCAGCAGAGTCGGGCTGCCCAAAGATGGGAGTGGAAAGCTTCGTAAAATGCACGAAGCTGGGCAGGGTACGCTCCGGCTCCCGGAAAGGGAGGGAAACTGAGCTGTCCCAGCAGGCTCCGGGGTCAGAGCAGAAGGACGACTCCCTTCTGCGTCCCGTCAGCCGACGGACCGGGAGAAGGCGAAGAGCGATGGTGCTTCTTCGCCTTCTTCTTGTGGTTCGACCTACCCGACGAATACCTCGATGATGAGTGATGGTGGTGACTCCGCAACCGGTCTTGCGACCACCTCTCGACCGGGACCACAAGCGGCATGGCGCTGATTGCCAGCCCTCCAGAAGCTTTCAGGACCACTCCTGCAAAGACTTCAGGTTCATGGTCCAAAAATCGTAGCACGACTTCGGGTCGTGATCGCGATCCAGGCACACGTGGTGAGGGTCCGTGACCGACATCAACTTGTGACAGGAGTCCCAAGGGTGGAAGCTGGTCCGATAATGCTACATCCCTACGTGCACCAGGAGTCAAACGACTCGAGAAAAAGGTCTACCAAAACCAAAAATGCATTAGACAAAAACTGACGTCAGTGCACAGGTGTGACATCTAAGTAGATACCACAACGTCATTCCGGCGATCACACCGCCAACAACAAACAGTCGACCGACGCCACCTACCAACGCGTAGAGGTACTGCTGAAGAAAAATTATCCGGATCAAGTCTGAAGCCTGGGGGTAATTCGAAGGTACGGAATCTATAACTAATAGTCTCTTTCAGATACAATATATAACACATCTTTTCCATTTTGCTGCATAACATGCTCTCGTAGTAGGCTTTTTTCCTTCCTAAAGAATAGTCATACACTCTGGTGGCAAGTTTAGATAACCAAACTAGGACTTCAGGATCCAAACCGCTAGACTGAGCTCCTTGGGGTTTGGGTGTCTACCTTCTCCATGGTTCTGCATGAGAAGGCTGGAATGGAGATGCAGCTTTTGATGTGGAACCACTGATGGTTCCAGTAGTGTGCTGAACCAGGGTTGACGGGCCCAAGTGGGAGCCACTAGAATCAGTATGAGGGATGTTTACCTAAGCCTCCAAACCAGAAATGGAAGGAGGTGGAGAGGCGGAAAAGTGTAAGCAAATATTCCTGACCAATTCCTCCATAGGGCATTGCCTTTGGATGAAGGGTGTGGGAACCTGGAGGCGAAGTTTGGGAATTTTGAGTTGTCCATTGTGGTGAACAGATCTATTTGTGGGAATCCCCATTGTTGAAAGTATGAAAGGCGAACTTGGGGATGAAGTTCCCACTCGTATTTGTTGCCCCTTCTGCTGAGGTCGGTAATTTGATAGTTCACTCCTGGGAGGTGCTCTGCCAGAAGATGATCTCTGATGAATTGAACACCACCAAATGGTCTGAGAGAGGAATGACTATTGCAAAAAATGACACCCCCCCGTTTTTGTACGTAGCTGCCATATAGTCCGTGCGGACTACTGCAACTTTCGCTAGGAGGTGAGACTGTAGAGCTTTCAGTGCTAGATACACAGCTAGAAGCTCTATTTAGTTGATGTGAAGACATTTGTACTTGTCCCAAAGACCTTGAATTGTCAAATTCTGAAGATGGGCACCCTCAACCTGAGAGATGAGTCTGCGGTTTGTGAATAGCACACTGCTGCATTATTTACGTGGAAAATATTAGAAATGGTCTGCACGTGCACAGGCTCTTCTAGCCAGAGCCGGCCCCTGGCTCGGCTCTGGCTCAACTCTCCCTGTTATTTTGTTACCTCATTCACCTGTCAAACTCCACTTGTGAGAAGAAACCGTCCCAGTTTCATGCTGCCTCTCCACGCCTGCAGTGGTGTGGAGATTAAGCTAGATAGATTATTAAACTGAAATAATACAGCAGCTCACCTCATCCCATGCACAACGTCAAGACAACCATCAGCAGACTGGTAGAGTGGCATACAGCAGGAGTTATGCTGCCCACGGGCACGGCAGCTCGCTCTAACACCACTTTTACAGAAAGGGTCATGACGCAGTGTCGGTCTGAACGAGAAGTGCACGGCCCAGGAAACAGAGAGCTGCCGCCTCCTGGCCCAATAAACTCTGCTGTTGCCTAAAGGAAAGTGTTGTTGCGGCGATCACATGAGCAGCTGGTAAACAGCCTCACACTATAACAGCTGCTCTTCACCCAGCTCTGCCCAGAATGTACACTTACTATTAGTAAGTGGTAAGTTACTAACCTAACCTGGACTCTGTCCGTTTGGCAGCCCGTTTGTTGTGACAGCCAAGTCATGTGAGGCGGAGCCGAGGCTGGGGTGCCTCCAACACATGAAAAACTTCAATTTTACGCAAGCTATTTCAACACGCTCGCGATCCTAGAAATAGAAAGAGGACTGCACGAAAACGGTCCTTGGAGGAGATGCAAGTTTTTCACGCGCCAGTGGTTCCCAAACTGTGTGCTTGGTGCGCGGCGCACCTGGCTAGTTTTGACGGCGCACCGGGGTGCCACGGCGCACTGTTTAGGAACCACTGGTCTTGATTTTTGCATGGGTCTGGAGAAACCTATAGTTGTGGCCAGGGGGTGCCCGCGCAAATACTACAAAATATGGCTGCGATGGGCAGAGTATCGGGGTCTCTGGCTGGAGCCCCCGGTGACGGAGGACTCTGATACCAGAATGATGCGATTGGGCTGAAGCAGGGGGAGAGAGGGAGGGAGCTGGGTGGGTGTGGGTGTTAGGACTTGTACATTTGGATCTTTTCTATAAGTTGAGGATGAGACAGTGTGGGTTTAGTGCGATCTTTGGGGGGGGGGGGGGGGGAGTGGGAGTTGAGGAACGGATGTATTACTGGTTAATAATCATATGTAATTTATGATTGCTCCTGTAAAAGTCGATTACTGTCATGATTCTACTTGGTTTGATTTGGCAGATGACTCTGGGGTGCAGAGCTCTGCGTGACATATGTGAATTGACAAATAAAATATGTTTTCAAAAAAAAAAAAAAGGAGATGGGGGTAGGGATAGCAAGTCAAGGCCTGCTGGTCAAAAACATGCGTCCTCATCTACTAGCCAACCTTTACAAACTACCTTGCCAACCAGACAGCAAAATAACTTCCAAGTGGTCGGGAGGCAGGTTGGTGCAATCAGCGTCGCAAGCCCCAACTATGTCGATGTCTGGGAGACTATGCTTGGCAAAGCAGACCAGATCAAACACTGAAGCTGCAGTTTCATGACTTCAATTTGAAACGTTCCACTGCAAACTGAATTTAAGGAGGGATTTAGTGTGCATCAAGCGCAAGCATCACAGAGACATTCACGCATCCTGATACTTGGCAGTGTCAGGGTATCGACAAATCGAACTCTGGGGCTCGTCTTCCGTTGACGAGTAACTTCCCATGCAAGTGTCCCGGTCTTCACTGGGCTGTGGTCGCCGAAGACAAAACTCCATGAAAATAAATTCAAGACAACAGAGGAATGCAGTAAAACGTACACGAGGAGCAGACAACCTCCATCCTGAAGTCGTTGCACTAGATCATGGGAAACATTCGAGTAAATGAACTTCGAAGTAACAACAGAATTACAAGTATAGAAGTTACGCAACTTCTCTAGAGAAATACCCGAATTGTTGATTTAATTTATAAATGTAGAAAATTATCATCTCATGAACCACCTTTAGTCTCAAAAAACATACAAACAAAAACCTTCAGGCTTGCGAAGTTTAAGAAAAAATACGGACCATGCACAAAATGTAAAAATCTATTAATTAATTGACAAATGGCTATGTGCAACGCATCTTATCACCATAACAGCAGCTCTTTAAGCCAACAGATGTTTGGTTAATACTGGTTGCCGATGCTGTAATTTTCCGCTGCAGCAGACTGGAAAGCATGTTCCATGACCACCATAGAAATATAAAGAGGTTATGCCAAAACTAGTCGCTAAAGTCGGCAAGAAGATAAATCCAGCGCATTTCGCCAGACTTCCAATAAGACCTCATGGGCAAGAGTGACAACTAAGTATATGTCTACAAGTAAAGTGCGAGCAAAAGTGAAAGCAGCGCGCGATGCGGCGGGGAAGGGGCGGAGGAGCGTTGAGAAAGCAAGGAGGATCGGGCACTGAAAGCTGAACGCGCGTGCACACACTCGTGAACGCAAGTGCTAGGCCAGCCAAAGCAGCTTGTGATTGCACTTTTTAAGGCCTCTACTAAATGGCTCTCCGAGCAGCACGAGCTAGTTCAGGCGAGACCTAAAAAGCCTGTAGAGATAGGAATATGGCTTTTAGTTCCAGACAGTTCATATGTTTTAGTTTCTCAGTACTGGACCATTTGCGTTGAATCTGAAGGTCCTGTAAGTGACATCATCAGCTTTCCATAGAGGCGTCCGCTGTTAGCATTTAATCTGGGATTCCGTGCAAGAAAGTGAGGCCCTTCGAGAGATTTGACCTGTGATACCCCCATCACATTGCTTCTTTTATGATCGGGGTGACACAGAGAATGTCTTCAAAGGATCCTGATGTTTGCAGCCACTGATGTTGAAGTTCCTCCTGAAGCGGTCTCATCTTGAGTCTGGCCAAGGACACTAGGATTATTGCCGATTAGCACATACGTAGGAGCACGTTGTACACCCTTCCGGAAACAGAACTGTTTCCTTCGTTGGCTAGCGCCAACTGCCATAGTTTTATCTGCTGTTCGTCTGCTAGAAAGGCTTTGAATTGGACTGCATCTAGTTTGGATCCCAGAAATGATAGGACTTGGCTGGGAAGAAAGGATGACAAAGTTCACTGTCAGTCCTAGATTGCGGAACAGTTGAAGACAAGCACGTGTCGTTCTAGTAGCTTGTCAAGCTGTTGGTTTCTTCAGCCACCATTCTTCCAAGTAGGGGAATACTTGGTGACCTTGAGAGCGTAGGGCTGCAGCTAATGGAGTGAGGCATTTGGGAAATAACCTGGGAGCTGCTTTGAAGCCAAAAGGGAAGATCTTGAAATGGTAGTGGGTACCAGCTACCGTAAACCTGAGAAATGTTCAATGCTTTCAATGGATGGGGATGTGGAACTAGGAGTCTTCCAAATACAGAGAGGTCAGGAAGTCTCCTCTGTTGAGGCGACGCAGGATCTCGGTCCAAGTTACAAACCTGAATGATTGTTTTTTTTTAGGAACTTGTTGAGCTTTCGGAGATCCAGTATTGGTCACCACTCCCCTGATTATTATTTTTTTTATCAAGAATAAACTAGAGTAAAAACGCCAACCCCTTTGTATAGTTGGAACACCCTCGATAGCGCTTTTTTAGAGCATGATTTTGATTTCCTTGTGCAATAAGTGAAGATGAGGGGAGGGGCTCCCTTGGGTGGAGTAGGGGGTGGTCTTTTTGTGAATTCCAGAGTATGACCAAAGGCAGCCAGATCTAATATCCATTGGTCCGTTGTCACAAGAAATTGGAAATCTTCGTACCCATGTCTATATTGGGGTTGATAGGCCTGGTATTGTTGGGTTCTCCGATAGCTACCTCTGGATGAGGTTAAACTGCGTCCTTTGTCTCCTTTGAAAGGCATTTTCCTATATTGCAGGGTGCCCAAGCCTTTGTCGTGTCAGTCTTAATAGTTAAAAGCGCCTCATCAATATGTTTCTCAAACAAACAATCCTCAAACACCATGTCCAATATCTTTGTCTGGACTTCAGGCTTTTAGGTAGAGGCTTTTAACCATTTCTGGCACCGCAACATTGCCGCGCCCGGCATCTGGCAGAAACCTGTATCGGCTATGTCCATAACACACTCTATGGTCGCTGAGGCTGCTTGCTCTACTTACAATAGGATTTTACTAGCCTCTTGTCTTCTATCTTCCGGGATGAAGTCTAACATAGAAGTCATGTTAGACCACATCTGACTGTCATAGCAGCCGATAATTGCTAGCACATTGGCCGTCCAAACTAACTGCAGCCATGCTGGAAAAATGTTTCCCCGTAATATCCAATCTACACCCCTCTAACAGGGAGAGCTGTGATGGAGTTGCCGGATTTTCAGTTCCCCTCTGTGATGCCTGTAAAATGACGGAATCTGTCCTTGGATTACCTGTGAGGCAAGATGGGGAATCCTCTGGAGCCCTGGAGCCCTGTATCTCTTGTCAATCCGAGGGAGCACTGGCAATATCATGGCCAGTGCCTCCATGATCTTTACTCCCTCGTGCCAGATGTAATCGATTATGGGGATCAATCGCACAGATTTAAAAGTTTCCTCTTTGAAGTTATGCAGGAAAACAGTCTGTATGCTTTACTGTCATTGCAAGATGGAACCTGGTGGTTGCGCTCTCCATTACATTTTCTGGTTCTGGTTGATGTGGAGGAGGAGAGGGAGTATCCGTCGGTGGGTGAGGATCCAGGATCTCTCCTCTATCCTCAGAGGACAAAGGATCTTCTGTGGCAGGCACAGATATTAGTGGATGCGGTGTTGTAGGAGTCACTGGTGGTGGCAAAGTCTGTGTTCTTGGAGGTTCCGACTAAGGTGGTAGTGGTTATATTTGGACACCTTAAGGTGGAAACCTCTGTGTAGTCGGCCAGCATCGCCTGAAGGTCCTGGATGAGAGAAGGTGGCAAGTGTGACATTTCTCTGGGACGAGGCTCAGGAGGATTGCCATAAGGTTGATAATGATGTGGCGGAGCTAGATATGGTTGATAATATTGAGCTATAGCACACACTCCATCCTCATCATAACATTCTTGTCCCCAGGTGTGAAGGAGGCAAAGGGGAAATCTTACTGATCAAAGTCTGTTTGGACGAATTCTTATGCCTCTTCCGAGTGTCCTGAGGACCTGGAAGACGACAAAGACAACTTAGAGCTCCTGTAGCGGTCCTGAAACTTTCATTTCCTCAATCGCATCCGGGACTTTGAGGAGTCATGCTCGGTGTTGTTGACTGCCAGGAAACTAGGAGTTTCATCGATCACTCCCGCAAGGCATTTGGCGCTATGGCCTGGCAGCCAAAGTACGACTGAGTTGTGATCGCACTCGAGACACCACAGGCAGACAAGATGGGGCGAGTCGGTTACCGACAGGGCGTGGTGATAGGCCCCAGACTGCTTGAAACCTACTGTCTAGAGGTCATACCTCAACAACAATAAAAAAATCTCTAGATAATAAGTCGAAAAAAAGCCTGTCAAAGAGAGACAGGGGTAGCTCCTTTCCGGATCAGCGCTAACGGGCGCAGAAAGTAAAGAACTGACCATGAACACCTGGGTGACGCCTTTATAGGTGACCGTAATGTCACAACAGACGCCAGCAACATTATACAGAACCGGACAGAGCCACCTGACAGAACACAGGGGTACTGCTCACACAAAAGTTTCCGGATCCAGTTTGACGCCTGGGAAATGTTATGGTAAGTATCTGCAGCTAGAAGTCTGTATCACATATATATATATATGCCCTGCTTTTTTTTTTTTTTGTGTATTTCTTTTTATTTAGAAAATTTTTTATTGGCATACAAAAGAAGGTCGTACAAAAATATATATATACAGGTCGGAGTACTATGGTGGCGGTCATATCTATTGTTCTCCCTCCACTGGAGAAGAAAAAAAAGAGAAAGGAGAGGAGGAGAAGAGAGGGGGGGGGGGGGTGCGCACGCACGTTATTGTCCTTAATTGTCCTTTATTGGGTCTTCCTCAGGAGCTCGTGTGAGGATACTACTGCTAGTGTTGAAGACTTGGCACAGACTTTATTCCGAACTTAGGACTATGAAATGGTAATGTTCTCCCTCCGTTACAAATCTTAGGTACTTTTTGTGTGCTGCATGAATGGGTATGTGGAAGTAAGCCTCTTTGAGATTTACTGTTGCTAGGTAATCTCCTTCTAGCAAAGGTATTACATCCTGCAAGGTCATCTGGAGTTTTTGCATCTTAACATACATGCTTACAAAGCGAAGGTTTAAGACAAGCTGCATGGTTAGATCTTGTTTTGGTACAAGAAAGTAAATGGAGTGGCCAGCATAAGTGTACATGGACGTCTGAAAAAAGAACATTCAGGATCAGGGGCATTAGGAAGAGTATAAGCAAATCTCCCTGGCCAAGGAATTGAAAGGAAAATGCTATGTACCCTGCAAGCAAGTGTTCTGCATACCCTTGCAATCTGGTGTTGGGACCAGAAGGATGCAAGTTGATTTTTTTCAAAGAAAGGCTTTCGAGTAATGGGGACTCCGCCCTTCATTGGCAAAACACATGGGCATTGGACCAATGTTAGATTGTTTTTCGTTCAGCAGGTGAGAGTAGTATGGAGTTGGTAGGGAGTGAAGGCAGTATGGTACAAATTTGTATTGTGAAAGGAAGTTAGTTAATAAGGATAAGATCTGCAAGTACAGCTACATGCTTCCAGAGAGGAGGGTGGGCACATGTGAATCTAGCACAACACACTAAACACCTGAAGGCTTGGCAGGTTGAACAGGTCGATCTTTCATAGTCCTCCACACCTCTAAAAGGACCACACTAATGGCATAACAACAGCTCTCTACCCCTCTTGGATGTCTTATTTCTCTGTTCACCCTGTAGATTCAATCGTTTTTAGCCTGATCGATGTGAAAATGGAACCCTGAGTGAATTTACTATTTGCATAGTTACAATTCTAACCACTCATATACGTAATAGTTCTTGGTAATTAATATCACTATTAGGTGATTCTGAGCTTTTCCGTTTGCATCTCTCTCCTAAGTGACTCTACAACTTATACATTTCCTTTTCTGCTATCTGAATCTCTTCTTTGTGGAACTCTTCAACTCGCAGTCTCCCTCCCTTTGTCCTCCCTGACCCTTGCCTATCGTGGATCCCGTCTTTTTCTGGATCGCTAATTTACCCGGGTATTGAATGTGTTATTCTTTTTGTAATGAATGTGATTTTTATTTTATTTTGCCATCTGTTCCCCCGCTGTTGACCTGCCAGTTCCAACCCGCCTCCTAGCCCCCTGTCCCTTGTTGCCCTTTGACTAAGCACTCCTTCTCCCCTTGTTGGGGACAGATCCAATATTCATACTCTGGAGTCTCAGTGACCCCTCAGAGAGTCCACAGTGTCAAGGGAGCCACGCACTGTTGAGGTATGGTATGGCGCCCCTTACTAAAGCACTCCCTCTCCCCTTGTTGGGGAAGGATCCAGTAGGTAGGCCTTGAAGTCTGAGACCACTCTGAGAAAGTCCACTGTGTAATAGGGAGCCTCTCGCAACGGAGATGGGGGAATGATGCCACTTCCCCTGGGATCACAGTTTACTGGACTTTGGACGCAGCTATTACGAGTCTACCGGTTTGTGCACCTGTCACCCTCCCCCTCTTCTTTCTTACTGTGTCTCTAACCCTCCCCCCTCATTCTCTGTCTACTTCCCCTGCTCGTACCCCCTCTCCCCTCCTTGCCTGCTTTTTCCCTTACGTATATGTCCTTATGGTTTATCTCGACCTAACATGCAACTATGTAGCTCTGCTCTAATAACTGTGTAACCTTTGCAACGATGTAACCTACAACTATGGTCTGATTCTCATGTAAAGCGATCAGATACCTCCGGGTCTAGCCAGCGCTATATAAAACCTTTCAAATAAAATAAATAAATAAACCTCAATACAACCTGTTGTAATGTGTGTTGTAGGGAGTGGGTACAGTCTGCTCTGTATGAGCAGAGAAGCCATTATCCACGCATCTAACTAGGCATTATTCAACCAGTTAAATATATGCACTTGGAGCCTTCCCATTAGTGGCAGCAGACACATAGGTGAAGGACAATTTTCTATCGGCTGAAGTTCATCCTCCAAGGGGAGGAGTCACCCTAGGAATGGCATAGGAACAGCCTCTGAGAATGGGCTTTCTATATGGCACCGGGGGTACAGATTACGTACGTCCTACAATGTCATCAATGCAGAAATCTGGTGTACTACAGTCATATTCATGTAGCCCTTCAGTTGCATTTATCCATTTTCAATCAAGTGACCAATAGTACTGCTTTAAAGCATGTAATTATCTACGTCCTGTCTGCCAAACCTTAGAGCAACAGGAGGAAGAATGAGAAGAAACGACCTTGCTATTGCACCTAGCTCTGTTATCAACTGATTCCCGCCCCCTCTGCTAAGCTATACTTCAGGTGAGTTACTGCACTTATGTGGCCAGATTACCTTGCAAAAAATAACTGCTGCCTCTCAACGTGATGTTTCAATAGGACTTTATCTCAAAGTGTCCAAATGCATACTGAATACCTGTGCAATTTAAATAACTCATGCAGTGCTACTGTTCATGTAAGATTTGCTTTACAGATAGTTTTGTCCTCCTTTTAATAAAGAAGGATGCAGCCTCGGTGGGCGTGGCTAAGCAAGCTACGATGGCGGCTGTGTCCGGCTGAGGCTCCGCGATCGGGCCAGCCGGTCGCCTGTTTCCAGCGGTCATCCGAAGCCTGCAACGCAACACCCGGCATCGGAACTTGCCCTGAGCATGCGGCGATTCCCGCAACCCTGAAAATCGCAGCCCAGCCTGTGTGTTTGGGGCATCTAGACTCCGGCGCCGCGCAGCAAGATGGCGGCCACATACCTTCCCTAGTGCGGTCCCGGAGCCAGCCGGCTCGTCTGGGACTGGCGCCCGACACCTGTTGCTGCCCACGACGAGGGGGGATGCAGCGGGGGCTGCATACCGGAACGCGATTCCATCGCGACCTGCTCCTTGCTGCCTGGGGAGCCGACTGGTGAGCGAAGACCTGACACCCTGCCTCGTGGAGTCCGTCGGCACGTGGGGGCCGCCCCGCACCGGCAGTCTATAACATGCAGTGGTGGGCGGTGGCCCCCCGACCCCCTCCGCAGGTACTTGGGGCTGGAAAACATCATCGATCTCTGGCCCCGCCTCCCGGGGAGAACCGTTTCGACCGGGCCGCCTGATTCCAAGATGGCGCCCGAAGATCACCGAGTGAGACGGAGCTGGCACAGACGACTTCCAGGGGGTGCCCACTGGCCCGACAACGAACGTGAGCGGAGCTGCCCCATCCCATCCGCGGAGTGCCCTCCTCCCCCGCTGTGCATCCTGTTGGCCTGTGATCACCGCGTGGAGTGCTCGCCTGACTTCAGCAAGGAGGCACAACCACCGCCCCTGCCCCTGCACCGGGGTGCCTCAAGACCCTTCATAGAGCCGCAAGACCTGACCCCTGAACGAATAGTTTTCTTACCTGTCGGTGTAGTTTTGCAGCTTGAAGATCTTTCTGGATTCACTATGCTGTGCATTATTCCGCGGTCTTGTGGTTGGGTCCGGATTCCCGGATTCGTAGTCTTTTCTTTGGGTTTTTTTGTTTTTTTTTCGTAGCCCAGGTGGGCGTCGGCGTCACACCTACTTGGGTGCATTTCCGGTGACGTCGGCATGCTTCCTGCGGAAGCTCCCACTCTTGGGCGCCATCTTCGGGTTCTTTTTTTCCGTGTTTCTTTCGTTTCCGAAGTAATGGCAATATTCTATTTCGGTGATATTTTACCGCTTTGTACTTATAAGTCCTTTTTTTTTTATATCCACCTCTTCTCTCTCCAGCCTCATCTTTCTGGCGGAGGTGGGTGGGTTCGCTAGTGAATCCAGAAAGATCTTCAAGCTGCAAAACTACACCGACAGGTAAGAAAACTATTAGTTTTGCAGCGTGAATCTTTCTGGATTCACTATGCTGTGCATAGATTTTGTAGCGGTTTCTCATCTCTGTGGCGGCTGGGTGGAAGAGGAGCGTTGGTTATTGAATATGTGCTGGAGCACCTTTTGTCCCACTTGTGCTTCCTTTTTCATCTGTATATCCACACAGTAGTGCTTCGTGAACGTGTGCACCGAAGCCCATGTTGCCGCCAGGCATATGTCCTGTATGGGTGTGTTAGCAAGGAAAGCTATTGTAGCACCCTTTTTCCTAGTGGAGTGGGCACGTGTCCCCTCTGCTAGCTCTTGTCCTGCACGTTTGTGGCAGAGATCAATTGTCTGTGTAGGAGAGTGGGGTCTGCAATCCTATGTTGTAGGAGAGTAGGGTCTGCAATCCTATGATCACCCAGATTTTTGCTTTTTCTTGCACTGGTTTACGACTTTCCCTGGCTGTGGGCCTGCTAATCAGACCCACAGCCTTGCTGTTCTCTCTATCCAAATTGTACTCAGGTACTGAATTGGCACTGGGCCCTCTCCAAGTCCCTGTACCCAGGGCTGAGGTGTACCCAGAAGTCTCCCAGGGGCTGAAGCATGTATTATGCCACCCCTGGGCTGACTAACTAAACTGACACAACTGGCTGCACGACAGCTGGGGCAAGGTGGTGTACTCACCCTTTGCTTTAGATATAGTATACCTATATCTAACCCTAAAATGGACACACAGATCTCCTATCAGTCACTCCTATGGCAGGCCTTAACAATCCTGAAGGCAGAGTGCTTGGAATCGTGTGAGATGGTGCTCTGGCATGAGCTGAGCCTGTCTGCGGCTTTCGGGATCCATCCCTTAGCCGTTTCCATGATATCGCATACCATATACTCTTAAGTGCATTATAATCCTCGCGGTTATATGCCAACTCTGGTATCGCTTTATCAAAACATGTCGAGTAAGGTGTCATACGAATTGGAATACTAACCCCTCGCCAATTCTGGCGACGGGGTTAGCATTCCACCCTTCTAGAGGGACACGACATGTATGTAACCCCTAACCCCGGTTAAAGTCAAACAGAGCCTCAGCTCCACAAAATGGATGCTGCCACCGAGACACAAGTCTGCCCTCCTGCTGCTGGGAGTCCTCCCAGAGCAGGAGATAAGGACAAAGGGTTTCCTGCCAGGGGCGGTGCCAGCACCGTCCCAGACAGGGTTTTGTGTATTGTAGGTAGGCAAGGCTTTAGAGGAAGGTGACTGCACGTGGCACCCCGGTGCTCACTGTGCATAGGCTGGCTGGAACCAGTTCCAGGGTCACTCCAGACCCTGTGCTGGGGAAAAGCCCGCCAAGGAAGTGGGTGTAACCACCCCCCTCCTAGTCCCACCCCTAGGGCAGGACTTAGTCGCGTGCCAGCCCCTTTTTACAGGATAAAGGTAGGAACTGGCCCCCTTCCAAATCAGATCATCTTTGAATCCTGAAACTACTTTCCACGAAAGGAACTCAAGACTTCTTCCTAAGATTTCTCCCTTGTGACTAAGGAGTAGTCACCCTGCATCCGCAGGCACCATCTTAAGAACACTGCGGTCTGCTGCAAGTCTCTCCTCCGGATCAAGACTGCCCAGCTCGACGAGAACCGGCTTCCCTGGCACCTCTGACCTCTACCTACATCATCAGTCACGCTGAGATTCGTGGGTGTGACGAGACCTCGAGGGACCGGCCATCTTCAAGACTGCACGACTTCTGCACAGCAAGCCCGCCGAGTAATTTCCTGGTGAGTGCTTTGGGGTCCGAGAAGCCCCGACCCTGAGCAGCTCCAGCACCGAAGAGTAGCCCCCCAGCATCTCCACGATCGGCGTGGGGCCCTTCTGCTTTTTGCTGCTCACCGCGTTGTTTGGCTACTAGCCCGCTGGCTTGTGGCCTCCTGAACGACGCCCGACGACATCACTGCTGCTAGTCTGGTTGCTCCAGACTGGCCCTTGCTCCCTTCCAGAAGAGGAGCACTCCGGACCCTCCTGGTCCACTCAAGACGCCATTTTTAGTCCACCGCGTGGGCTTGAATTAGCCAAGGCTTGTTGCCCAATCCTGGGTAACTTCGACGCCGACAGCTTCATCCATCGTGGGACAGCTCGCCTCTCCATCCTGGTCGCCGACAACGCCTCCTGGTCCGTGAGATCTGCAGAGCCAGCGTCGCCCACTCACCTAGTCGAGGTGACTTCGCCCGGTGCCATCCTGGTGCCCACTTAATCACTGGCTAGTGATTCAAGAACTTGGTCCCCTCTGCTTTCAGGTTTTCTTCTTCCTTGATCCAGGCTTGGATCCATCGAACTTTTCTTCACTGGTCGCCTGCCAGCAACTTCCTTCTTCCAGGCTCCTGGTCCGGCAACAAGATTCCCGACGTCTTTTCAGACCTATGCAGCTGCAGCCCCTAGGCTAGGTAACTTCGGCACTTCGGTGTCCCAGCATAGCCTCACTATCCTAGGGTCAGGATCCACTGTCGTTTTCTTCCTACCAGGTCGGGTTCGCCCGTGAACACTAACTTTGCCTTTACTAGCTTCCATAGACTTTGTCCCGCATCCCACGTGAGAGTGCACACTCTGCACCCGAGTCCCCTAGGTCTCCTAGAAGTAATCTAACGATTCTATAGTCAAGTCCTAGCGATTCCAAAGCCTATTAGTACTGTACTTACCTGCTAGTAATTTCGCATTCCACTTTTAAAGTATATGGTTTTTCGTGCCCCTCGGGCATTTGTGTATAACGTGCTAACTTAAGTATTTTCATAAGAGTTTTGTTGTGTGCTTAGCACCCTGTCCTCATAAAGAGTACAGGGCTGTTGTGATTCTAATAAATACACTGTTTATTTTCATAACACTTGTGTGGTGTCCTTTCACTGGGTGTTCAAGGGGTAATGTGATGGTAAAACAGCTGGCTTAACACGCCCTCTAGAGTCTTAGCCTTAGACTGCTCGTATCCATGCTACTAGGATAGCTGGTCTATAAGGTTGACTTACAACCAATCATCAATAAGGGTTGTTTGGACTGATATATAGTGATCACTAGAATAGTGAGCACTGCACATCAGGCCAACTTCTCACATATGTCACCCCAGATTTTTGCTTTTTGCTTCACTGGTTTACGACTTTCCCTGGCTGTGGGCCTGCTAATCAGACCCACAGCCTAGCTGTTCTCTCTCTAAATTGACAAGCATGTACTTTAGGTGCATTTACCAATTGGTACTGGGCCACCTTATCAGTCCCTGTACAGTATACCTTAGGTATCCAGGGCATAGGTGTACCCAGGGCCTACCAGGGGATGAAGCATGTATTATGCCACCCCTGGCTGGCCATCTAAATCTGACACAACTGGCTGCACGACAGCTGGGGCAAGGTGGTGTAAACACCCTTTGCTGTAGATATAGTATACCTATATCTAACCCTAAAATGGACACATATATTCCTAACAGTCACTCCTATGGAAGGCCTTATCAATCCTGAAGGCAGAGTGCTTGGAATTATGTGAGATGGTGCTCTGGCATGAGCTGAGCCCGTTTGCAGCTTGCGGAACCAAGTCCTAATAGCTGTTCCATGATAACGCTATACCATATACTCTTAAGTGCATTATCAACCTCGCGGTTAAATGCTAACTCTGGTATAACATTATCAAAACATGTCGAGTAAGTGTCATACGATTTGGAATACTACCCCCTCGCCAATTCTGGCGACGGGGGTAGCATTCCACCCTTCTAGAGGGACACAACATGTATGTAACTGTGAACCCCGGTTAAAGTTAACTCAAGCCTAAGCATCACAAAATGGATGCTGCCACCACAGACACAAGTCTGACCTCCTGCTGCTGGGAGTCCTTCCAGCGAGGATGGCTTGGACAAAGGGTTTCCTGCCTTGGGAGGTGCTAGCACCACCCCAGACAGGATTTTGTGTATTGAGGTAGGGAGGCCTGAAAGGAATGAGACATGCCTAAGGCACACAAGGTGCCCTGTGCATACACCGGTTCAAACCAGTTGCTGGGGCATCCCAGCCCCAGCTCTGGCGGGAAACCGGACAAAGGATAGGGGGTGTAGCCACCCCCCTTCCTGGTCCCACCCAGGGGAGGGACCTAGTCAGTAGTGCAGCCCCCTTTAGGAGAATAAAGGTAGGAGCTGGTCCCATTCCAAATTAGATTATCCTGAACTATTCAACAAGAAGAAACTCTGGCCTTCGACGTTCTGCTCCACAGAAGACTGAAGAATCTCCCTTGTGGGCAAGGAGTGTCCACCCTGCAACTGCAGGCACCATCAAGCGTCCAGCGGCTTCACTTTGTCGTCTTCCCTTGAGGATCCAGACTTCAGAGCCCGACGAGACCCGGATTCCCAGACCTCTCCGACCTCTACCTGCATCTACAGCAAAGGTGAGACCCGTGGGTGCGACGAGACACGTGGGACCGGCCATCTTGAACGAACCTGCACTTCGCTTCCAGCACGACCCCCGAGGTAAACTCGACCAAGTGCTTTGGGGACTGAGAAGCCCCAACCCCGAGCAGCCCCTGCACCGAAGATCAGCCCTCCAGCATCCACGAGATCTGCGTGGGGCCCTTCTGCTTTGTTGCTGCTCGACGCGTTGTCTGGTCACTTGCCGGCTGGCTAGTGGCCTCCCAGACGACGAACCTGTGCATCTTTGCTGCTGGTCTGGTTGCTCCAGACTGGCCCTTGCTCCCTTCCAAAAGAGGGGCACCCCGGACTCTCCTAGTCCGCACCAGACATCTTTTCCCTTCACTGCGTGGGTTGCCTTTGCCAAGGCCTGTTGACTCCAATCCCGGATCCGACACCGCCGACAGCCTGCGTGGGACAGCTCGTGCCTCCATCCTGGTCGTCGAAGACGCCTCCTGGTCCACGTGGCTGCAGAGTCAAGCGTCCACTCTTCACCTGATTGCGACGACAGCACCTGGTTCCTTCCTGGTTCCACACCGGTCACTGGCTAGTGACTTTGAACACTGTCCCCTCTGCTTTCAGGTTCTCTCCTTCACCGATCCACCCTTGGATCGCACCGGACATCTTCCTCCTGGTCGCCTGCAGCATCGTTTCTTTCAGGCTCCATTGACTTCAACGCGAGAACCCGACACACTTTGGCACCTATGCACCCGCAGCCGTGGGTGAGGTAACGAGAGCATTTCGGTGCTCAAGGGTAGTCTAACTGTCCTAGTGTCCAATTCCACAGTCGTTGTTGTCCTAACTAGTCAGGATTGTCCGTACTTACCTTTTTCTTGAACTGTACTGTCCATAGACGTTGTTACGCATCTCGCGTGTGAGTTCACACTCTGCACACGCGTTCCGTGGGCCTCCTATTACTTACCTGAAGTTAGTGTAGCGTGGTCCCATCGATCCTACAGCCTCTGGACAGCTCCATTCCTTTTATCGACTTTCACATTCCACTTACATGTATATGGTTTGTCGTGCCCCTAGGGCACCATTGTAATTTTGTGCAACTTGTAGTATTTTTCATAAGGGATTGTCATGTGCTTAGCCCTCTGACCTCATAAAGAGTTCAGAGGTGTTGTTATTAATAAATAGACTGTTTATTTTCATAACAACCTGTGTGGTGTCCTTTCATCTGGTATTCAAAGGGTTATATTGTGGTAAAACAGCTGGCTTCATATGCCAAAAGAGTTTAGCCTAAGACTGCTTTGTCCATGCTACCATTAGGATAGCTGGTCTATAAGGTTGACTTACAACCAATCACCATAGGGGTTGTTTGGACTGATACAAGGTGATCACTAGAACTAGTGAGCATCATATATCAGGCCAACTTCTCACAGTCTGTGCGATCCATCGTGCAATAGTCTTTTTGGTTACTGCCTTTCCCATGAAACTGTTGGCGAATGACACAAAGAACTGTTTTGTTTTCCTGTGTCCCTTCGTCCTCTCAATGTAGTGCATGACTGCCCTTCTGGCGTCCATGGTGTGCAGAGCTCGCTCTGCGCTAGTTGTTGGTTTTTGGAAAAAACTTGGTATCTGTATAGACTGGTTCATGTGGAATTTGGATACCACCTTCGGCATGAAGTGTGGGTCAGTCCTCATCACAACCCTATCATTGTGTATTTGTATGTAGGGTTCTTGTAGCGTCAGCGCGTGAAGCTCGCTTACTCTGCGTAAGGATGTTATTGCAACCAGGAAAGCTGTTTTCATAGTTAGCATCTTTAGGGAGGCCTTGTGAAGTGGTTCAAAGGGCTCTTTCATGAGTTCCGTTAGGACTATGTTCAAGTTCCATGCAGGTGGCGGCACCCGCTTGGGTGGTGCGATCTTTTTTGCTCCTTCTAGGAATCTCTTCACCACCTGTGATGTGAAGAAACTCCTGCACGTTTCTCCCCTTGTGTAGGCGACTATCGCTGCCAAGTGAACTCTTAACGAGGATGAGCTAAGGTTCTCCTCCAGCAAGTGTGTCAGGTACTTTAGCACGGTGGAGTCCTTCTTCATTTTATTGTGAAGTCCTTCTTTTCTGCACCACATTGTGAATCTTTTCCATTTCGCAACGTAGCACTTCCGAGGGCTGGGCCTCCGTGCCTCCCGAAGGACCCTCAGGGTGCTTTCTGGCAGTCTCAAATGTGCGAAATCTATGTCCTCAGGAGCCACGCTACTAGGCTCAGGCTCTCTGGCTCTGGGTGTAGCACCTCTCCGTTCTGCATGGAGAGTAGGTCTTTCCTCTTGCCGAACCTGTGGGGTGCACACTGTGTCATCTCCATGATCTGAGAGTACCATGTCTGTCTGGCCCACTGTGGCACGACCAGTATCAGGGTCATGTTGCTCGCTCTGCACTTGCTCAGCACTCTGTGCATCAGTGGTATCCGGGGAAAGGCATAAGCAAATGTCCTGGACCAATCTATCCATAGGGCATTCCCCAGTGACCCCTCCTCGGGCTGTCTGGATGCGAAGTTTCGGCATTTTGCATTCCGGCGTGTGGCAAACAGGTCCACTGATGGTGTTTCCCCATCTGTCGAACAGCCACCTAGTCTCTTGATCATTGAGCTCCCACTCGTGGGATGCAGATGTCGGTCTGCTGAGCCAATCTGCTTGTATGTTGTCCTTCCCTGGTAGGTGTATGGCTAGCAGGTCTATCTTGAGAGGGATGTCCCATCTACATATCTCCTGCGCCAGCGTTGAAAGCGGGGCTGACTGTGTGCCCCCCTGCTTGTTGATGTAGAACATCGCAGTGGTGTTGTCTGTTTGTAGCAACACCTTGTGCTTGTACAGTCTTGTTTGGAAAGCTTTCAGTGCAAGGAAGATTGTCTTCAATTCTAGGTAATTGATGTGCTTTGTCGCATCTGCTGGCGTCCACAGTCCCCTCACCTTGAGCTCCTCCATGTGAGCGCCCCATCCCTTCAGGGATGCGCCTGTGGTGAGGGTCACTGTTGGCGTAGGGGGCGTTAGAGGCTTTCCCCTGGTTATGTTCTCCATGGTCCACCATGTCATCTCCTTCTGCACTGCGTGCGTTACAACCACTAGATCCTCCCAACTGCCTGTAGCTTGTGACCATTGCTCCTATAGCCATTCTTGAATGGGTCTCATGTGGAGACGTACATTCGGTACAAGGTGGATGCATGATGCCATCATCCCCATGATCTTGCTCGCAGTCCTCACTGTCGAAGCTAGTCCCTTCCGGTAGAGGCGAGTTTCCTTCACCAGCGCCCCCTTCTCGCTGGGGAACACCTTGCCATGTAAGGAGTTGATCTGTGCTCCCAGGAAGATCTTCACTTGTTCCGGCTCCATTGAGGATTTCTTCCAATGGATGGAGAACCCCAGGCTTATGAGCGTGCTCGTCACTGTGTGTGCGAGCTGCTTGCATTTCTGGTATGAGTTTGCTTTCACCAGCCAGTCGTCCAGGTAGGGGTATAGGTGTATTCCCTGCCTTCGTAGGTGCGCTGCGACTGCTGCGAGGCACTTTGTGAAGACCCTTGGTGCTGATTTTAGCCCGAAGGCTAGTGTCGTGAACTGGTAGTGGCTTTCTCCGATGGTGAACCTGAGCATATGCTTGTGCTGTCTGTTCATTGGGATGTGCAGGTAGGCGTTCTTGAGGTCTATCGTGACCATGAAGTCGCCGATCTGCAATTGCGGGAGCACCTCTTGCAGGGAGGTCATTTTGAATTTTTGCATTCTTATGAATTTGTTCAGGAACCTTAGGTCCAGAATGGGTCTCATTGTCGCGTCTACTTTTGGTACCAGGAAGTACGTGGAGTATATTCCTTTGTTTCTTTCCTTGAAGGGTACCCGTTCTATGGCCTGCATCCGCAGGAGCTCCTTTGCTTCTTCCTGAAGACACTCTAGCTGCTTGCTCGCTAGTGGTTTTCTTTTTGGTTTTCTGCTTGTTGGCCTCCCCTCCAACTCTATGCAGTATCCGAATTGGATGATGTTGAGGATCCATTTGTCTGATGTGATTTCTCTCCATTCTCGGAGGTAAAATCTTAATCTTCCTCCCACTGGTGTTATGTGGTCGTAGATGTGTAGCTTGTCTTGACCCCTCTGTACGTGCTGCCCCCTGGGATCTTTTCTGTGGGTGGGCACACAGAGTTTTTTTAAGTCACTTAGAGGCGGGCTGCTGTCCCCCTCTTCTATTCTGTCCAGGTCCATTTCCTCTCCCTCGAAAGGACTGGCCTCTTTGTTGGTATTGCCAGGACTGCTTCTGCTGAGCCTGCGAGTCTGCCTGGTGCGTTTGTTGGAAAGCCTGGTGTGATGTACCTGGCTGGTTTCCACCTCTCCCGCCAGGCCTCCGTGACGGGGTGCCCCTTTTGTTGCCTCTGAACTGCAATGCTCCCATGGACCTTGCTGTTTCGTTATCCTTTTTTAGTTGGCTGAGCTTCTCATCAACTGTTCTTCCAAAAAGCGAGTCGCCGTTGAACGGTGTGTTCAGGATGCTGTGTTGCACCTCTGGTTTGAAACCTGAAATTCTGAGCCAGGCGTGTCTTCTTTCAGTGACACCCATCATCATGAGCCTGCTGGAGGTGTCTGCTCCATCCAGGGCCGTCTTAAGGCAAGAATTTGCCGCGTTCTTCCCTTCTTCAACCAGCTTTTCGGCCTTCTGTCTGGCCTCCTGGGGCAGGTCCTTCACCAACTGCCCCAGCTCCTCCATGATCTGGTACATGTGCCTGTTTATCAGGGCGTTGGAATTAGCCATGCGCCAGTGGGTCGCGGCGTTCCGTTCGATCCTTCTGACCACCAGATCCATCCTCTTGCTCTCCTTATCCGGTGGTGGTCCAGAAGTAGTGGGTACGTTAGCCCTCTTCCTTGCTGTGGCCGTGATAATGGAGTCTGCAGAGACCGTTCCCTGAATGTAGGGTGGGTCTTTTGAGGAATGTTTGTATTTCTTCTCTGTTCTGGGAGTTACTGCCTTGCATGTTGCGGGCTCCCTGAATGCTTCCTTCCCTTGAGCCAAGACGCTGTCGAGCATTGGCAGGTACTGGCTCCTTGTTTGTGTGGGAAGCAATGTCTCTAGAAGGAAGTCTGCTTTCTGCTTCTCTTCGTCGAGCTGGAGTTTGAATGCCGCTGCGGCAGACCTTATCACCGAGTTGTAGGCCCCGATGTCGTCCGGTGGCGAGGGCCTCGAGGGATATGTGTCGTCCGCCTCCTCCGGGCTGTCGGTGTCGACATCTTGGTAATCCACCTCCTGTAAGTCAGAGGGGGCCGACTCTGCGTCCGTCCTGCTGTCCTCTTCCTCCCCATAGTTGTAACTATCGTAGGGATTCTCGTCCTCTTCCTGGTCGTCGACCACCTCGACGTCCGGGTCTCTTTCCTTGGCGACCTCGTCTTCCTCCTCGACCACCTCCACCACTGGTGGCTTGGTCTTGTGTGGGATCGTTAAGGTTTTCATCTTTGCGTCGACTTCTTTCTTCCGCTGCAAGATGTTTTCCATTTCGGCCTCGAGGCGCCTTCTCTTTTTCTCCATCTCGGCCGCGTGTTCCGCGTCGGATGGTTCGGCCGCTCTTTTCGGCGGTTGGCTCGGCGCCGTGCTTTTCGGTGCCGAAGTTTTCGACGTCGAACCGGATTTTGTGTCTCTGATCGGCGTCGGTAGTTTAGGGTCCTTCTCCCTCGATCGATCCTTTTCGGGGACGATTTTCGACGACTTCTGCTGCTCAGCAGCTCTCTGCGCCGGGGACTCCTTCTCAGAGGATCCGCTGGGCCTGTGAGTACTCGAGGACGCCAGGTGTTTTGGCGTCGGCGCTTTCGGGGCCTTGTTCTCGTTTTTTCGAGACTCAGAGTCTCTCGGGTTCTTGGGGGCCGGAGAGTCTCCTACCTTATCAGAAGTCTTCGTGTAATCGGTCTCTACGACCGTGTAGCTGTCGTCTTCGGCGGCAGCGTTGTCCTCTTCCTCGGAAGACATCCCCAGATCGTAGAGGGACGGAGTCGGGGCCTTCCCCTGCAGGGTGGCGGGCGCTACCCTCTGTCCCTCTCTCACACGAAGGGTCTTCGGGGCGAAGGCGGAGCAGGCATTGCAGTCCTCACTTTCGTGATTTACCGGTAGACAAAGGTTGCATACCGGGTGCTGGTCCTTCTGCGCGTACTTCTGGTGGCAGTTACGGCAGAACTTGAACGGCGTGTTGTCCATCATCGAGCGCTCAGGGCCTCCCTGGTCACGTGTTCGTCGAAGATCTCGATGAATTCTCCTTCTCCTTTGCTGACTCCTCGTCGATGAAGTCTCCTTGAGTCTTCAGATGCCTTTTCTTTGCAATTTCTGTATTTTTCTTTCTTTCTCCAAAAATGTCTGGAGCCCAAACGGGAACAATCCAGACCCGACCGCGGAAAAAAAGAATCTGAAGATGGCGCCCAAGAGTGGGAGCTTCCGCAGGAAGCATGCCGACGTCACCGGAAATGCACCCAAGGAGGTGTGACGCCGACGCCCACCTGGGCCACGAAAAATAAAAAAAATAAAAAAACCAAAGAAAAGACTACGAATCCGGACCCAACCACAAGACCGTGGAATAATGCACAGCGTAGTGAATCCAGAAAGATTCCCCAGCGACACAGCCCTCACCACGTCCTGCACCTCGGGGCAGCTTCACGTTTAACAACATGGGGAAACCGAGGGCGATGCAGCAAACGTTGGGCCGGAGACAGCCCCAGAGAATATGCCGAATACCTGGGCATGGACACATGCTACCGCGTCCCAGGCAGCCATCGAACTCTACAGGCTATCTATGGAGGAGCGCCTGGGCACTTTGACGACCGACATCAGCCTAATCCGCGACGACCATCGCAAATTGGCCGATAAAGTGAAGGACGGAGAGAAAACGCTAGCCGACTTCCAAACCACAGTCAAGGAGCACCAAAAGACGCTCCAGACGGTCTTCCACAGGCTAACCGTCATGGAAGAGCGCACAGTCGATTTGGCGAGGCGCTCAAGACGCTATAACATCCCCGTACTGGGTCTGCCGGAGGGCATCGAGGATCAGACCCCCTAGATTAAGTGGAAAAATGGGTGAAATTGTTCACCCCGTGACAGACAGAACTGCCTTCTTTTCCATTGAACGCGTCCACAGGGTCCCGGCCCGCAGGCCACCACCAGGAGCCACCCCAAGACCGATGCTGGCGAAGTTTCTACACTTTCGGGACAGACGCGGTGCTGCGTGCGGCCCGCCAGGCCAGCCCCTTACAAGTGGAAAACAGGCAAATAATAGTCTTTCCTGACTATGCACGTGCAGTGCAAAAATAAAGGTCCTCCTTTCTGGATGTGAAACGGCGGCTGTGGGAGAACAGTGTCCAATATTCCTTGCTCTACCCAGCCCGCCTAAAGGTCCTGTATAAAGGCTCCGCCATCTTCTTTGCTACTGCCGAAGAAGCTCACGACGGGGCGGACCAACACTGTCCACTGCGAACTAGAGCGGAGATTACGCGCACTCCCAACCCCAAACCGCAGAGATCCAGACGACGCGGGCCGAAGTATCCACGTGGTAGGGAGGCTCGGGGGACTGGATCGTTCTCTCAAGACTCTCCGGACCTGACACAAATTGTGAAGGAACGGCGGGAAGCGCTACAAGCAGTGATCGACCTCCGTGCATCCTCCCTATCACAGGACATTGATCGACCCCCCCCCACGTCTTATCCTCGGAAGGAGACTACGACAGTGAAGGAACACTATCTGACGGGGACTCTGTCACACCTCCCCTGGTCACCCCTCAGACGGCCGACGCAATCCTAAACGGGCAGATGAGCATCCTTCAGACATGAGCAGATCTCATTGAAACCGCTCTGTGAATTGGCGTAACCTGGACTCACTTGCTATGCCTTTGCAACATGGCCATACTAGCACAGCTCTTACATGACCCACCCCTGATCCTACAAAGCCGCAATCAGCGCTATGCCTCGCACGCACTGCCACCCCGCAGTAAAATTGCTACACTTTTCCCCCCTTGTGGAGGAATCGGTTTGGACGCAACGCTTCCAACGATGGGTCCTTGGTATTGGGACTGTTTCCCGACCCCTGTTTCACAAGTTACTACCCTGGTTCAGTTCTGCCCCACCGCCCTCATGGTACGGTACATGACAGGGAACTCGTTACACCACAGTGCGCACAAGGATGGGTCACGTGAGTCCCTCACCCAACTGGTGAAGCACAGGTTCAGCGGCTCCGACAGCTACACACCCCCTCCCGAGTACAATGATCGCTTTCAATGACAACGGCAGGGCAGCACACGGACATTAGTATTCTTACACTCTATATCAGGGGCCTCCATACTCCAAGTAAACGCTATGCTGTATACTTATACACAAATCGACATAATGCCGGGATCGCATTTCTTCAGGAATCGCACCTCACCGCCACCGAGGTAGGCAAACTTCAAACTAAATGGCGCGGCACCATATGCGCCACGACCTACTCTGCATATGCACGCGGTGCCCTGATCTGGGTTCGGCCGGGGACCCCATTTAAGGAACTCAGGCGGGTGGTGGACAAGGAAGGCAGATCCGTTCTACTAGAAGGGCTCCTAGACGGACAGGCAGTGCTCTTAGGTAGCATATACGCCCCGAATGTAGAGTGTAGGAGAGTAGGGTCTGCTTCCTATGGTCACCCCCACTTTTTGCTTTACTGGTTTTCGACTTAGATGTGGCCCTGCTAATCAGACCCACAGCCCAGATGCATTCTCTCTAAATTTACACCATGTACTCTAGGTACATACACGATTGGAAATTGGTTCACCTTGTCAGCCCCTGTAGAAGCGTACCCTAGGTACTCAGGGCATAGGTATAACCAAGACCTACCAAGGGCTGCAGCATGTATTATGCCACCCCTGGATGGCCACTCAAATAGACAACTGGCTGATCACTCAGCTGGGGCAAGGTCGTGTAATCACCCCTTGCTTAGGTATGGTATTCCTATACCTACTTATATATAGACACATAGTAACCTATAAGTCACTCCTATGGCAGGCCTTAATCCTGGAGGCAGAGTGCTTGGTTATGTGTGAGATGGTGCTCTAGCATGAGCTGAGCCAGTCTGCAGCTTTCAGAACCATGTCCTTATAGCTGTTCTATGATATTGCCATACCATATACTCTTAAGTGCATTATGAACCTCGCGGCTAAATGCTAACTCTGGTTTGGCTTTATTAAAACATGTCGTGTAAGGTGTCATACGCTTTGGAATACTACCCCCTCGCCAATTCTGGCGACGGGGGTAGCATTCCACCCTTTTTAGAGGGAGAAGACATGTTGTTGCGGACTATCCCGGTTAAAGTTTACCAGAGCCCCAGCGTCACAAAATGGAAGCTGCTGCCACCGACACAAGTCTGACCTACTGCTGCTGGGAGTCCTTCCAGTCACGGAGGTTTGGACAATAGGTTTCCTGCCTGGGGAGGTGCGAGCACCACCCCAGACAGGACTTTGTGTATTGGGACAGGGAGGGCTGAATAGAATGAGACACTGCCTGGGGCACACTAGGTGCTCCTTGCATACCCCGGTTGAAACCGGTTGCTGGGTCACTCCAGCCCCAGCTCTGGCGCGAAACTGGACAAAGGAAAGGGGTTGTAACCACCCCCCTTCCTGGTCCCACCCACATGAGGGACCTAGAAAGTAATCCATCTCCTTTTAGTTGTATAAAGGTAGGAGCCGAGTCCTGAGACTTTAGATTAATCCTGAATTGAAACTTGACACGAAACTCTGGACCTTCGACGTTCTGCTGAAGCTGAAGACTGAAGAATCTCCCTTGTGGACAAGGAGTGACCACCCTGGGCAACCAGGCACCATCCAGCAAATCAACTGCTTGCTTTTTCGACGTTCCCGCCAGAACCCTAGCACAGAGCCTGACAAGACCCAGACTTCGAGACCTCTCTGACCCTCGGAGGAAACGAGACACGTGGTGTGAGAAGTTGGCCTGATATGCAGTGCTCACTATTCTAGTGATCACTATGTATCAGTCCAGACAACCCTTATTGATGATTGGTATAAGTCAACCTTATAGACCAGCTATCCTAGTAGCATGGATACGAGCAGTCTAAGGCTAAGACTCTAGAGGGCGTGTTAAGCCAACTGTTTTACCATCACATATACCCCTTGAACACCAAGTGAAAGGACACCACACAAGTTGTTATCAAAATTAAAGTGTATTTATTTCTAACAAGACTACCCTGGCTCTTTATGAGACAGGGAGCTAAGCACACAACAAAACTCTTACGAAAATACTTAAAGTCGCACAATTTACACAAATGCCCGAGGGGCACGAAAAACCATATACACAAGAAGTGGAATGCGAAATTACTAGCAGGTAAGTACTATTCTCATAGGCTTTAGAATCGCTAGGACTGGACTACTGAACCTTTAGATTGCAAGCAGGAGGCCTAGGGACGTCGTGTGCAGAGTGGGAACTCTCACGCGTAAGGCGGGAAAAAGTCTATGGAGGCTAGTAAAGACAGTTACTGTTCCCGGGCGAACCCGACTAGGTGGGTCGAAAACAAGAGTGGATCCGAACACTTAGAGTGTTGGACTATGCTGGAGCACCGGAGTACTCGGTTTACCTAGCCCAGGGGCTGCGGCTGCATAGGGTTCAAGTGGCGTCGGAAACCCTCGTTGACGAACCAGGAGCCTGAAGAAAGAAGTTGCTGGCAGGCGGCCAGTGAAGAAGTTCGTGGTGATCCAAGCCTGGATCAGGGAAGAAGAAGACCTGTAAGCAGAGGGGACCAAGTTCTGAATCACTAGCCAGTGATTTAGGTGGGCACCAGGATGGCACCGGACGAAGTCACCTCGACCAGGTGAGTGGGCGCTGCTGGGCTCTGCAGTCTCTCGGACCAGGAGGCATTGTCGGCGACCAGGATGGAGGTGCGAGCTGTCCCACGAAGGTCTCTGCTGTCGACGTCGCTGGACCCAGGATTGGGGCAACAAGTCTTGGCAAATGCAAGCCCACGCGGTGGACTTAAAATGGAGTCTGGAGTGGACCAGGAGGGTCCAGGGTGCTCCTCTTTTGGAGGGGAGCAAGGGCTAGTCTGGAGCAACCAGACCAGCGGTGTTTGTCGTCGTGAAGCGTCGTAAGAGGGCCACTAGCCAACGGGCAAGTGACCTGGACAACGCGGTGAGCAGCAAAGAGCAGAAGGGCCCCACGCAGATCTCGTGGATGCAGGGGGGCTGAACTTCGGTGCTGGAGCTGCTCAGGGTCGGGGCTTCTCTTACCCCAAAGCACTCAGTCGAGGGTCACTCGGTGGTCGTGCTGGACAAGCGTCGTGCAGTCTTTAAAGATGGCCGGTCCCTCGAGGTCTCGTCACACCCACGGATCACAGCTGGGCTGATGATGCAGGTTGAGGTCAGAGGTGCCAGGGAAGCCGGTTCTCGTCGTGCTGGGCAGTCTTGATCCGGAGGAGAGACTTACAGCACACCGCGATGCTTGGTTGGTGCCTGCTGCTGCAGGGTGACTACTCCTTAGTCACAAGGGAGAAATCTTAGGAAGAGTCTTGAGTTCCTCTCGTAGAAAGTCGGTTCAGGATTCAAAGATTGATCTAATTTGGAAGGGGGCCTGCTCCTACCTTTATCCTGCAAAAGGGGGCTGGCACGCGACTAAGTCCTGCCCTATGGGTGGGACTAGGAGGGGGGTGGTTACACCCCTCTCCTTTGCCGGGCTTTTCCCCAGATCAGGGGCCGGAGTGTCCCTGGAACTGGTTCAAGCCGGCCTCTGCATAGTGAGCACCGGGGTGCCACTTGCATTCACCTTCTTCTAAAGCCCTGCCTACCTAGGATACACAAAATCCTGTCTGGGACGGTGCTGGCACCGCCCCTGGCAGGAAACCCTTTGTCCTTGCCTCTTGTGCTGGGAGGACTCCCAGCAGCAGGAGGGCAGACTTGTGTCTCGGTGGCAGCATCCATCTTGTGGAGCTGAGGCTATGTCTGACTTTAACCGGGGTTACAGGTTACCAACATGTCGTGTCCCTCTAGAAGGGTGGAATGCTAACCCCGTCGCCAGAATTGGCGAGGGGTTAGTATTCCAATTCGTATGACACCTTACTCGACATGTTTTGATAAAGCGATACCAGAGTTGGCATATAACCGCGAGGATTATAATGCACTTAAGAGTATATGGTATAGCGTTATCATGGAACAGCTATTAGGACTTGGTTCCGCAAGCTGCAAACGGGCTCAGCTCATGCCAGAGCACCATTTCACATTATTCCACGCACTCTGCCTTCAGGATTGTTAAGGCCTGCCATAGGAGTGACTGATAGGAATATATGTGTCCTTTTTAGGTTTAGGTATAGGAATACTATATCTAAAGCAAAGGGTGATTACACCACCTTGCCCCAGCTGTCAAGCAGCCAGTTGTGTCAGATTTGGATGGCCAGCCAGGGGTGGCATAATACATCCTGCAGCCCCTGGTAGGCCCTGGGCACACCTATGCCCTGGGTACCTAAGGTACACTGTACAGGGACTGATAAGGTGACTCAGTATCCAATTAGATATGTACCTAAGGTACATGGAATCCATTTTACAGAGAGAGCAGTAGGCCTGGGGTCCTGAATAGCAGGGCCCCAGGTCAACTAAGTCAGAAAACCAGCAAAACACCAGGCAAAAAGTTGGGGGCAACCATAGTCAGGGATCTACCTTCCTACACGTGGGACCGGACATCTTGGAAAGCCTGCAACTTGCTAACTGTGCAGCTCCTGAGGCATCCTCGAAGCTGTGCACTGGGGACTGAGAAACCCCGAACCCGAGCTCCACCTGCACCGAAGATCAGCCCTCCACGAGTTCTGCGTGTGGCCCTTCTGCTTGTGTTCTGATCGACGCGTTGTCCGGTTGCTGGCCCGTTGGCTAGTAGCCTCTGTGACGACAATCCTTTTGAATCTCATCGCTGGTCGGGTTGCTCCAGACTGGCCCCTGCTTCCCTGCAAAGGTGAAGCACCCCAGACCTTGCTGGTCTGCACCAGAAGCCTTTGTTGTATCCTGTGTGGGTTGCCTTTGCCAAGGCTTGTTGACTCCAATCCGGAAGTCGACCCCTCCATCTGTGAGAACCTTCGTGGGACAGCTCGTCTCCAGCACCTGGTCATCGTCGACGCCTCCTGGTCCACGTGGCTGCAAAGACAAGCTTCAAGGCAGCACCTGATTGCTCCTCGACATCGTCTGGTTCCATCCTGGTTCCACCCGGTCACTGGCTAGTGACCCAGACTGTCCCCTCTGCTTTCAGGTCCTCTTCATCCTCGATCCACAAGGACATCTTCCTCCTGGTCGCCTGCAGCATCTTTCTTCAGGTCTCCATAGGATCCGACGACAAAATCAGACACATCTTCACACCTATGCACCCGCCGTCCGTGGGTGAGGTAACGCGAGTACTTCGGTGCTCCCAAGGGTATTAACTATCCAAGTGGCTAGGTTTTTAGTTGTTTCCTCCTAGCTAAACCGGAAGTGTCCTAAATCCTTCTTTATCTAAACTCTAAGTTCCCATTGACTTTGCATTGACTCTCGCGTGTGTGTAAAGACACTGCACACGCTGCCTATGGGCCTCCTAACTCTAAACTATTGTTCAGATAGTGTAGCCCCAGCGATTCTCTAGGCCCTAGGCCTTTCCTTTTCTCGTGACGTGGTACTTATACCACTTTCATTAGTATATGGTTTGCTTCGCCCCTAGGGCCTAACTGTAAATTGTGCAACTTAGCGTATCCTGACTAAGTATCTTGTTATGTGCTTTGGCCTCTGATCTCAAAGAGTTCAGAGGAGTGTGTTAGTAAATAAATACATATATATTTTATATATATCCTGTGTGGTGTCCTTTCATTTGATATTCAAGGGGTTACATATGGTAAAACAGCTGGCTTTACACGCCCTCAAGGGTCTTTTAGCCTAAGACTGTTCTGTCCACGCTACCACTAGGATAGCTGGTCTATAAGGTTGACTTACAACCATCACCATAAGGGTTGTTTGGACTGGTGCAAGGTGACCACTACAGGGATGTGGAATTCCTATAGCCCGACACCCAGGACATATTGTTTGGGGTCAAGGGCAACAAGTTTTAAGGTGCATTTTGTCCTTGGGACAAGTAGGCTCAACCCCCTGCAGCACAAACCCTTTGGATGCCAGTTTGCAGTAGCACATTAAGGGCCAGGGAAGGGCACAGCTTATTTGTGTTCCTATGTTAATGCTGTTCAAACTTGTATTTATGGTTCATTAATTGAAAGCCTTTATTATTAGGGTGAGCGCTCTAAGTAAATGTAAGTTCTGACTGCACTACTGACAGTGGTTACAGTATAAAAATGTGTAATCACGGTTTCAAAGTTTAGCAATATGAGGCTGTGCATAATGCTCCCAGAATGCTCTTGGATTAGATGCAAATATTTGCAGAAGCTTGAGAGCAAGATTAATGACTCTTTGCTTTCAATGTAAAATGTTCCTAAAAAAATGAAAGTAGGAAAAAAATACATTTTGTAAAACTACTGTGACATTTCAGGTACCGTTTCTTTGCAGCATCATTTAGTAAAATGTGTTGATGCATGCTAGTATTTCGCAAAAATATTCATATTGGAAAATCTGTGAAACCAGTTTCAATAAGATTATGAGAAACAAAAATAAACAAGCATTGGCAAAGCCAGTAGGTCTGAAATTAGTGTCAGCTTTTTAATTTTGCCAATACGTGACTTGTTTTGGCATGGTTTTTGTAAACAAAACTACTTTGTGTGCCGATATACTCCGTGTGAAAGAGCTTAATGCCGTCACTCACAGTGAAGCCAGCCGATACAGAGAGAGGGAGAGAGAATTTTAATAAGCACAAAAGGTTGAGGTTAACGCCAGACCAAATTAGGGGACCTATTATTAAAGAAAGTCTCAAAGTGCACCCCTGGTATATGTCCTTGCATTAAGTGCAGCTATATGGCTTGCGTTAATTTACAAGAATGTATAGAAGTAGGGCAAGAAATGTACTCCTGGAAAATATTTGTGAACTGCAGTTTATCATGAGCAAATATGCATGTGTAGATTTGCTCATGCGAAAACCCGAGTGTTTGCAAGATCATTTTCCCATCAACCACTTTTATCCCAACTCTGGAAGAAGGTTTACATCTGCCATTGTCAGGAGTAAATTTCCAACTTTTCTCAGTATTGGAAAAGATTAGAGAAGAGCTGTTGAAAACCCTTAAAACATGCAAGTTAGTAGATTTGCACAGAGTTAAAGGGCATTCCAACCCTAGAACCATTGCTTACCACTACCTTCAGTCCCAGTATGTAGATCTGCAGAAACATGGCAACATAAAGGGATTGCCAGCATTCAAGAACCACTATGGTATGAGCACTGGCATAATCAGAGAGGCTATATAAGCTCTTATATCATGAGATTGCTGCCATAATTTGTCACCGAACCACATGGCACCAAAGGGACAAGTGGATTTTGTTAAAGGACAAGTAGTCAGTCAGTCAAACACTTTTATTCGATTTTTAAAAAATCATAAAAAGACACAGGATACATTTCACGGGTTACACGTACAAAAAAAGTTAAATAACACAGGGAGAATATTTACATAATATGTACAAAGTAATTCATAGTTCATAGCAGCTGAATGTAAAGTGACATGAGCGCAAGCAGTTCCTCTATACAAAGAATAGATAGATAAAAAAATTAAAAAATTTCGTTGATAATCAATCCGTTATTACATTTTCTGCGCTTTTTATTGATGCGTACTCCTGCTGCTAAAAAACTTGCAACATGAAAAGTGACGTGTGCATTGTGCAAAAGTTGCAGGAATAAGAGCGCTGGCTTCACCTGTAAGAAGCGGGCCTCTCTAAGGATGGGGACAAGATATTTCCTTCTGATTTTACCATAGTGATCGCAGAACATAATAAAATGTAAGGTGTCCTGGGGTGAGAAGTTATCACAATCACATGGTTTATTGTTTTCCGGCGTCTCCCATCTATAGTATGAGCCCAATAAAAAGTGAATTAGATTCAACCGAAATCTAATTAAAAGAAAGCGGTGGAAAGAGTTGTTTACAAATATCAGGTAGGGTTCTGGGCCTGGGACGGTTTTCAATCTGAAATTCCTTCTCACTGTAAATTTCATAAGTTCAGTTTCCTCTCGCTCTGAAATAAAAAGGTTCAGCAGTGAATCCTTAACTATTTTAACGTCCGCTTTGGTTATGCTCATAGGTGAGTAAAAAAGGTCAATGCGTCCCACCTTTGCTAACATATTTTTTACATACAGCATCCAGGGGATCTTAAGGACTCCATCCAAATTTAAACAATCTTCTAGAATTTTATGATTTAAAGAGATCTCTTCATTTAACCAGGTTTTGAGCCAAATAGTAACCGGGGCAGATTTTATCACATCAGAGACATACCCAACTCCCAGTTCTGAGTGGGTGGAGAAAGTAGGGGTAGACTGGGGAACAGAAAGCAATGATCTTAAAAACCTGTTTTCTGCCCTTTGAATGGGGACAGGCTCTATGTATCCCCAGATTGAAGCCCCGTAATTAGCGATTGCGATGCTCTTGGCATTATATACTTTGAGGATCGCGCTCGTCGGTCTTGAACCCAGTTTTCTGGCAAAATTCAGGATGGCTCCTGTCGATCTGCTTAGTGCATTGGATTTTGCCTTAAGTTGGGGACCCCACGTACCTTTGTCGTCAAATAGGACGCCCAAGTAGGTAAAAGAGGGAACCCTCTGGACCTCCTTACCTAGACAGACCATGGTTATTGGTCTCCTCTTTATCCCTTTTATTCCCATGATCATGACGTGAGATTTTTGTGTGTTCACTTTTAGGTCTAGTGAGGTCATGAATTCCCCAAAGGAGGCCAGGAGTTTATTCAGGGCAACACCAGTTCTCGCCAAGAGGACCGCGTCATCCGCGTACAGGAGAACTGGAATGTTAGTGTCTCCTGCACGCGGGACGTCGGCGCCCAAGGCAGAGAGAACCGGCTCGAGGGTGTTTATGTACAAAGTGAATAGGAGCGGGGCAAGAATACATCCCTGCCTCACTCCTCTCTCGGAACTGAAGGAATTTGTGCACCTACCGTCCCTGGTCACTCTCACTGTGGCCTCCAGCCCCTGATGTAAGTCAGCCAGAAAGCCCACTAAGGATTTATCAATGCCTATCTCCAGAAGGACCCCCCACAGCCTCGACCTGTTGACCAGATCAAAGGCTGAGGAGAGGTCCATGAAAGCCATATATAACACTCCTTTTTTGACTATGGTGTATTTGGAGGTTATCAGATACAAGTTTAAGCATTGATCCAATGTGCTTCTTTTGGCCCTGAAGCCATATTGGGCGTTCGAAAGAATTCCCCTGCCCTCCAGCCAGGATGTTAATCTCCCCAAAATGACTCTGCCCAGGATCTTAACAGCAGAGTCAATTAGGGAGATAGGCCTGTAACAGGCAGGGTCATTCTTGAGGCCTTTTTTAAAAATGGGTATGATGATAGAGGTTGCCCAAGACTGTGGTATCACACCTATTCTGGCTGCATTAAACACATTTCTCAAAATCTTTGACCAGAATGTGGGTGCTGCTTTGTACAGATCGGCCGGAACCCCGTCAGGTCCTGGGGCCTTGTTAATAGATGTCTTATTTATTGCATCCTCTATCTCTTCTATTGTGAAAGCTTCAATTGGGTCAGCATTCGAGTAGTCAGGGCTATCCTGTGATAGACTGGATCCAGTTTGTTTATAAATATTACCAAAGTGGGATAGCCACTGATCGTCAGGGATAACACACTCTGCTGAGTGGCTGTCTCCTTCCGAGAAGTATGAATGGTTAATAACTTCCCAGAATTTTGAACTATCCCGAATGACCTCTGGCGATTGAAGGTCCAACCAGGCCTGCTCTTTGATGTCCTTCTTCCTTCTCCAAATTGCCTGTTTATACTCTTTCCTTAGTTGGATGACTTTGGCCTTGTTTCTTGGTGTCTCTTTGAGGGCATATAATAAGTTAGTGTGGGCCCTTGAACAGTTAGAGTCGAACCAGCGTTTAACAATCTGTCTCCCCCTTTTTGGTTTAAGGGTTAAATCCTTATTAATTTTTTGGCATATTATTTCAAAAGCCTGTACGATGTTACTCTTGGTAGATAGGGGGTCTAAGCAGACACCGACTTCCCTTTCGGTTTTTGTTAAAACTTCCTGTAAGAAAGCAATTGGTGTCACTTTAGACCATTTCAACTTTCCCCCTTTACATGTTGATGTTAAATTTTTCATCGATTGTACCCCTGGTTCATTAGAATCTTTAAAATCAATAAATCCTACTTGCGATACCACTAATGCCACAGGGTTGTGATCGCTAAAAATAGAGTCCACGACTCTATAACTTAAGATATAATTCAAAATAAAAGATGAAATAAAAATAAGATCTATAATTGAACCTGTGTCATTCCCTTTGTATGTCGAGGGTCTTGGCCCTGGCGGGCAGCAACTAGACTCATATAAGTTATGCATGGCCAAAAAATTCTCCAGGCCCTCTCCTCCTTTTGTGTGTTCAAAGTGTACTGAGTGAGCATTGGGTGGGCCATCCTCATCAATAAACTTACAATTCATACTACAGGGATGAATATTAAAATCTCTTGACAATATAATCTCATAACCATGTTTGCTTAATTTATAGTTTTCCAGAAATTCATCAAGTAGCATCAGAATTTGGTTGTTATGAACAAATTCAGGAGAATTATAAAAGTTAATCAACAGAATAATAAGTGTGTTTGACATTGTTACCTCTACAACCAAGAAATGCGGGGAGCAAGACAATAACTGTTTGGCAATCCCTTTCAAATTAAGTGAAATGAAGGTGGATAAGCCGCCTTTTGCTCTACCTGAGGTGCTCGGTGTAGCTAAGATATTAAAATGCATAAATCCATCAATCTCAAATTTGTTATCAATAGCCCATGTTTCTTGTAAGGAGATGATATCAAAAGATGAGATAAAACTCAGCCAGGACAAGTAGATTTATCAAGCAACTTGCCCCATGGACAAGTAGATATTTTAATAAATTCCACACCCCTGCCACTAGGATAGTGATCATCATATACCAGGCCAACTTCTCACATCCAGGATCAAGTGAGAGACACTTATCCCCGATCAGCCTGCCTCATTCTGGACCTTGAAAAGGCCTTCGATACTCTCACTTGGCAGTATTTATTTTCAGTCGTGCTTCGAACAAATATTGGCCCCATCCTTCTAGCGTATACACGACTACTCTACACTAAACTCACCACGCATGTCCGCATAGGGAGACGCATCTCGGCAGCATTTGAGGTACAAAAATGCACGAGGCAAGGCTGTCCCCTTTTACCTATCCTCTTTGTCTTCGCAGTCGAACCACTAGCCATACGACTGCGGCAAGAGGGCGCACACTGGAGCATTCCAATAGCCAACACCGTGCACAGCGTCTCCATGTACGCTGACAACCTCTTACTTTACATATGGGACATCACGGACGATTTGACACCTATTTGGGCGACACTCACGGAATTTGCGTACGTCTCTGGACTGAAGGTAAACTGAAACAAATATACAGTGTAGCCCCTTTATCCGAATCTGCACCTCCCCCCCCCCTCCCCGCGAGACATATGGATGGGCAACCAGAGGGTGGCCTGGAGCGTGGAGGCCCCCCGTTATCTTGGGATCAGTCTTTACCATTCCCCGACCGACATCTTTGAGGGCAATCACCGGAGGGCACTGGCTAGCATCCGATCGGCAATTGGATTTTGGAGTAGTCTCCCTTTGGCCCCGATTGGCTCCCGCAAAAATGATAATAGTCCCCAGGTTGTTATACCACTTCACGAATCTACCAGTGATCCCGCCCAGAACCTTCTTCCGGGACCTAAATTCTGGGGACCTAGTAGACATAGGATAGCGTTGAGGACGCTGCAATTGCCTACTACACAGGGTGGACTGGAGGCCCCATCATTCGAGTCCTATTTTCTGGCGGCACAACTTCAATGGCTATCTTACTGGACGGCAGGCAGACACACGAACGAGACGCATACCATGAATGGTCGAATATCCACCCCAGAAATTACCCGCCTTCTACGACCCGGTACCAAGCCTAGGCGAACATACCCCCTACAAGTCACAGTAGCCCGCCAGTACATGCTAAGGGTGAATCGCCTAGCACCGGGGACACCCCCTTACTCCCCTATATTCCCACTTGTCGGATGGCCCAAAGACGAAGGCCATTACACGGCTAACATGCTCAGCGCATGGACAGACTCTGGGATCACCGACATGGAATCCTTTTTTGAGGATGGACAGTTTAAATCATTTCAACAGCTCATCGACTAGAAAGGTCTCACCCCGGGTCAGTTCCTGCTGTATCGACAACTCCTCGAGAGCTACCGTCCATATCATAACCTTGCGGCCGGGGAGCCAACCACACATCCGGTCATACATACGGTCTTACACATGGGAGTGGGGCGGCACCTAGTCACGTGGCTTTGTAAAGCCCTCCGGGAACTCACCCACACACCCTTAACGACTTTACGCACCACTTGGGAGGATGAAATTGGACGTCCAATGCATGAGAAAGAGTGGGCCAGAGCCCTCGAATACCCTAAAAAGGTTTCCTGAAACGCACGCTTCAAAAATATACAATTTTATATACTCCACAGCGCGTATCTGAAACCTGCACGCCTTCAGAAATTCTACCCTGACACGCAGTTCCTCTGCCCCAGATGCCAATCACGAGATGCCGACTTTCAGCACATGCTCTGGATTTGCCCCACTATCCGATCCTTTTGGCAAACTGTTCATGACACCTTGGGAGACCTCACAGGACACACACCTGAACACGTGGGAAGCTAGCGCACTAGGCATATTTCGCACACAGAAACATCTCAAAGTGCACCTCCGCTTCACTTCGCTCGCCGTTCTTCTAGCTTAGAGGAGCATAACTATGCACTGGCGATCCCCCACAGGCCCCCCGCTTGCGGCATGGGTGGGAGCAATACATAAATGGGCGAACGCAGAGGCGGCGACATTACGCGAGGAAGAAGTAAAGGGGATACGTAAACACCTCATCTCTATGGAGTGGGCTCTCCTGTTACACCGCTTCAAGCAATCCTCACCCAGTGACTATCTGGGCGATGGCGCGCCGGTCCCTGCAGATCCCCAACCGCCTGAGTACCCCACAATCGCACACCTTAGACCTTTCCCGACGGCACATTCATGATGATGCCAATCACACTACGCGTTACACCACAATGGGTGATCGGACCCCGCACCTGGCCTGTACGCCATCCTCCCCATCATTATATAGTGTATTACTGCATGAATTGGTGAGCCTCACAACACACGGACACTGCATCTGACCCCTATACCCAGTACCTCCCTGTACCTCGCCCCAGTTATTGTGTCCCCGGGTTCTTTTTATTATTCATGGCATTCACACAGCCCCAACTACCACTATTATCACTTTACATCCGAGCAGCTTCACCTTACACTACCAAGCTCACTAGCTGTGACTGGTGCTAACTACTATTTGTCTGAATGTGTTTGAATTGCAAAATGTCCTGATATCTTTTAAATGCCAATAAAAATATGTTTAAAAAAAAAAAAAAAAAAAGAAGGATGCAGCCTCTTTGTTGCCTAACACTCCAGATCATATGAATGATCGGCAACACCTCTAATCTCCAACCCACAGCTTATTTAACCTCTTCTCCTAGAACAGGGAGGTTAATAATGTATTTTTGCAATCCATCCCTAAATTCATTCATTTGATCTAGTTCAACTCCTTCCAAAGTTTTTCCCTGTGTAGGAAGCTGGCTCTGTATATACCATACCAAAATGAGGTATAGTGTGCAGAGTCCAGTGGAACCCAAAGGTAGGCAGAGGTAAAAGTAGAAAGCATCTTACTCTCGATTTGAGGTAGTGAGGGCGAGCAGTAAGGCTTAATCAGAGGGTAGTGTTAAGCATTTTTCGTACACACTCAGGCAGCAAATGATGTCACACACTCAAAGACTGAACTCAGACCAATTTGTTTGTATCAAAAATATAATTTGGTTATATTTTTTTTCTAGAAACAAGCAAGGCAGGTACAGGTATGTGTAAAAGGTACTTTTGAAGGCAGGCTGGACAATACAAGCAAGCTGAATGAAAAGGTCTGTTACAGGTTTGTAAATCTTTTGAATACAGTAGAAATTACAATTGGATTATTTTTTGGATTACTTGTTCTACTCGGTGTGATATGCCTAGATATCACACTGGGACATTTCCTAGAGAAAAGGTAAGTGAAGCAGCTTTTAGTTACTTGTAGTTTTCAGAGTGCTCATACAAAACCAACTCCAAACTTAAAACAACAGGGGGAGAGGGAGTGTGTGGGTAAAGGTACAGTGCCTCTAAGGGTGGCACAATCAGTGCTGCAGCCCTTCAACATCTTCCCTGGCCACAGTGCCCTTAGGTACCCGTGCTACCATTTACAAAGGACTGGCCTGTGGTCAAAGAGTGCCAATTGGGTTTTGTTTTTAAAGCAGTTTAGTTAAATAACATGGGCCCTGGGTACCTTTTTGGCAGGAACCAAGGACATCAGCAGTTTAGCAAAAAGTGGGGGGCAACCAGGCAAAAAGAGGGCACTTTCTTAAACAGTACTAGCATTTTTTACACAGAAGCACTAGATACCTGCTCTGCCGATTCCACTGGTCAAATCTTGACGGACTGTACAATGCATGTACACTTGCTGTCAGTATCCACTGCACAATGGAAGGTGCCTGCCCTGTACTTCCAGGGTGGACCCTTCGGATCACTTACCATGGCTATCTGTATTCAGACATGCCTAACAGTTGCTACTCTGCACTCAAACCCAAACAAGAATCAGAATCTCTGTACTCAATAAGACCGATTGAAAGACCATGTGCACAACACTACACCAACCCTCCCCCCCCATTCCACGCCACATAAAAGCAAAGTAACACAAGCAGTGTATAGCACTACACATCAAGCATGATGCCAATGTGCTTCCCACACAGACCACAGTAATGACCCACAAACTTACAACCAGGCAATACATTAATAAAGCACATGTTTTCAATCCCTCACTTATCTTTGCTCCATTACGAGCTTAAAAGCGGCCACATATGGTCAATCACAAACAACAAAACATTTTTTACATAGCCCAGCAATTCACTACTCCTCCAACCCTGATGTGTTCGATTTAAGATTCCATATGCATTTCCCGATTCATGCCCTTATATAGGTATAATTCACATTGACCTTATATAGGCATAGAAATCCAGTCCTTATTTAGGCATAGCCCATGCTACCCAAATAGAGGCATGGCTACTTCCATCCGTTCATCTAAGTCACAACTACTTTTTGGAAAACCAAACTCTTAAGCTTTAGGGACTTCCCCTTGCCTGGTTATTGATTTCTCCAAGAACTCATTTATTATGCATGAACATCTATTCCTTAGGGGTTTAATTCAGGAGGTTCATATGACCGACTTTTACGTCAATACTGGCATTCCTAAACACCTTCAAGGTATAAATATACCTTCACTTGCTATGGCAAAGCACAGTGTGGTTCGGTGCAGTTTGACTACCTACTTGCACGACGCAGCTCGCCACACCAAGTGCCGAAGGAAGTCAACTCCCCAGCTGACTCACTATCCAGAAGCGGTCATCCTCCTACCGAGAATCCAGCTCCAGTGTTTCGGACTCCCCTTGCAGGGTGTTGAGAAATCGAGTCCCGGGAAAGAGATACCAACCTCTCTCATTCTAAGGTATGGCGCTGATAAGAACCTAGAGAAACCTTTGGCAATTCTTAGCAAAACTAAACTATAGCTAAGACAGCACCCACTTCTTCCCACGTACTAGACCTGGGTTAAGTACACTGGGGTAGGCGTATTTTAGAAGCACCAGTTGAGTATTTTAGCCTGTGTTATTTAAGTATGTATTTTTATATATGTCATAGGAACAGACAATGCTATTACAGTATTATTTTATATTACTGTTTACGCTGTACGCATATTTCTCATTCTGTCCAACGATTGTAGCAGTTCATATCTCTTGCATGAGAAAGAAGACGGTTCAATAAACCGTTTATTAAAACGCAGTCTCTCTATTTTTCTGCAACTCTGTAGAAACGAAGCATGCACGATTGACTGAGTGAAATAGTTATGTATTGTTTCCACGACTGAAGATATTGTTCCGACTCTAAGGGAAACAAAGTTGTCATGTTTATGCGATTGTCAGAGACTAATCCCTTCTGGTTTATTCAAGAAAGATTCTAGTGACCTCTGAGTTAGCTGGCAAACGCAATTAAGTTTAATATGCTCGATAGAGACATACTAACCTCAGTCCTAAGTCATATCTATAGTGTATATTATTTCAATGCGCAGAGCCTATTAAGGTTATAGGAACTACACTACAACCCAAGGACTCACCCCACAACATAAAATGCTACTAATGTGCTTTTGTGCTTGGTCACAGAGTAAGGGCCATACAAGTAAAATCCCAACAATATACATGTTTGTAACCCACATGATTAGGTCACAATTGTACGCCTAAATGAATAAATATGAAAGCATGATCAGTCCAGAGCATTGACCACAGTGTTATTACAGGTTCAACAGCCCAGTTCTCTATGTTATTACAGAACATACAGTTTTATTTTTAATATGGTTTTAACAATATACCAAGGTGTGCACCTATTCAATCTGCAAACAGGCTAGCACATACCAGCTGTACCGTGGGATACTACAGGAGATTTAATCTCAGCACAGCTACAAAAACCCAGCCTTGCTCATAGATCGGTCACAAACCCCCTTCCTAGCAATACTCCTAAGCAGATCACTGCAAACAGCAGCTGTACCAACATATATAACCAAACTGCTATTTACACAGCACAATCTTGAGTACTCACCTAAAGTTTGCCTCTCCTGTGACTCCACTGCTAATGATGCATCAAAAAGGAACTGTCACCTGCAAAAAAAAAGGATGTTGAGAGCATAACTAAAGAGATAAAAACAGCATGTAATGAAATTAAACAAAGACCCAAGCAGAGTTGAAATGAAACACCAATTGCCTCTGCTGACTTTACACGGCCTATTAGGCCACCCTGCAGCTGATTAACAAACAACCATAATAAAATGGACTGCAGCTTTTAATAACATACAACTCTAGTAGTCCGAGACTAGCATCACCTGAATCCCCACTTGCTCATCAAAAATAGATCAAATAGTGTTCATTCCACCAACCTCACAGCCACACTTACTCTTTCAGTGGACCACAAGATACAGCATTATATTTCTGAATGTTCAAAAGCAAACTTCCTCTCCCTATCCTTCCACTAATGAAAACTTTCAGCCTTTCCATGCTGCAATCAGACAAAGTAGTAGTGTGGTTTCTGGGCCTCTTTCTGCGTGCATCGTAAGTTAGCATCGCTTATTAAAGGTTTAAACGCCATTTTTCCTTTTTGTACACTACACTGCTTAGCTGTTTTTTGCTGAGTTAGCTTTTACGAAGGTCTGTACATGAGAAAAGGGTTGTTTTTCGACATCTCTAGACATACATCGTGTCCCCAGTCTGTACAGTGAGTGCTGAGCCGCCAAGGTTATCATAACGTGCGAGCCTGTTTATCGACGTGTCCGTGTAACACATTCTAGACACAACAATTTGGCAGCTGCAAGCTAAGTAGGATTCTGGCGCCTTTATCATAGCACACTTGCCAGAATTGAACACACTTGGAAGATTCCAGGCATGCAGAGAGAGACTAACCAATCCTGATGTAATTTACACTTACTGAGCGGACAGGTAAATGGGGTCCGCCTAAGAAAACTCCAGAGACCTTCTATAGTTTTAGAATACATAGTTCCTATATAGGGAGAGTGCTTTAAATAGGCGCTTTTATCACCTGTTTGCACTATCACTGTAATACGATTCCTCCTTTTGTATTTTATGGAATTGTAACCACGCTGTCCGTATTATTATTATCCCTATGTATGCTGATGTTGATGAAAATACTGCGCTTGAGATCACGTCATTAAAATAAACATTTTAACCTTACCGTGTCTTTATTTTACTCCTGTTGTGGACTGGTATGAACGCATAACAAAAGAGTGTTCTCACTTCCCACCATTCCTGAGATGGTTCTAAGTTGCATGTTCTAGGTTGTCTAATCATTGGTTTCTTTGCTATAGGACGAAGAGCTAATGTGACAGAGATTGCTGGTCTGGTAGGGGATTTTGGGTACTAAGGTGAGTTTTGGCACACCCTAATTCACTGAGCTCCTAAGTCTCTGTGCACAGTTCTGTGTTTGCGCAGAATCCCTGTTACATGGCGCCGCAGAGTGTGGTCTTATTGTGAGACACTTGAGTAGTGCTTATATCAGTCTACAAAACCCTCACTATCGTTTCCGGTTGACGATAGTGACGGATAAAAAAAACTACCTATGTTTGCATAGGTTGTTTCAAGCTTGACATTCTCAAAGGTTTCTTCTTTGAATTACTACCCAGTTGTGCGTTATAGTATTGTATTTCTCTGTTACGGTTTCGATATTGCTGCGGTTGATATCCCGGCACACAGTTGTGTAGCTGTGCGTAATCATTTGTAGGAATAACTCGTTTCTCTAGAGGGACAGGCGGTGGTTTTTGTAATCTGTTGACGTGGCGTACCCGTTAGAGTTGTACTACTCATGAGTCACATTTCTCGCGGTGGATGCTAATTCTGGTGTTTTTCACACTTACACCCCCGCTGATGCTCCTGCAGTGTACGCTCCATATCGGACGGTAGAAATTCAGATTTCTTTTTGGCAGCATGCCGTTTGGTTTAATGGCGCCCTCCCACACATTGTTACATTTGTCAGACAAGGACCGTTGTCCATTCCAGGCGCTACTTGGCCTGTGTTGGCTGCTTATACCCCGCATCCTCAGGCGGGTGCTTTGACAGCCCAACAACTGCGACCCCTATAAGCCTTTTTGGTTGCAGTTATTAGTGGTCTGGTGCACTACATTACTCGCAACCTCCCGGGTGGGGCCCCAGGTGGTGCAGCGCATCCAGTTGGCGGTGGCGGACTCAAACTTAATCCCGTCATGGTTAAAGCGGTCATGGGCAAGCATCCCCAAGATGAGGAAGAAATTCCTTTTTGGCTTGCCGAGAAATTTGACCAACTGGAAGCAGTGTTCCCAAATACTAATCTTGTTGAGAAACAGGATTCTCACAGTGAATTTGCAGAAAGACTTGGTGCCTGACGTGACTGAGTGTACAACTTGGGGAGTGATTTTTGCGGCAGTCTATACTAGGTGCTTTGGAACCCCGTCAATGACCGTTTTGCCCACTGTGATCAAGCGTGTTCAGGATGAGCATGGACCAGAGGCAGCAGTGGAGTTGGGTCTGCGCCTCGTGGGAGTGTTTGATATGGTACGTGATCTCGTCCTTGCTAATGTCAATGGGGATGCTGTAAATTTCCAGGTCGCTAATGCTCTTCGCGAGGTCCCAGACGCCGATAAACCCCGTCAGTTGCCGAAAATTATTACGGAGGCTTATAAGACCGTAGGCCGTAATAGTTTAGGAGTTAAGCCTTTCGTGAAGAAAGAGAAGCAATAGCAAACTCAGCAAGGGTCGTCCGATAAAGATAACCGCCCGAAAGTTCAGAAACAAAATTGGAGTAAGAACAAAAAACAGGGGAAGCAGCAGCAGCAGAAACAGGGTTCCCGTCGCGCTTCGCCTACACCTGCCCCTGTTGAGCGTAAATATGATTTGCGCGATGGCAGGACTAATAAGTCGCCTGATAGGTTTCAGGTTCCTGAACAGCGTTCTCCTCGCAGGAAACATCGGTAACAACCACCGGTGGAGGAGGCTGCGGCAGAGGTCAAAGTACACAACAGAGCTGTGAGCAGCCTCGTAAGGCTGATGGAAAGGGCAAGCAGGACGAGTCGCCACGTCAAAGACCCCAGTTTCAGAAGAAAGTTGCTGCTATAACAGCCAGATATGCCACAGATAGTGAAAACGCAGCTTAGGAATCGGACATGGGCTCTGACCCTGCGTGACAGCACGACGGAGATTACCATCATTCGACAGCGACTGACACCTTCGTTGTAGTTGAAACAGCAGACACTAGAGTGGCTCCCCCTGAAAGACTTTATGAAATAGTCCTTGTAAATGAAGGTGACATAGAACATACCATAAAAAGGGTTTTTTGGGAGAATCTAACGACTACTTATGATATTTTGTTGGCGGAGGTCGACTGGCCCCCACCGTTTGTCTTGGACGCTCCACAAGGGGAGGAGGTGATCCTCCCCGCTTTCCCACACACTGTGCCGAAGGAGCAGGCGCTGCAGTTTGCAGAAGATTGGGCTAAGGCGCTTGTGCCGGCGTTGTACTGTACTCATTGTGGATGGGACAAATTTTCCCCTCGACATGAGATCCCTTTGCGGTCAATGTCACAGCCAAAACCCCTATACCCCATACAGCGTGAGGCGAAAGCCTCTGTGGCCGAAATCCTTGAACAATTGGAATATCAAGGTGTGATTGAAACGTCTGCGTCTCCGATGAATAACCCACTTTTGGCTGTGACCAAGGAAGATGGCTCGATCGTTTGGTATTGGATTAGCGCCACTCAAACTCACATTGTCGTACGTGTGAGGTGCGGAATACTTACAGCTCTGCTCTAGTGGATAGTCCTGTGCGTAAAAGGTTCAAAACCACGTTTGACATTTCCAATGGCGTCTTTGCCCATAACGTATCCCCACTTAGTAGTCAGTGGACGAGTTTTACCTGTGGCGGCAAACAACGCCAATTTCTTCGTTTGGCCATGGGCTACAAGAACAATCCAGGCGTTTTTGCTGCCCGAATAGTCTCTCTGCTTGAGAGGCTCGACGCAGATGCATGTTCGTATGTTGATGACATTTATCTCGCAGACGACGAATTATGGCTGCATCTGTGCCGTGTTGACAACATCATTTGTCGTTTTGCGGACTTTGGCTATAAATTCAACTTTGCAAAATCACACATTGCAGAATACACAGTGTTGTTCCTAGGCTACGAGCTCAACAATGAAGGTAGAGGCTTGGCTCCTCACTTCTTGGAGAAATGCGCACTTTTGCGCGCTCCCACAACGCTGAAAAAGCTACAATCCTTACTGGGCTTTCTAAATTTTGGACGTACATTCATTCCGGAATATGCCCAGCGTATCAAACCGCTCTATGCATTGATACAACCTACTTTTTCCAAATGGTGCTGGCTGCCAGAACATTCAGCCATCTTGCAATCTCTGCAGGCTGACCTACTTGAATCTAAGTTATTGTTGACTCGTGATAACCACACAAACCTGGTGATAAGAATCGTACCAGGGGAGGTGGGTTTCACGTACCTCACTTTTAATGAGGGAGACACAGTTCCTATTGCTTACAAGTCACACCAGTAAACGTCGGCCAAGTTGCGGTTTTCCACTGTTGAAAAAGTTGACAGCAGTGCAAATAGCGATTCATAAGGAACGTGCACTGTCGTAGGGAAAACACATTGTGGTTGTTACTACTTATCCTGCCTTGGAGGCAGTGACGAAGGCCAGTATACCAAATTCCAAGGCTTTGCACCCTCGTGGATACAATGAGCTACATCCTTGACATCCCCGGATGTTACGTTAATTTTCGATTCCTCTTTGCAGACTCAAGAGTTTTTGCAGTATGAGTTTGTTCATCCTGCTCCTCTGACTATGCGCCCACTTGAGGATTTTCGTTGTATCATTTACACCGATGGTAGTGCGCAAGCGGCTACGGAATCTAGACACGCGTATTCCACGGCCTGTGCAATTGTGGTTGGTACGATGGTGAATGGTGAATTCAAGTCCGATGTCATGCATACACAGACATTAGGTGACTGTACCGCCCAATTAGCAGAACTACGTGCTCTGATGCTTGCATTGGAGTACGCAGACCCCAGTGTGACTATTCTTATTGTGAGTAATTCTTACTACTGTGTACAGTCTTTCAATGACAATCTACCCTTTTGGACTCAAAATGATTATCGTGACTCCAAAGGTCGCACAATAAAACATAAAATGATCTGGGTTCGAGTGGCGGAACTTAAAGAACGTCTCCCGCTCGTTTTTGTAATTCATACACTGGGTCATCAGCGCGTGGGAGTTCACGCTGTTGGCAACTGTCTCGCGGACGAGGCTGCGAAGAAAGCAGTAGCAACATTTGCAGTGGCAGCGGTTACACGTTCCTGAAGTAAGATTGATGACGACATCTTGGCAGCTATAGGGAGGTAATTATCCTAAGGGTTTTCCTTCGAAGTACTCTTATCACTTAAGTCCCGTTAAAGTTCCTTATTTGAGAATTAACGACGTTGGTGACAGACTGATTGCCAACGCGGAGCGCAGACAGGCTTAGATTACAGCAGCCCACGCCGGGATGGCTTAGGCGCATGCCGTCGTGTCAGCTACTGTATCTCTCCTTCAACAACGATACTGGTGGCGGGGTTTGTATAAACAGACGCGTGATTTTGTCCTTCAATGTGGCATTTGTCAGCAAATTAAGCCTTCTTCTGCTGCACGCCCGCCCCAAACTCAGTTGTACATATCTAATAAGCCACTTGCGTGTGTTTATTTAGATCACTGCGGTCCTTTCTCATCTGATACTGCATATAAGTACACCTTAGTAGCAGTTGACTCTTGCACGTGCTTTGTGTGGGTGTGGCCTCAGAGGAGCGCTGATGCCAGAACTGTCATAAGAGATTTGCGTGTCTTTGTGGGAATTTTTGCATGTGGCACCTTCCAGTCGGACCAGGGTCCAGCGTTCGCCTCTAAGGCGTACAAGGATGCCATGAGTTCATTGGGGGTCCAAGTCAAATTTTCGTCTCCATACAGGCCTGAGGGCAATAGTGTTGTGGAGCGGATGAACCGTGATTTAAAGCAATCATTGACAGCGAAGGTGTTAGGTGCTGGCAGAGAATGGCTCACCCACTTGATTAGCGTACAACGTGCACTTAATAATATCCCTAGAAGGTCTCTGGGTGGGCGGACCCCATACGAAAAGCTCTTTGGCATCAAGATGTTTGTTCCGGACCTTGATGGTCTAGACATGGCGTCGGGAGCCGCGTCCTTTGACGTAGATGAACATTCTAATGATTTGCAGAACCTACAAAAGACCAGAGACAGTCTTGCAAAGGAACACTTGCCCTCCACGTCTGAAGCTGCGTTGCAGATTCCGGTAGTCGGCTGGCTACCCCAGGTTAGAGAACTGGTCCAAGAGAAGATCGACATTAAAAAAGTATTTGATCCTTCCTATCGGGCTCCAGTTGCCGTGCAGGTTACAAGAACAGTCATTTTACCTCCTCTTCCTGGGCGAAAGGGGAACCGGTACATTTCGATTGACCATGTCAAACCACACAGGGTGGCCGATACTGTATAGTATGACGCCTGCGGTTTCGTGTCCAGCAATGGAGCGACACTCTGTTTTGGCCCAGATCTTGCCATCGCGCCTGATGTTGCTTTTGAAATGAGTCCGCTTACGAATCCTATATTGAATGTACCTGCTGGTGATCCTCTTAATGACACGGAATATAACTAACCAACTAACTTGTCTATGCCCGATTTGGAGACCCGTGTGGCTATTCAATCCCGTTTTTCATTTGACACGGGCTCATCCACATCAAAGACCCCTTCAAAAGTTTCAATTTATGTTACCTGGTTTAAAAAACATTTTTTGATCCCATCTTGGATTTACATTTGGATGGTGCTGATTGCAATTTTTTTGTTCATGTACATAGGATTTGTGGTATTTTTTTGTTTGTTTTATAAATGGACACTACGTTGAAGAAAGAACGTCAATTCGAGTGATTGATGGAACTTTGGCTTCCCACTCCTCTTCGCACATCATGAAGAGGGACCAGACTTTTGTTAATATAACTGCCTGGCCCGTTTTAGATGGGATTGTATGGGATGCTGTAAAGTTCCAGATTCATGGTCCCACAGAGGTTATTAATGTTCCCAATGTACTCCGTGTTTCTATGGGGGATGTGGTTAAACAAAATATTCGCTCTGATAATTGGGATGTAAAAGCGGATGAAGCTTTATTTACTGATTTGGAAATATTATGCTGCCTTCAATGCTGAAGATTTATATTTAGAGTCTGCAAATTATGGTGATTTGTACTGTTACCAACATTTTGGCAATCACTTTCTGCATAAGACTAGCTCATTCAGAAGCATGGTTAATTTCACACTGTGGTAACATTGTCCCGCACCAGTAGAAAGCAGCTCCAAAACGTTTCTGAAATTTTCCTATTTTACGGATTTTGATCAATCCAACCCAAATGCATTTTATTTTAAATTGACTGAAGAGTCATTTTCCAAGGTTAGACTTACCCACACCAAATTGCTTTATTCGAAGTCTTTTTTTGACCAGTTGGCTGTTGGGGGCTATGAACTGTGGAGAGATACTATTGATCTTAAATCTGTTTGGGGTTCTAAAAGTTGGCAAGTGCAAGGCACTGAGGCTTTGCATCGTGCAGGTCTAATCCCAAACCATATGTTGTTTCTGAATTATACTATTTCACAAACCACATGCTTTGGATTGGCTACTTCTAAAAAATTAAATGCTCCTTCGTTTCCTGATTTGGGTGGATTCCCCGATTGGAATAATGTTACCAGTACACCCCTGAGTGAAATACAGGCACTGTTTAGTAATTCCTCTTTTAATGTTGCCAGCATTAATCCCGAAGGCTGGTTAATATGGCAAAAAAGTACAGATTCCTGCCAACACCGCTTTCTGGGTCTGACCCCTGGCTATACAGCAGTTAGAGTTGATCCCAGTTTTCAGAATCACCATTTCAGTCACCACCTATTCTGTAGGCCAGTTGTGCCAGAGTTGGCTCAGACATTCATCCTTGGCGTCTGTTAAGTCGCATTTGTCCAAACTCACTGAAACTGCCGATTTAAATGATTTTGTGAAAGGCCCTGCGGGTGTAAGATTGAAAAGATGGATATATGCTGCTTACAATGAAGTTTTGAAACTATCTCAAATTGAAGCTGCTTCTAGGCTTAGGGCTATAGATCAAGCCAATTTAGAAAAAGTGCTTGCTGTTGTAGACAATAGCTTTAACACCCTTTTTTCCCGAATTTACAATTTAGATAATATTGTGTCATCTGTGGTTGATATTGTACAAGAAGATGTTGCAGTGTTATATCATGGGCAAAATCAATTGCGTTCTGTTTTGCAGTTTGCCTGGACTTTGCAGACGTTAAAGAATGGTCGCATTCCATGGGATTACATGAACACAAGCTTGTTATTTCTACCTTTTAATTTGACTTTGAAACAGCAATTTATGTCAATGAAAGATGCCACGTTTTCCGTGTTGCATATTGAAAAATTAGAACCATTGCCTTTTTCGGTAGCAGAGGCAAATGCGGTTGTTTGGCTTATCCACGGGTTAATAACATTACCATTCTCTCTTTTCAAATTCGAGAATTGCATGAAACACTATGCTATAGGCAGATTTGAGCCCCCGGGTGGAGCATATCTTCATGAAGTTTGGAACCTCCCATTCACTTACAGATGTTTGAGGAATGGTAAAGAAGTATTTTTGAATGGCGAAGATTGTGTCTACACCAGATCATTCATTAATATACAGAAATCTTCAGTTGCACGGCTCGTGTAATGTGCTTGCACCAAATTTAGAGTGTGTTTTGAAAGGCACTCCAGCCCCGGCCATTACACCTACATTCACACTGCTTGCTAAATGGTAGTTATTTATTATTAAATATTGAAGAGTGCTGTGGGATGCACGTCGGAATTGCTTACATTGTAACCGTTTCCCAGTGTGTTACTTGCTGCAAGAATGTGTTGTTGCCTCCTCCACATGGCAGGCTTGATGCTTCCATTTGGCCCTCGATTCCGACCTTGAAAGCAGAGTTCAACAAGATGAGCAGAATAAGAGCTCTTTTGTCCCAGAAGTAGGTTCCCCTTACATCTGCGCATGAGACCTTCGTCCTTCACATTGCAAATCCATGTACAGAAGTAAATGCCTTATTAAACACGGTCCTGCCCTTGCACTTCAGTGCTTTGATCCACACAATCTTGAATGCCTCGTCGACTACTGGCTTAGCTAATTTTTTTAAAGTAGTATGCTCTGGCCTTGTTACCTCTTTTCAGACTATATTCTGTGTGATCCCTGCATTTTTTCATTCTATTTTTTCGAATGTCTTTGGAGGTTTCCCCTTGCTCCTGGCTTTGGGCGCCGGCATTCTGCTTTTATTTTGTTTATTGCAAAATGGAGGCACAATATGTGCCCCTCGACGTACAGTCCCGGCTGCTCCTCCTGCGTAACCGGATGCTAGAATACTATGGAGTGCTGCCTTTGTTAACTCTAAGTGTGGCATATGGTTTATCCTTCCGGTTCTCTTTCTTCACTTGCGTGCAGCCTGTTTTCCATTGCCTGGATTGTGGATTTGAATGGGCCCTGGATTTGTGTTTCTGCAACACGGTGTCTCCAGATCTGGATTTTGATCTACTAATGAGTCCCTTAGTTGCTCATGAAATAGACTGTTCTAGTTCCGGGATTATGGCCTGCGACGCGGCACATGGGGTTCTAGACAATTGGAACATTTGGACTGCAGCCAATGAATTTCTGGATCGCAGTTATCTTGAAGTAAGCCTGAGTTGTCCTCTGATGATGCTAGAGGCTCCGGCATTCGAGGAACATGTATGTTCTTTTCCTTTGCTTAATTGGATGGCTGAATTGTTCATGGATGACAACAACGACTTCTTGTTGGAAGCAGTTGCAACGTTTGGTGCTTACACGTTGTTGGACTGAAGAACAATTGTTACTTACCTGTAAACAGGTGGTTCTCCAGTATTGGTGTCTTTCATAGATTCACATGCTTGAATATTCCCCGTCGTCGAAGTGGGAGTCCCACGGTAAATAAAATAGCAATAACATACTAATAACATATGTATGTAAATACATAACACATACAATATACACTAGAAAAAATAGTAAATACCCAAACACCATTCCTACATAGGAATACATGGTAGAGAGAGAAAACACTTGTAACATATTCCTGTCATTATGTTAGTCCAAACTACAGCCAATCAGGCGCCAGCACCCCTCCAGAACCTTCTCCTCAGAGCTCAGTCCCTCAGATTTTCGTAGCACAAGAGTGACAAAAGAGTCTATGATGAGAAGTGAGCCGCTGAGGGGAGGTGGGTGGGTCGCATGTGAATCTATGTAAGACACCAATACTGGAGAACCACCTGTTTACAGGTAAGTAACAATTGTTCTTCTCCAGTATTAGGGTGTCTTTCATAGATTCACATGCTTGAATAGAATAGAGAGCAGTAATAGCCGAAGAGGCTCGAATTGCCATGCAACAGCATGGAAGAAAGTCAATGAGACAATAATGCAGTCATGCAAGTACTGATAGCAATCATATAAAACCAAAATGGAGGAGGAAAGACAGAGGCTCACCTTAGTTAAAAAGATGGTGAAGCACTGCCTGTCCTACTGCGGTATCCGCCTCTTTGATGGCATACAGGCAGTAGTGTTTCGTGACCGTGTGCCTGTTGGACCACGTGGCTGCTCTGCAGATCTGATGAAGCGGCACACCAGCAAACAGGGCAGTTGAGGATGACATTGCCCTGGTGGAATGAGCCCTCAGGCTTGCCGGCTTTCCGATGGCAGTAGACAATGGCTGAAGAAATCCAACGTGCAATAGTTGGCTTGGTAACAGGACGCCCCTTACGCATGCGTCCATAGGCAATGAACAGTTGATCAGACCTGCGAAAGGGGGCTGTCCTGTTGATGTAAAATTTAAGGCATCTTTTAAGGTCCAAAGAGTGCAATCGTTGCTCTGCCGGAGACTGAGGATCGGCAAAGAAGGTTTTTAAGAAAACAGGTTCAATAAGATGGAAAGCCGTAGGCACCTTAGGTAAAAAGGTTGGGTTGGTGCGAAGCACTACACAGTCAGATTTGAATTGGAGAAAAGGAGGTTTAATAGTGAAAGCGTGCAGATCACTCACGCGACGTGATGTCAGAGCAAGGAGAAGGGCTACCTTCCAGGTCAGAAACTTTAAGTCCGCCCTGTGGATAGGCTGAATGGCGCCTTTATCAGTTGGGCCAAGACGACATTGAGGTACCAAGTAGAAGGAGGATGCCGTATAGGTGGGAACTTCCGTAACGGTCCTTTGAAAACCTGACGAATAACTCTGGAAGAGCAGAGTGAGGAGGAGCCATCCTGCCGGAAACAAGAGATTGCCGCCAAGAAAACTCTCAAAGTAGAATGGGGAAGCCCTGATTGGGCCAGTTGAAAAAAGAACGGAAGCAGCTGATCCGGAGTGGAATGAAGAGGATGGATATTAGCAGCCACGCACCAATGACCGAACCTCTTCCATTTGAGCTAGTAGGTCTTAATGGTAGACGGAGCTCTGGCCCGAGCGAGAATGTCTCTGCATTCCGGCGAAATATTCAAATGGGCAAATTCAAGGTGCTCAGGTTCCAGGCCGACAATTGCAGAGAGGAGGGGGGGTTCGGATGGCAAATCTGACCCTTGTCCATCGTGAGGAGATCCGCTCGAGGATGGAGGAGCATGGGCTCGCACTGGGACAGAAGAAGCAGCTCCGAGAACCACGCCTGTCGGAGCCATCTGGGGGCGATCAGAAGAATGTGGCACGGCTGTCTCCGCATCTTCCACAGCACACGAGGCACTAGCGGAATCGGAGGAAAAGCGTAGGCGAATAGATCGCATAAGTTCACCAAACGGGCATTCCCGCACGACCCGTGATGGGGATGCCAACTTGTGTAAGATGGGAATTTCGGTTCTCCGGGGTGGCAAAGAGATCCAGAGACGGACGACCCCACCGTTGAAAAACGAGGTTGAGAGTTGGTTGATGTAACTCCCACTCGTGGGTCAACGACGTGGACCTGCTGAGGGAATCCGCTAGGATGTTGGAGATGCCTGGTAGATGTACTACAGTCAGAGTAACTGGGTGACGGATTGCCCAATCCCAGATCGACTGAGCCAGCCGAGACAAGAGTGGAGACCTGGTTCCGCCCTGCTTGTTTACATAGTGCATACTGCTGGTATTGTCCGTCTGAATGAGCACCGACTCCCCTTGAATCACAGGATGGTGCCAGAAAAATGGACATCAACTCCAGCCTGTTAATGTGCCAAGAACGTTGACGCAGAGTCCATTTGCCTTTGATGGAGAGGCCTTGAAGGTGAGCACCCCAGCCTTCTAAAGAGGCATCCGTTGTTAGAGTGAGTTCTGGAGAGGAAAGAAGTCCCTGTTGCAAGGTGGGATGGCTGCGCCCACCAGTGGAGAGCTGCTCGCATGCGAGCGGTGACAAGGACAAGGTCGTTGAAAGAACCGGTGACCTGACGCCACTGTACATCCAATTCCTCTTGAATGGGGCGAGTCCGCAGCCTGCAATTCGGGATCAGCGCAATGCAAGACGATGCCATCCCCAGAAATGACTAAGATCCGGACTGAAACGGACCGTTTTGCCTGATTCAGAGACACCAAGCGGAGGATCTTTTGTTGACGCTCTTGTGACACGAATGCCTTGGCAAGCATCATGTCTAAAAGTGCTCCCAGAAAGTTCCTGCAGGGAGCTGAGTCGACCAGGGACTTGTCGGCATGGATTGAGAGGCCGAGGGAGCGAAACATGTCCTGACAAAAGCGAGTGTCTTGAAACAGCTGGTTGCGAAACTGATTTGAGGAGGCAGTTGTCCAGGTATGGAAATATTTGGACGCCCTGGAGACGCAGGAAAGCCACCACTGCAGCCAAGACTTTCGTGAAGACCCGAGGGGCGGATCGGAGGCCGTAAGGCAACACCTTGAACTGGAAGTCTCTCCGTCCCACCCGGAAGAGTGAGTACTTCCATGTTCCAATTCTTCCACGGCATCGGAAGTAAGCATTCTGGAGGTCGATGGTGGTCATGAAGTCGCCCATGGAGAGAAGAGGCAAGATCTCTACGAGTGTAAGCATGAGGAAGGATTGGCTCTTGAGATACCTGTTGAGTGCTCGCAAATCCAGGATCGGTCGCCAGTCTCCTGTCTTCTTGAGTGTTAGGAAAAAACGGGAATAGAATCCCTTTCCCCTTTGAGACTTGGGAACCACTTCCACTGCACCTTTCCAGATTAGAAGACTAACTTGATGGAAAAGCTCCTTGAGGTGGGGAGGAGGCGGGCCAGAAGGTGGAGTGGGAGGAGGAATCTTGACGAACTCAAGAGCATGACCCAGCGGTCCGAGGTGATGGAGGACCACTGAGAAGAGAACAGGGAGATCGACCTTCAACACTTGGGGGGGAGAAACAAGTCATTGTCGTTAGGGAGTGGATCCTCTATATGAATACTTTCCCCTGTAGGATTTCAAAGACTGCCGCCGGGTGGACTGCTGTTGCTTAGAGGAGTAACGTTGATTACCCTGGTGGTAGGAGCGATATTGAGTGCTTCCTCCGCGAAAAGTCGAAGAGGTGCCGCATCCGCGTGCACCACGAAAAGGTTGCTTTCGAAACTGTAAAGTCCCCAATGAGCGAGCAGTATCAGTGTCTTTCTTGATGGACTGTAATGCCTCATCGACATGCGCCCCAAAAAGCGACTCGCCGTCATACGGCATATCAAGGATTTTTGCCTGCACTTCCTGGCGGAAAGAGGTGGACCGTAACCAACCCTGCCTCCGCAAGACCGCTGCCCCAGCAAGCTGACGAAAGTCAGTACAAGCAATGTCAACTGCGCAGTCAATTTCCTCAAGGCTTCCGCCTTGGAAGCGTCCGGGATGAGGGCCACCAGGGCAGACATGTCCGACCACATCTGGCAGTCGTAACGGCCTAAAATGGCTAAAGCATTAGCCGCTCTCACCGTAGTGGAGGCCATTGTGGAAAACTTGCGTCCAGGCGACGACCCTCCCGATCTGGACGATGTCGTCGACGGTGCAGACGACGACTATGGCAGTGGAGTCGACGGAGCCGCTGCAGAAAGAGCCGCCGTCAACAGGGCTGCCGTCGACGGGACCATTGTCGACGGTACGGCCGTCGATGAAGTCGTCATCGTTAATGGAGCCGCCGTCGACTGAGTAGTCGTCGACAGGGCCGACGACGAAGATTTCTTCAGAACTTTCGTTGACGATGATTTTGCTGACGACGTAATAGATTTCTTAGTCGACGATGAAGCAATAGGTATCGTCGACAGAACAGTCTTAAAGCGGAGTGATACCTTCGTCGACATGGATGACGTCGATGTTGCCGTCTTCGGTTCGACGATCCAGAGGCTGATGTCGTTGTCACTGTCGCCGATCTGGAGACGGCAGAGCTCGTCGTCGGGATGATCGTCAACGAAGACATAAGTTTCGGAGAAGAAACATGATGGGAAGCAGCAGAAGACACTTGAGAGCCAGGTCTCATGGGCGTAGACGTAGCAGGAGGTGGTGAGGACACCGCAGGAGCCACAGATAAGGAAAGTTTCTTCTTTTTGATGAATGGAGAGGGCAAATCCTGCACACTGCTATGTTTAGAGGCTGCTTTTGAAGGTCCAGAAACCAGGCTTTCTGCATCTGAAGGTGCCGAATCCTTATCCTTGAGTCTTTGAAGCCATAGGAGGAGACGGCCTTCTCTGTCCTTAAGGGTCTTTGTAGAGAATGGTCTACAAAATTTGCATTTACCAACCTCATGGTCGGGATAAAGATAATAAATGCACTTCTTGTGGGGGATCTCAGAGTAAAGACGTAGCTTCCCATAAGTAGAACAAGGTCTAAATAAAGACTTCTTACTTGAAGACCTGCTGGAATTCAAAGGAAAACTTGAAGAAGTTGAGAAAACTGAGCAGAGCTCAGGGAAACTCCTTTCACACGACGTGCAGTAGAAAATCTGAGGGACTAAGCTCTGAGGAGAAGGTTCTGGAGGGGTGCTGGCGCCTGATTGGCTGTAGTTTGGACTAACAATGACAGGAATATGTTACAAGTGTTTTCTCTCTCTACCATGTAAACCTATATAGGAATGGTGTTTGGGTATTTACTATTTTTTCTAGTGTATATTTTATGTGTTATGTATTTACATACATATGTTATTAGTATGTTATTGCTATTTTATTTACCGTGGGACTCCCACTTCGATGATGGGGAATATTCAAGCATGTGAATCTATGAAAGACACCCTAATACTGGAGAAGTATTAATTCATTTTTTTGCTTCATAGACACGTGCTGGACTTGTGAATATTTTAAATTTTTTGTCTTGCTTTTTCATTACATATCTGAGGTATTTTCACACACCATAGCCACGTGTGTTTGTATTCACTGATTTGAGATCTTTTTCAATTTTCAATCCTAAATTTCAAGATCGGCAAACTGTCTGAACTTGGTTCAGTCTCCCTCGAACTTGAACTCTGCGTTCTCTAATGTTTGCCCTGAGAGCAGTGTGGTTTATGGGCCTCTTTCTGCGTGCATGTTAAGTTAGCATGGCTTACTAGAAGTTTAAACGCCATTTTTCCTTTTTGCTGCTTTTTTCACACGACACTGCTGAGCTGTTTTTTGCCGAGTCAGCTTTCACGAAGGTCTATACATGAGAAAAGGGTTGTTTTTCGACATCTCTAGACATACATCGTGTCCCCAGTATGTACAGTGAGTGCTGAGCCGCCAAGGTTATCATAAAGTGCGAGCCTGTTTATCGGCGTGTCCGTGTAACACATTCTAGACACAACAATTTGGCAGCTGCAAGCAGGGTAGGATTCTGGCGCCTTTATCATAGCACACTTGCCAGAATTGAACACACTTGGAAGATTCCAGGCATGCAGAGAGACTAACCGAACCGGATGTAATTTACACTTACTGAGAGGACAGGTAAATGGGGTCCCCCGAAGAAAACTCCAGAGAACTTCTATAGTTTTATAATATATAGTTCCGAGATAGGGAGGGTGCTTTAAATAGGCGGAGGGTGCTTTAAATAGGCGCTTTTGTCACCTGTTTGCACTATCATTGTAATAGGATTCCTCCTTTTGTATTTTATGGAATTGTAACCATGCTGTCCATATTATTATTATTATCCATATGTATGCTGATGTTGATTAAAAATACTGTGCTTGAGATCACGTCGTTAAAATAAATATTTTAACCTTACCGTATCTCTATTTTACTCCTGTTGTGGACTGGTATGAACATATAGCAAAAGAGTGTTCACTTCCCACCATTCCTGAGATGGTTCTAAGTCGCATGTTCTAGGTTGTCTAATCATTGGTTTCTTTGCTATAGGATGAAGAGCTAATGGGACATTGATTACTAGTCTGGTAGGGGATTTTGGGTACTAAGGTGAGTTTTGGCACACCCTAATTCACTGAGGTCCTAAGGCACAAGTTACTTACCTTCGGTAACGATATATCTGTAAGAAACAGTAGTTAGTATTAGATTCCTTACCTTAGAATATCCCCAGACGTCAGACTGGATCCGGAAACTTGTGTAGCAGTACCCTTGCGCGTCGGTAGGCGTCATCTGCGGCTCCGCAGCCATCGTTGTTGGCGATGGTATGACGTCGTTGGCGACGGTATGACGTCGTTGGCGACGGTATGACGTCGTTGGCGACGGTATGACGTCGTTGGCGACGGTATGACGTCGCCGGAATACTTAGACGCCGCCCTCGCGCTCTGACGTCAGTTCTTATACACAGCTTTTCCACACCAGAAACGCAGAGCCATGATAAAAAGCAACACTGGTGCCATGAAACTAGGGCCCTGAAAGGGGATGACCTTTACCCTAGATATCGGTTCGCAGAACAGGGAGGATAGGTGGGGTGGTAAGGAATCTAATACGAACTACTGTTTTACAGATATATTGTTACCGAAGGTAAGTGCATCTGAAAGAAACAGGTTAGATTTAGATTCCTTACCTTAGAATAGATACCCCAGCCATACCAATCCCGGTGGTGGGTCTGCGAACCAATGATCACACCAGAAAGTCCTGGAGAACGGAACGGCCGAAAAAGCCATCTCTCCGGACTTGACTGTCCAGGCAGTAGTTTCTTGCAAAAGTGCGCAGCGAGGCCCGCGTAGCCGCCTGACAGATGTCCTGCAAGGGGACTCCCCGGCCCAGGGCAGGAGTAGCCGCCGTGGCCCGAGTGGAATGGGCACGCAGCCCCACAGGAGGCTTCTTTCGAGCCAAAGAGTAACAAGCCTTGATGCACAAACGACCCATTGAGAAATGGTTAGTTTGTGCACCGTCCGTCCCTTCTTAGCGCCCACGTAACCAACAAAGAGTTGGTCATCCACCCGGAACTGGTGTGTGCGATCTAAATAGAATTGGTGCGCACGTTTTGGATCCAGACGGTGGAGACTCTCTTCCTCTTTCGAGGGATGTGGAGGCGGAAAGAAGGTGGGCAAAGTGATGGACTGCCCTATGTGGAAGGCTGTGACTACCTTGGGCAGGAAAGAGGGTCGCGTCCGCAACACAACTTTGTCCGGATGGACGGAAAGGAGGTTTGGAAGAAAGAGCCTGGAGCTCACTCACTCTCCTGGCAGAGGTGATGGCAACCAGGAAAGCGGTCTTCAGAGTAAGGAGGCGAAGAGGACAGTTATGAAGTGGCTCAAAGGGAGCGTACATCAGAAAAGTTAGAACAAGGTTTAAGTCCCACTGAGGCATCACAAAAGGAATTGGAGGAAACATATGAGTGATGCCCTTCAAAGAACTATTTACAACCGGGGACTTGAAGAAAGAGGGCTGATCAGGTAGCCTTAAGAATGCAGAAATGGTTGAGAGGTAGCCCTGCTGCTGCGACAGAAGGTCCTCCTGAAGGGGCAGACGAATCGGGGGATCGACAGACATGCTGAGTAGCTCGGGATACCAGAACCTCCGTGCCCAGTCCAGAGCCACAAGGATGACTTGGGCCCGGTCGTGCCTGATCTTCTTCAGCACTCTGGGCAGAAGTGGTATAGGCGGAAAGGCGTACAACAGACCGCAACTCCACTCGCGACGAAAAGCGCAGAACTGATGACATTGCGCGTTCTCTTCTGTGGCGAATAGATCTAACCAAGGCTCTCCCCACTGCTGAAAGAGGCCTTGCGCCACGTCAGAGTTCAGACGCCATTCGTGATCCATCATGCACCAACGGCTGAGTTAGTACGCCCTGGCGTTCGGGGAACCTGCCAGGTGTTGAAACACCAGGGTCACGCCCTGATGTTCCAGCCACTGCCAGAGGCGCAGAGCCTCCTGGCATAGGGTCCACGACCCCACCCCACCCCACCCTTGTTTGTTGCAGTACCACATGGCGGTGGTGTTGTCCGTGAACACCTGCACTACACTCCCCCGGAGAGAGGGGATGAATGCCTTCAGTGCAAGCCGGATCGCCCGCAGCTCCAGAAGGTTGATATGGAGCTGGGACTCTGCCGGAGACCAGAGCCCTCTGATCTCCGCCTCTGCCACATGGCCTCCCCAGCCCTGGAGGGACGTGTCCGTCACAACTACGTGCTCCGGTTGGGGAAGGGAGAGGGATCTGCCGCTGACCCAATCGCGGTCCGTGAGCCACCACTACAACTGTCTTGCAGTGCCCTCCGAGATCAACACATGGTCGGACAATTTGCCCTGATGCTGGGCCCAATGAAACTTCAGGTCCCACTGCAGAGTCCGCATCCGCCACCTGGCATGATGCACCAGAAGGATGCAGGAGGCCATCATCCCCAGAAGCTGCAGCGTCAACCTGACCGATACTCGGGATAAAGGCTGAAAGATCGGAATCAGAGCCTGAATATCCCGAACCTGCTGTTCGGGAGGATAAACCCGAAAATTGCAGAGTCTAGATCCGCTCCGATGAAGAGGAGCTTCTGAGAGGGACACAGGTGCGACTTCGGCACATTGATGGAGAACCCCAGCAGGTGCAGGAGGTCGACCGTAAGCCACCTCCAGACGACGACTGTCTGGGACGAGCCCGCCTTCAACAACCAGTCGTCGAGGTAGGGGAAGACTGAAACCCCTAACCTGCGCAGATGAACTGCGACCACCGCCATCACTTTTGTGAACTCCCGTGGGGCGCTGGTAAGGCCGAAGGGGAGCACGGTAAACTGAAAGTGCTCGTGGCCTACCGTGAACTGCAGGTAGCGCCGGTGGGACGGCAGGACAGGGATGTGCAAATAAGCGTCCTGCAAGTCCAACGCTACCATCCAGTCTCCCGGGTCCAGGGCAGCTAGGACCTGAGCCAGTGTCAGCATCTTGAACCTCTCCTTACGGAGGAAGCCGTTGACGTTCCGCAGGTCCAAGATAGGGCGTAGGCCTCCTTTGCCGTTCTTGGGAACCAGAAAGTAGTGGGAGTAACAACCACACCCTACTTCTGGCCCAGGAACGCACTTGATGGCCCCCTTGGCCAAGAGGGCCGCAACTTCCTCTCGCAGAAGATTCAAGTGATCCTCCGACACGCGGTGGTACTGCGGTGGCATGGCTGGAGGGGGTCGCCTCGAAGGGGAGGGAGTAGCCCCTTCGGACGATTTTCAGCACCCACCTGTCTGATGTGATGTTGCACCAGTGGAGGAGGTGATGGCGAACCCTGCCCCCCACTGGCGTCATGTGGGCCTGAAAGCTCCGACTAGGAGGGCTTTGAGGCAGATGCTGCAGGGGTAGATGTGGACTGGCCTCGCCGTTGTCCCCGGGCACCGCCACGGCAGTTACCACGTCCGCCACCGCGCTGGATGGTAGTCTGCAGCCCGTGGCTGGCAGGACCTGTGGGGGCGCCCCTTCCTTGGCCACGAAAGGCAGCAGATTGCTGGCGCGGGGCCGATAGGCCCAAGGACTTGGCCCTAGCCCTGGAGTCCTTAAAGCACTCTAGCGCACCGTCTGCCTTGTCGCCAAAGAGGCAACAGCCATCAAACGGCATGTCCATAAGGGTGTTTTGGACATCAGCCGAAAAGTTGGCGGACCTCAGCCAGGCGCGGCAATGAATTGCCACCGTCGCTGCTATTGCTCTACCCAGCGAGTCCGTTGTATCCAGCCCACATCGGATGGAGTACCGTGCCGCATCTCGACCCTCCGCAAGGCCTTGGGCTACCGTATCGCACAGAGAGTGGGTATAAAGGCCCAAGAGGCACGCGGTGTTAGCGGACCGCAACCCCAAACTCAGTGAGAACATCTTTTTGCCATACTGTTCGTACCTCTTGGATTCCCGATCGGGGGGAGCAGTCGGGAATGCGGTCTGGGAGTTAGAGGCCTGTACGACCAGGCTCTCGAGAGTGGGGTGGGTGGACAGGAAGCAAGGGTGGCCACGTACCTATATACAGGGGGACCTGTAGCGGGCCTGGACCAGGTGCCCAGAAGAACGTCAGACAAGGCCTCATTAAACGGCAACAGAGGCTCCGAAGAGCTTGCTTGCGGTTTAAGGACCTCAGTGAGGAGGTTAGTCCTCACGGCCGCGACGGGGAGCTCAAGGGATAAGGCCTTGGCCGCCCGCGTCAACACCACACTATAGGCAGCCCGCTCCTCTGAAGCCACGATAGGAGGGGAGACAAAAACATGTGTCTGGCGAAGTGTCCAAACCACTGGCATCCCCAAGCTCATCTGCCCAGTCCTGATAAGACTGGCACTCACGTGCCAGAGGGTCCTCAGACCCCTCCCAATCCGCCTCGCTACCCATCTCCTGGTACTCGGGGTCAAATGATGGGGCCGGATCATAGAAGAAAAAATCTCCTATCGGCGTCGAATGCGGCTTCGAGCGACGCCGCTCCGGCGTCGGTACCCGACCGAGGGGGGGGACTGGGGACGACGTAGTCCGTGGACAGCGCCGGGGGAGACACCCTAGGGGCCATCGCCGGCGAGGTCGTAAGGTCGACCGGCGACGACCTGGATCCCGAACTGGATCCAGCGGGGCCCTGCGGCGCCGGGACTGAAGTCGCCGACGGCGCCGGGGTCGAAGCACCCGGCCCACTTGGGCTCCCAGTCGGGGGCGCTTGGCCCGAAGGCGCCGCAGAACCCGACGGAGGAGTTAGCAACCTCATGTCCGGCGGAGCCGTGTGGGCGGTGTCACCCGAACCCCCGGCCGCGTCGCGCGAGCGGCGGGGGTTGTCGGAAGAGCGATGTCGCCTCTTCGACTTCTTGTGCCTCTTAGCTGAGGACTTGGAGCTCAAGGAGTGGTGACGATCCTCCGAGCCGTGAGGACTCCGGCCCCGCGACCAGTCCCTCGACCTCCTTCCGGACCGGGACCTCGAACGGCGCTGGGCCGACTGCCGGAGCTCGAGGCGCTTGCGGGACCGCTCCCGCCTAGCCTTCGACGTCAAGGTCTGGCAGTCGGGGCACCACTTGTCATCGTGGTCGGGGCCCCAGGCAAAGAAGACACTGGCGATGGGGGTCGGTAACCGACATCAGTCGGTTGCAGTCGACGCAGGGCTTGAACCCGGGCATCCCCATCGGCACCGTCGGAGTCGTACGACTTCGAAAAAGATCAAAATGATAGAAAAAGTTTAGTCAAAAATTGACTACGGGTACCACTTTTTCCGGATCGGCGCTTGCTGGTGCGGAAAAAATAGGAACTGACGTCAGCGCGCGAGGGCGGCATTTAAGTACTCCGGCGACGTCATCCCGGCGCCAACGACAGACGCGGAGCCGCAGACGACGCCTACCGACACGCAAGGGTACTGCTACGCAAAAGTTTCCGGATCCAGTCTGACGCCTGGGTAAGGAATCTAATACTAACCTGTTTCTTTCAGATTCTCTGTGCACAGTTCTGTGTTTGCGCAGAATCCCTGTTACAGTGATGCATCAAAAAGAAACTGCTACCTGCAATAAAAGGATGTTGAGAGCATAACTAAAGAGATAACAAGCATTTGCAATGCAATAGGTCTCGCATTTGCAAGAGTTTAAGCTATTGGCATTGTAAATGACAATACCTTTTATTTATGTTTTAAAAACACAACACATAAATAAAAGGTATTGTCATTTACAATGCCAATAGCTCAAACTCTTGCAAATGTGAGACCTATTGCATTTCCACAGTGAAAGTGTGCATGGCGTGCTGGTTATACAAAGAAGCGGCCCCCATAGCCTGCGTCCAGCAAATGTTGTGGGGGGGGTGGGGGGAAGGGGGGTGGGGAAGAGGATGCAGCCACAGTCAAAGGGTGCATGGTGCCCTGGTAATGCATAGAAGTGGCCACCATTGATGTTGTCCCGCGAGTCCTGTCTATATTAAGTAAATAGTTCTCCAAACTTCTAATGAAAACTCCAGAGTCAGGAAACCGGTAAACAGGACAGTCCTAATGGGAGGTAACAGAAGACAGGGAGGTACTTAGGAGGGACTAATAAGCCTCTCAACAAATCAGAAGCCAACATTTACAAAGGACAATGACACAATCCAATGAAACATATGGGTGGAGAGTGGGCGGAGCTTCAAGTCCAAATCGGAATACAGCATGACTCACAGAGCAGGGAATGCACTGCCCAGGCTCGACCTAAAAACACTTGGTATTCTATTAAAGCTATTTTTCAACCCATTCTGACACCACATTTTGCTACAATGCAGTTATTTATGTTCAACCCCCCCCCCCCTGCTTCGCTCATAAAAAATAGGTAGAGTGGGAGGTGTGGTGGAGAGTGCAAAAAACGTTCCAAACAGGGACACTACATCCATTGAGAAGGCCACGATGTTCAGAATAGGTGAACGGAACATAACCCCATAGATGACAATCTTGAAGGTTTTATTGGTGGGGGAAGACTCAAAGGTTTCTCAGCGAGTCTGGGTTGTTTAACACGTCCTCATATCTTCTCTTTAAACAAGCATTTGCAATGCAATAGGTCTCGCATTAGGAAAGTTTGAGCTTTTGGTATTGTAAAAGACAAATTTTGTATTTGCGTTGGTTTTGAAAATAGCGAAAGTAATAGCTTTGTCATTTACAATGCCAATAGTTTTAACTTTCGCAAATGTGACACCTATAGCATTTGTAATGCAATATCTGTTGTATTTACGTGACTTAGATGTATTGATATTACAAATAACAATGGCTTAAAAATTTTTTTTTTGAATTAATACTTAAATAAAAGCTATTGTAATTTATAATGTCAATACCTTAAACTTTTGTGAATTACATTTGTGAAGATTATGTTCAGTGTATTTTATTGCGACAAAAATCCAAGAACAGAAGTGAAATATTAACATCTTTTTGTTACATTTGTAATAAAGCTTGAAACATTGAGAGAACATATTTGAACCAGGTTTTGTTGAATGGTTGCACAGATTGATGCTGTGGTGGCGCTGAGTGATGTTGTGATGGCGAACGAGTGATGCTGTGGCGTTCAGTGATGCTGTGGTAGCACAGTGATGTTGTGGTGCCCCCGAGTGATGCTGTGGTGGTGCGGAGTGATGCTGTATGCTATGTTATGTTGTGTTTTGCTATCCTATATTTTGTTATGCTACGCTTTGCTATCCTATGCTTTGATTTGTTACGTTATGCTATGCTGTGTTGTGTTTTGTTATGCTGTGCTTTGTTATGCTGTTTTGTTATGCTATGTGTTGTTATGCTATGTTTTGCTATGCTATGCATTGTTATGCTTAGTTGTGTTTTATTATGCTATGTTTTGTTCTGCTATAATGGTTTTGTTATGCTATGCTATGTTTTGTTGTGTTTTATTATGCTATGCTTTGTTTTGCTATGCTATGTTTTGCTATGCTATCATATGTTTTGTTTTGCTATGCTATGTTTTGCTATGCTATCATATGTTTTGTTTTGCTATGCTATGTTTTGCTATGCTATCATATGTTTTGTTTTGCTATGCTATGTTTTGTTAAGCTATGATGTTTTGTTATGCTATGTGTTGTTGTGTTTTGTTATGCTATGTTTTGTTTTGCTATCCTATGCTGTTTTGTTATGCTATGCTATGTTTAGTTTTGCTATCCTATGCTTTGTTTTTTATGCTCTGCTGTGTTTTGTTATGTTATGTTTTGTTGTGTTTTGCTATGTTTTGTTCTGTTTTATTATGCTGTGCTGTGTTTTATTATGCTGTGCTGTGTTTTATTATGCTGTGCTGTGTTTTGTTGTGAGGGGGGGGTGTGAGGGTGGGTGAGGGTGGGTGGGTGAGGGTGGGTGAGGGTGGGTGGGTGAGGGTGGGTGGGTGAGGGTGGGGGTGAGTGAGGGGGTGAGTGAGGGGGTGAGTGAGGGGGTGAGTGAGGGGGTGAGTGAGGGGGTGAGTGAGGGGGTGAGTGAGGGGGTGAGTGAGGGGGTGAGTGAGGGGGTGAGTGAGGGGGTGAGTGAGGGGGTGAGTGAGGGGGTGAGTGAGGGGGTGAGTGAGGGGGTGAGTGAGGGGGTGAGTGAGGGGTGAGTGAGGGGGTGAGTGAGGGGTGAGTGAGGGGGTGAGTGAGGGGTGAGTGAGGGGTGAGTGAGGGGTGAGTGAGGGGGGAGTGAGGGGGGAGTGAGGGGGGAGTGAGGGGGTGAGTGAGGGGGTGAGTGAGGGGGTGAGTGAGGGGGTGAGTGAGGGGGTGAGTGAGGGGGTGGGGGGGATTGAGGGTGAGGGATTAACAGACTAGAGAGACGACAGAGATAAGGCGCAAAAGAATGTTAACTACTGAGAAAAAAGTGAGAACAAGAAATGCAAGAAAGGAAAGAGAAGTGGAACTAAGAGCGAGTCGTGGGAGGGGGAAGAGGAGAATATGAGGCAAACAGCAAGTATGAAAGAGAGGTGGAAGAGGAGAGAGAGTAGAAAGGAGAGAAGCAATAGTGAGAGCAGAAAGGAGAGAAGAGATAGTGAGAAAAAAAATAAACGGAGCAAGAGAGAGAAGTGAAACCAGAGGATGGAAAAGAAACGAGAAGAGGCGGTAAGAGAGACACAGACGACATGGTGTGGAGAATAGGATAGAGAGAGAAAGAGTGAAATGAGAGAATTGGCAAGTCGGGGCGGGAAGATGGCAGGCAGATAGAGAAACGACAAGTGGGAAGGTAATATGGAAAGAGACAAGGAGAGGGGATGACAGCAATGAAGGAAGGGGAAGACAGTGGGGAAGGGAGTGGAAGATGAAGAATATGGAGGAAACAGTTATAATGGGATAATGAGAGCAGTCTGTCATGGGGAGCGACTGAAGAGAGGGTCGCAAGCAGAGAGAAAGGGAAGAGACAGTGACAGGACGATGGACACATCGGCCTGCATGTGTGAGTGGGCACAGGAATAGTAGAAGAGAGAAGGGAACACAACAGAAAAGGGGCTCATGAGAATGTAAAAAACAGTAATGAGTTGCCGGAGGAGAAAGGGTGCACCATTGTCCGATGAAGAGGGCTGAAATCACATGCCAGAGGTCGAAGAGAGAAGGGAACACAACGGAAAAGGGGCTCATGAGAATGTAAAAAGCAGTAACGAGTTGCTGGAGGAGAAAGGGTGCACCATTGTCCGATGGAGAGGGCTGACATCACATGCCAGAGGTCAAACTAGCCTTGAACAAAACCGACCTACATCTTCACTCTCCCCAGGTCAAGAAACGAGTACCAACGGCTTACTCGATGCTTATGCACAAAGAGACTAATTGCTGAATGTATTTGATATTTATTTCAAGTGGTTAGTTTTAACTCCATGAGCGTTTAAAAAAACAACATAAAAACCAATAGTGCACGTAGCTTTCCGTGCCACTTTGCTGTGCTGAATTAACGATTTGCCTTTTTCAGGAGGCAACGCTATAAACTATATTAGTGCACATGAGTTATGCGTGTGTGACAGAGAGTTTCCTCTGTTTGCGCAGGCTGTCAGGTTGCAGTTCCTACCGCTTCCTAGTCACTTAAAAAAAAAAAAAAAAACACAAGCAAGCAAAAAAAAAACGTATTTCCCTGTACTCGTGTCACTACTGTAAGCTTGGGCGTGAAATACCACAGATATTGATCATGGTGGCGATAGCGTGATATTCTGCTGCAATTGCTGTGTAGATGTGCAACACCCATGAAACAAAGATGGACGAAGGAAATAGCGGGACAATGCATGGAGACACACCCTGCAGGCATCTTAGAGGCACCACTGAGTCAAATGTCAGCCCAAACACAGAGGACAGACGACGCGAGCACGAGAAAGGTTTCCTACCGCAAACACAGCACAGATGTTATTCCTGGACAAACAAAAGCGTGGAGATGCCGGACTTATGGCCAATTGAGCACTATGCCAGTTGCACGCAAAAAAATATTGCCGGAGGACTTTGGTTGTGTGTGTTGTGTCTTGTGCAAACCCTAACACGGCAGAGGCTGTGAATGTAAATGTTTCTGCCTAGTTCTTATTCTAATATTTGCCAATTATAAAAGCAGGCATTAAAAAGACGCGACTGGGCCAGTTGAAAAAAAAGCACCTACCCGCCCACGGTTTCTCTTCTTAAGGGAAGCAAACAGCAACGGAAAATAATCGAAAACAGCTCCCAGTGTCTGCGCTCCTAAGAAATGAAGTAATGGCAAGTCCTTCGCTTAGGTTAGTCTGGCAGACATTGAAGACATTTGGCAAACTACAAAAATTAGAATGTGCAGCACCTTCACGGGAACCATGAATTTCTTCCATTAAGAGACCACAGTAGCGTAGGCAGTGCACAGGGCCTTAGAGCAAACAAGTGTAGTCAGGAAACCGAAACCTTCCGTGGGGCGGGACTTCCGTCTTCGGAAGCCCGCGCACGCGCCCACGGAGTGCCTGAGAGCGGGGCTCCCATGCCCGAAGGAGAGCCCCGCGGAGGCTGCAGAAGTCCAGAATGGCGGTAAGTGGGGCTTAGTTGTAGGGGGGGTGCGCTTGTGTGTGTGTATGTGTGCAGCGGGGGGGTCTCTGTGTGTGTGTGTGTGTGTGTGCGTGTGTGTGTAGGTGCGCTAGTGTGTGTGTGTGCGGCGGCGGGGGGGGGGGGCTCTGTATGTGTGTGTGTGTACCTGTATGTTTGAACACCCTGCCGGAATCGGAGCGCGTGTTCACGCGCGCGACCTGATCCGATTCCGGCAGGCTGCGTGCGCGTGCCAGTCTCTTGTCCAAGTCCTTTTACTCCTTGAAAGCTGACACGATCGCAATAGGCTCGCTTTGCGACCAGGGGCTTCGCCCCTGCAATCGCAGCGAGACCTAAAACAGCATGTAACGAAATTAAACAAAGACCCAAGCAAAGTTGAAATGAAACACCAATAGCCTCTGCGGACTTTATACAGCCTATTAGGCCACCCTGTAGCTGATTAACAAACAACCATAATAAAATGGACTGCGGCTTTTAATAACATACAACTCTAGTAGTCTGAGACTAGCATCACCTGAATCCCCACTTGCTCATCAAAAATAGATCAAATAGTGTTCATTCCACCAACCTCACAGCCACACTTATTCTTGCAGTGGACCACAAGATACAGCATTATATATCTGAACATTCAAAACCAAACTTGCTCTCCCTATCCTTCCACTAATGAAACTTTCAGCCTTCCATGATGCAATCAGACAAAGTTTCTCCAGTCTTGAAAACCACAGATGATCTGCACATCACTGTTAAGAAAACAATGAATACCACAGACTTCGACCTGTAGTACCAAAGATGCACAACAATTGCCTTATCACAAAGGTTTCCAGACTTAGACCCCTAACCCTTCAAAACAAAATCAACCAGATCTGCACAGCTAAACATTTTCTATTTTGCTCCTCCTCACTTACTAACATTTTCTTAAAACTAGAATATGTGGACTATTCTTCGTCAAAGGATTCATAACATTGCACAAAGGCTTGTTGTCGGGAAGCCACACGGCATTCTACATGCTATTAAACAAAAGCATTCTGTCAAAACATCTGCATGCACACCAATTAAGTAGATAAAAAATATCACAGCTACCATAAATCTCAAAACCCTATTGGACTCTGAAAAGTACAACAAGAAGCATCAAAACACAACCAAAATTGTTCAAGCATGTTTAACTGGACAGTGGGTGCTAACAAAACAGTGTTGGGAAGGAAGCAACTCAATAAAAATGCAAGTCTGAGGAATGGACAATTAAAAGCTGGACCGATTCAGTATTGGTAGGCACATTATAAATCATGTATCACGTCTACCCATTACAAGCTTCGTTCGTAATACTTTATTCGAAAAAATATTTCATAAAAGTACAAACATTCAAACATACAAAGATACATAAGACAATATTACAAGTATTACAATTCCATTACATTTATGATGTCATTTACTAAAAACAAAGTAAGAAAATAAAAAGGGGAACATTAATAAAAGGATCTTTTCCTAATGAATTGAATACAAGCACAGGTGCACCATAAATTACAATGTGCTAAGATAACACAATTATTACAAAAGCACAGATAGTGATGTCCAGAAGTCTGGTTGGTTTGGATAATTTGTCAAAATTAGAATGAAAAAGAACAGCCGACGCGTTTCGTCCTGGATGGGGCGAAAAACGTATATCAACTCCTTGGTGGTACGAGAGGGCCAGAGGGTAACAATCCGTATCGTAATTACTGTTCAAAATGTTGAAATGTGTAAAGAATAGGAGTCCTCTGGTAGTTTAGAACCTATGAAGTCATGTGTTCAGCTGGGCTAAAAATTGTACTCTAAACACAAGTTATCAAAAATGAATAGATACCATAGCAGTACTGAAAAAGGTTGTGGGTCTGTGAACTGGCTAAGACCAAAAAGTCCTTCAGTACTGAGCGATAAAATGCCCCTCTCAACGGATCACTGTTGAGGTAGTATTGCTTTGTGAAAGTTACGTTATGTTAGGAATGCTTGTATAGCAACGGGGCGTCCCAGCGATTGTGGACGGGTGACCAGGATAAGTGATGCTAGCCAGATAGAAAGACAGCCAGGCATGGTCTGTTGCTAAAAAGCCCAGGGAACAGGAGCACAGCATGCACACACATGTGCTAGATGGAAAACAGCCAGGTTTCATTCTGTTTTCTGAATGCCCAGTGATCGTGTGTGCTGCGCGCCATGAGTGGGTGTGGAATTTTTTTTCTTTTTTTTTTTCTTGACACTCGCTCAACCATTTTGTACTCTATGGAAAAGTAGGTCTTATCTTGCCATTGCTGATTTATCATGATCGGCGGTGTCGCTGCCATAGGATGATGGGACCTACTCATGAAAAATAGAAACAAGACTATTGGGACTTGTGTAATCAACGAAAGGCAGTATCAATGAGTAAAACCTTCAAATCTGTTTCAGGAAAGGTGATCATAGGTGGAAGTGACTGGATTAGATCCACATTATATATGTTATGCGATAATTTGGACCATATGAAAATTGAGCCCTGATGATGTCAGACTAGGACGAAACGTGTAGGCTGTATCATATGTGATGGATTGTGGCTACATTGGACTTTGTACATGACGTTCTGTTGAATGATTTTGAATAATTGGAATTAACAGAAAAGAAAGAACAGAAATAAGAGAAGAAACTACAGCATTGGACTGATAAATTTATTTATGATTTGGGCACTCCTTCTCTGATTATTTCACCTTTCATCACTGACCATCTCTCTGTATCACAAATGCTCTGTGGCTTCACATCTTGATTCACCTCACCTCTGCACTGCCCTGTTTCTAACCTGACCTACAGCCACCTGCCTGAACTCATGCTAAACCAGTCGAGCAGGACTGTCCGTGCCCTTGTTTGCCACAATCTGACTGAACTCTTGCTAACCCGAGCTGAACAGGACTGTTCGCCCGCGCTTACTGTCCTCACCCTGCCCTTTGCCCTGCAGGGACCCAACAGTGACCATCTGCTAGCTTATCAGATTGACCTCTGCTTGTTGTGTAATTATGTGTTTCACCTATGCCCTGCAGGGGCCCAACAGTGACCATCTGCTATCTTATCAGATTGACCTCTGCTTGTATAATTATAGTTTTCATTGTTTAGCTGTACGTCTCCCTTTGTATAATTATGGTGTTTGTCGTTTACTGTACACATCCCCCTTTTGCATAATCATGGTGTTCTTTCTTTACTGTACACGCAGGGGTGGGGATGAAGGGTATATAAGACGTGGAACCAAAGTGCTTGGAGATTGCCTCCTCAGATATCCGTGGGTGTCTGTTGTCGATGCTCTCTCGCTCATGAGAGAGATTGCAATAAATATCTTTTCTCTCTGTGCTCCAGTGTTGGTTTCATTTTGTATTCCGGACCCGTGGACTATAGAGTGACCCTGCACCTTTGGGTGGTCTTCCAGGAGACCCCCCAAATCCACGTGGGATAGAGTTCCATAGGGCTGGGGCCAGGGACCTGAACGAGCGCCTACAGGCTCTGCTCCTGCGCACCCTAGGAGAGCAGGCCAGATGCAGGCCTGCGGAGCGCAGTGCCCGCGGTGGAACATATGGCGTGCAGAGCCACTGCAGTATCTGGGGTGCCTGACCGTGTAAGATCTTGTGGATGGTGCAGAGTTTTGAACTGAACTCTCTGTTCGATAGGCAACCAGTGTAATTGGTGCAGGAGAGGAGATGTATTACAGTGCTTAGGAGGGAAAAGAGAATGCGGGAAGCCGCATTCTGTGCCCTTTGAAGTCTCTTTGTGACAGTTTTATTTACGCCCAGTAGCAGTCCGTTGCATTAGTCAAAAAGTGACAGTACCAACGATTGAATGATCACTTGTCAGGTAGAAGCGTTAAAAAACCCTAGGATAGGTTTCAGACCGTGTAGGTGGTCAAAGCATGTGCCTGCCACTTTTTGGGCGTGAAGCTCGAACGAGAGGTAGTTGTCCAGCAGGACCCCCAGATTTTTAACTGCGCTTTTCGGTTTGGGAGGAGAGCCCAGTGCAGCAGGCCATCACTGTTGGTCCCATTTATAGGGATCCTGGCCTACCAGAAGCAGCTCAGTTTTTGAAGGATTAAGTTGAAGATAGTTATCAACCATCCAGTCTGAAATGGCCAGGATGTCTTCATGGAATTTCAGTTGGGTCTTAGGCTGGGTTATTGGTGAGAGTGAACATCAATTGTGTGTTGTCCGCGTATGATATCATATTAATCTTCCGGGCTTTAGCAAAGAGGTCTAGAGGACGGACGTACACGTTAAACAACGTGGGGCTCAGAGCGGAGCCTTGGGGGACACCACTACTGAGGGGATAGGTACTGGACCGGTAGGGAGAGGCGTGGATCTGGAAGGAGCGATCGGATAGAAAAGACGCAAACCAGGCCATGATCTTACCAGTGACCCCGATCTCCCTGAGTCATTGGTGCAAACTCTCATGGGAGACTGTGTCGAATGCCACACTTCGATCGAGTAAAATCAGTGCCGAGGTGTTGCCCAAGTCCAGTGATGCCCTCAGCTGCTCTGTAACTGCCAACAGGGCAGATTCCGTGCCATGCTTAGGCCGGAACCCGTTTATTGACTTGTCTAGGATTTCATTATCTTCCTAATACTCAGTCAGGATGGTATTCCTGCCTGACAGAAGTCCATGAAAGGTACTTTGAGTGCCTGGACAGTGGTAACAGCTTTGGCCCTGGAAAATTGAGCCTGTAAGCCATCTGGTGGTTGCTTTTGTCTACAGTTCACAGCAGATGTTTCTGCTAAGAACAATCTTTAGGGAGCTGACCAGTTTTCCACTGCTTTGCCCTTCATTCCTACTAAAAACCCTACAAAGAATGATTGTCCACTTGATGTTCCTTGGTACAATCGATACAGAAACTCCAATCTCTTAAGATCCAACAAATCTAATTGCTTGCTCCTCAGAAAGAGGTGGTGGGGTAAATAATGTCAGAAGGAGGACAGCCTGACCAAAACGAAAAAGAATAACTACTTTAGGTAGAAATGCAGCCCAGGTCCTTAAAACCGACTCATCAGGAAAGAAGGTGGTGTCAGGATGATGTTATGGCAATAAGAAAGGCTGTCTTTAAGGTCAGAAGTCTAAAGGGACAACTATTCAATGGCTCATAATGGGTGCACATGAAGTGCCAAAAGAGCAGCTAAGAAGTCATTAACAGCACCCAAAGCAAGTCCTTGCCGGGCTAAGGACTGAAAGAACAATAAAACATCAGAAAACTTTGCCTGCAAAGGGTCAAATTGTTGGGTGCTGCACCAATCCACAAATTGGTCCCAATAGCTAGCATAGACTGATTTTGTGAAGGGATACCTTGCCACCACAATGACAACAATGACTTCAGGTTGCAGGTTGAAGGAGGTCAAATGTCACAGCTCAATCTCCAAGCATGGAGATGAATAGTGTGTAGGCCCGGGTGAAACACCCTGCCTTGCTGCTGCGACAGAAGATGGCCCTAGAGCAGCAGCTTGATAGGAGGACAGATGTCGAGGAGTTACGGGTACAACATTCTCATGACATTTATGGGGCCTCTAGGATGACTTGGGCCTGGTCGTACCTGATCTTCAGAATTTAGGGCAGGGGATGCAGTGGTGGGAAGGCATATAGGAGTCTTGAGCTCCAGTCCAGGGAACGCGTTTGAGCGAGAGCTACTTTAGAAACTATGGCATGTGGACATGCGGATATTGCGCGTTTTCAGCGGTAGCGAAAAGTTCAAACCAGGGTCCTCCCCGTTGGTGGGAGACTGCCTCTGCCACCTCCGGATGAAACTGCCATTCATGATCCCCTAGGTGCCTACAGCGGAGTTTGTCTGCCCTGGCGTTTAAAGTTCCTACCAGGCAGTTCACCGCAAGACCTTGTAGTCCAACCACTTCTAGAGGTGCAGAGCCTCTTGGCAGAAGACCCAGGAGCTCAATCCCACTTGTTGCGTTACCACATGGCAGTGATGCTGTTCGTGAGCACCTGCACCAGCCTCTCTTTATTGGTAAGCAAGAAGGCCTTTAACGCCAAGGCAATCACCCTCAACTCCAACAGAACATGTGGAGTCTAGTCTCCACTGGAGACTAGAGTCCTCATATCTCCACCTCTCCCAGATCACTTCCCAAATGCAGCAGTGACACATTCATGACCAACGTCCACTCTGGGTGGGGTAAGGACGGGGACCTGTCACTGACCCAATCACGGTCCAGTATCCACCAATGCAGATCTTTTGCAGTCTCTTCCAAAATCTAGATATAATTCAACAGACTTCCCGAAGGCTGTGCCTACTAGGATTTGACGTCCCACTGTAGAGCCAGCATGAGCTATTTGGCAAGGTCAACCAACAGGATGCAGGAGGCCAGCATTCCCAGCAGCCTCAGAGTCAATAGCACTGAGATCCAGGACCCAGGATAAAACATCAGGATCATAGACCTAATGTCCTGGACTATCCGCTCTGGGTGAAGGGCCCTGTGCAATCGAGCTGGTAGGTTCTCCACAAAGCCTCTCCACATTGGAATCTGCAAGCTTGAGAAGCAGCTCCATGGCACTCTAAGGGGCCCATTAACTTTTAGCAATGTATCAGACAGATTTCTGAAAGCCAATATGAGACTCTGATTTACATTTAATGTTTATGCTTTACACACCATCACCAGAGTTGGGAGACTAGAACATAGAAATACCGGATTGTACAGACAAGAATCAATTCCTAGGGTAGGTAAGTGCGCTTAAACAAGGCCCTGATGAACTACGATTGACTCGTAGGAGCACATATAGCATGAAACATTAACCCGGTTTTAAGAACGGAAGGCTCATTGTCCCCTTGGTGGTTCTTAGTCTTGTTTTAAATCTTGGCATGAGTGTCCTGTGAATAAAAGTACGTTTTATTGATAACCCACCGCCAATTTTAATCTTCTCTCTCAATCTACCACACCCACTTCCGAGCTAGTACGAGTTCAAAAGATCTCCAAACAGTCCCCCGCCCCCTCCAAAATGGGCACGCTAGGCATTGCAGCACCCTTTTCGCGAGAATCAAGGCCTGATGATGAACTTCAGTGGGTGAGGGCCTGTGCATCCTGAAGTGGATGCTTTCAAATGTTGGACCTGAAGTACTAAGACATGAGATGTGATTATATATTTAGGGAACAGCAAAGCCACACAGACAATTTAGAAAAGAAAGGGGGGGCACGTGCTGAACAGACCAATTTTCCCTCAACCCTTTCTAGTCTTTGGACTGGAAGCACACACCACCTCCAGCTTGAGATGCTACACACTTAGGAATTAAAGGGGGCTCATATGTTCCTAACAAAATAGCTAAAACTGAAGAAGCGTAAAAACAATGGATTGCAGCAAAGAGCCAGCTATAGAGTAGAGGGGAACAACAAGGCAAGCAAGTTTGTGCACTCGTGTCTTACGGATGACCCATTCCAAGACGCTGTGGAAATATTCTGCGCCAGTGCCACTTTGTTTGCATCTCGACCTGCTGTTGGGGAGGAAATAGTCTCCTACCTTTCTCTTTAGTCAGAGGGAACCAGACCATACATTCGCCTCCTTCTGCACTGTAGATTCTATCCAGCTGGACTGCATGAGCTCAGTGATTAAGGTTGGCATGGATATCTGAACTGGTATCAAGGTACAAGGTAGCGTGTGGCTGCCAAGAGCGTGTTGAGCGCTCGCTGCTGGCGCATTTTTAAAACTTTATTATTTCTTTTTTGGTCTGTTGGGACCCTGTGTTTTACTGCCCCTTACCTGCACATTTAATCGTGAATTCACCGTCGCTTGGCGGGTCCGGTGCTTGGGGTGGGCCGCCATCTTGGGGTGGGGTGGAGGAGACTGCATCCGCCAGCGCTTCACTGCGCAGGTCACATCGACGGAACGCCTACTTAAAGCTCCTCCCCTAGCGTAGCGGGCGCGCCTTCGCGTGGCCGGAGTCGTGCCAGAGTCCTGCCCGTCTGCGCCCGTCCGCGCTAAGGCCGTGCGGGAGGCTGCGGGTAAGTGGACTGTGGAATGCGAGGCACTTGATGGGCGCAGTGATGATCACATACTCCAGAGAGAGTTTGTGTGCTATTGGCCGGACTATACATCGGTGCAGGTTTTCTCCTGTTCATCCTCTTTGTGGCCCGTTTCAGTGCCCCTGTAACGGATGGGTGCTTGACCGTCCGGGGATTGTCCTCCGGAGGGGTCGGACAGCTGCCCCCCTGCTAAGAGCCTGCCATCTCATCTGCGGGTCTTGAATTTGAATGTTAGATCATTATCGAAACACTATCAAGATATCTACGATCTTATTGAGGATGAAGCGCCCGATGTCTTTGCCATTACTGAGACCTGGTTGCAGGATGCGGATGCAGCGATTATTAATTTAGCTTGCCCCCCGGGGTATGTTATGTACACCTTAAACCGGTCATCGAGAGGTGGGGGTATAGCCCTAATAGTCAGGTCCTGCTTTGCCTGCGTCTGGAGGAGCCTTAGCATCGCCGGCTGCGAGAGCGCCGCCTTTAAAATCTCGGTCAGCCCCCACTTTACGTTCTCTGGGATGGTTGTATATCGTCCACCGGGTAGTGATGTGGCGTCCAGAAATTTATTCCCCGATGTTGTTAGTACATTAGCCATGGGCTGTGCTAATTATTCCATCCTGGGAGATCTGAACCTACATTTTGATATCTCTACTAACCCGACGATACGCAGCATCCTGGCTGACCTAGAGGCTCTCCAGCTTACCCAGCTGGTATCTCAGCCCACTCATGTAGGGTGCCATATTCTGGACCCCTATTTTACCAATCTGGCTGAGACAAAGGTTATTTCCATCTCTCCGCTTGGGTGGACAGACCACTTTTTGGTGACCATCTACTGCCCATTGCCAGTGATCTCCTCCATCCCCTCGGTCAGAAGGGTATCCAGGAGACACTGGAACAAACTCAGGCTGGAGGACCTTCACCGTCTTCTAGCGGTAGAGCCATTGGGCCCACTGAACGATGTGGAAGCAGGCTATGACCAGTTCTGCACTTGGATTTCCAGGGCCTTGGACTCTCTGATTCCCATTGTTTCGAGTAAACTTAGTACCAGAGAGTCGAGTCCTTGGTACGACGGTACTCTGCGTGCCTTGAAGGGAGTCTGCAGACGGATGGAGAGAGCATGGCGGAGGACGTATGACGCGGATTTGAAAGCTGCATATGTCGCCTCAGTCAGGATCTACCACCGGGCTATTTGCAAGGCCCGTGCGGCATTTTATGCTGCAGAATTTCGGAATAGCTTAAACCCGTCAAAGGCTATATTCAAGGCCGTGAAAGATCTTTTGGCGAAGCGGACTTCCTCTGTGGATTCGGGGCCCTTATCCCACTGTGAGTCTCTGGCATCGTATTTTCTGGGAAAGGTCCAGGCTATTTATCGGACATTCCCTAGCACAGGGACTGACCTGGGAGTCTTAGATGGGGCTTTAAGCCACCATACCTTGCATTCTTTCCCTCCCCTACTCCCAGAAGGGTTTGACAAACTTGCGTTAAAGGTCAAGTCTGGCTCTCCGTTGGATCCAGTAAGATCTGCTCTTTTTAGAGATCAGGCCTTCTTGGGACGCTCGGCTGTTTGCTCTTTGGTCAACCTTTCATTGGAGTCAGGGGTAGTTCCAACAAAATGGAAGCAGGCGGTGGTTTCCCCAATACTTAAGAAGCCCACCCTGGACCCCTTGAAGCCCGAAAGTTACCGCCCGATCTCTTTGCTGCCCTGGCCAGCGAAGATAATGGAGGCCCACGTCAATCTGGCCTTGTCGGGACACTTGGTCTGGTCCAATGCCCTTGACCCCACACAGAATGGCTTCCGTGCTGGGCACAGCACGGAAACTGCCCTTCTTGTGATGGTAGAGCATCTGCGAGCGGTATTGGATACTGGTCAGACGGCGGCGCTGATATTATTAGATCTCAGCGCCGCCTTTGACACGGTGTCCCACAGTATCTTGCTGCACCGGCTTGCGGAGATTGGTGTCAAGGGCCAGGCACTGAAGTGGTTCCGCTCCTTTCTTGATGGCCGATCCTTTTGTGTGGCCACCCCTCCCTTCAAGTCCAACTTTCAGCCGCTGGCCATGGGGGTTCCGCAGGGATCCTCGCTGAGCCCCACGTTATTTAACCTATACGTGAGACCGCTGGCTGAAGTCGCTAGGCAGTGGGGCCTTACCTTGGTCTCATATGCCGACGACACTCAGCTGGCGGTTACCCTCAGCGGGGACGCGGAATATGATGCCCCCAGGTTTCAGAATGGACTGAAGGCGGTGGCTACCTGGCTGACAGGGAACTGTCTCCAGCTTAATGCCACCAAGACTGAGGTGATGATCATCGGAAAGAGAGTGGAACTATGGGGCGACCAATGGTGGCCGGCTGAGTTGGGACCTCTGCCTACTCCTGTATCGGAATTGAAAAACTTGGGAGTTTGGCTGGATGCTGGTCTCACGTTTGTGGGCCACACCAAGAAAACAGCAGCATGCTGTTTTGGACTTCTTAGGGGTTTAAGACCTGCCCTTAAGTTTTTTGACGCCCCAACCAGGCAGCTGGTAATCCAGGCTACTATCATCTCGCGCCTGGATTATGCCAGCTCTCTCCTGGTGGGAGCCAACCTGGCCGAAATTACCCGCCTACAACGGGTACAAAATGCTGCGGCCAGAGCAATTGTAGGCTTGCCCAGATTTTGCTCTGTGTCTAACGTTCTTAGCTCCTTGCACTGGCTGCCAGTGAGGAAGAGAATTCATTTTAAAATTCTGTGCCTGGCTTTTAAAATTTTGAAAGGCATAGGCCCCCAAATTATGTCTAGTTTTCTGTCTTTTTATGTACCCACCCGTACTCTTCGGTCTCAAGGTCAGGCTCTAGCCGTAGTTCCCAGATTCAGGCTTTGTCGGGCGGGCGGACGCTCTTTTAGTGTTAAGGCTGCAACCCTTTGGAACTCCCTCCCGGCTGAAATCCGCCTGTTGGAGGACCTTATGCTTTTCCGGAAAGCTATTAAGACTTTCTTGTTTTAAAATGCTCTTCCGGGGTCTCAATTATTAGTTTCTGTTATGTTATGCCCTATCTTGTCACTGCGCCAGGACGCTCCTTCGCTGGAGCAGCTGTGCGCATAATAAAAATCAATAACATAACATAACATATCAGGAAATCACCGGCCTTGAATACCAGACCCAATTGCATCAAGTGCCTTGCCTCTACAGTGGCTCACTTTTGTATGACATGTTTACAAACATGGCAGAAAAAAAGTGTTTGCATTTAGATATGATAGAGGTTGTTACTCAAGTTCTACTTTGGCTGGGCAGCCCATCTTATCAGTGCACCTCATGTAGGCCTTTATCAGTGAACAAAGAAGGGGCTAAGCCTCCAGCCAAGATGATAGCAAATCGCCTTCTATTGCATGGAGTATCTGGTGTACTCAGATAAAATTGGTTCTTGTCCATGTCACAACAGTTTCACCACGTTCCACTTGCCTTAGCATTGCACTCGGATGGTCCACTAGCCCTCCAGCTTGTTGACTTTTAGAAGGCTTTCTAATTGGTCAGCCTATACTAGCATTTGGTGAGTTATGGAGAAGGGGATTTGAGAGAAGTTTTGCGTTTTATGCACGTTTCCATTATACATATCCAACTGCCAGGATTGGAGCACACCATGTACTACCCACTTCATTCCCCTTTGACCAGGGAACAAGGCAGGAATTCTTTCCATTGTTCAAATATCTGACATGCTTATCCAACACTGCTACAGTGAACAATGCAGAGTCCTGGCTAACAGCTGTATATAGTGCAATAAGTGCACCAGAGGATGGATGGTCAGAATGGGTTTAACTGGAAAGGCCCATCTTTAGTGTCAATCCTGATGACCATCGAGCAAGAGTGGGGTTCTGCTAGATTTCTCAGGCCACTTTCAATACATCCAGTTTCAAGGAAAGTCCACGCTATTCTAAAGAACTAGAATTATCCTTCAAGATAAAAAAAAACTGCTCTGAAAGAATCTGTAGGATTATAAATCCAAGTCTGCAAACGACGGCGGATATTTATTATTTACGTTCACCTTTGCCGTCGTATGTTAGACTCCACTACCCACCCACCCAGCCCCACCCCTTCTCCGCCTCACTGCCCCACAGCATTACCTCTGCGAGCCGCACTGCCCCACAGAGAACGCAGTCGTCCACCAAGCCACCAGACCCAGCATTGCTTTCAGGATGGAGCGATTTGAATTTCACACATTTCTAAACCCACCGATTCTCCCAACCTCCCCCATGCCTAGGGTGACCAGGCGTCCTGGATTTGCCAGGACGGTTCCCGCTTTTCACCAGCTGTCCGGGCAGATTTCAAGAAATGTAGCTCATGTCCCGGTTTTTGGAGACGGTCGACTAAAAACGGGGAGAGGTGTTTTTTTATGTTTTACAAAGTGGGGATAGTTAGCAGTTGTTCCAAGAAAGCAATTTAATTCACAGGCAAGCTACTGGGTTTAAAAATAGCATCTTATGTATGTTCTTACTGCCTGTTTTTTAATTCTCTGCTGAGGAGCGCTGTCATTCTGTTTGCTCGCTTGATGTAAAATTATAGTCCTTCTATTTTTGTGAATGCCCCGGTTTTTTGCTTTAAAATTCTGGTCACCCTACCCATGCCCCCCACCCCCAACTACCTTACACTCGGCAGGAAACAAGCAGAAGTTACCTTGGTGTGCACCCAATGTCAGTTCCAATGAAATACACTGGAGAGTGTGGTAAAACCAAGGAAAATTCACACTTGCTTAGTTTGCATTCAGATATGGAGCACTGTGAAAGGCCCAGTGTTATTGACAGTTGTAGAAGAGCACCTAGAATAGGCAGAATATAATTTTACATAACATTGAATATAATATTGCTCTGTTTTGGTCATAAACATTCAAAAAAAAGAGAAAAAATTTGACATAGTATAGACACGGGTGATACAAGCAGCAAGAAGATGGAAGCCTTGCCGTTTAAACAAAGCTGGTAAATATGTGATATTAGTTTTCTACCAGCAAATTAGTATGGTGGATGGAGCTCAATTTACTCAAGTCAGTCATTTTCCAGGTTAGTTTAATCACACTCCAATTATTCCATGGGTCAAATGTTTTCTGTCACGAATGGAAAACCTCAGGCACGTTTCATTATTTTTGCCAATTATCAGAAAATAATATTTCTTTTATTTTGAAGAGCCCAAACAATGCTGACAAATTGGGGCAATGATCTCCCAAACTAAGCGCAATGTCTAGAATATTCTTATGGAATAATAATCTTCCACACTGTTGACAAATAACCATAGACACATTTCTTGAAAGTAACACACTGTTTTTTAGAAGTTTTCAAAATGTGTTATTCACATACAATCACTGACTGTGGGCCTGCTCGTGCCCTCCAGTGCTGACCCTCTGGAGTAAGACAGGACATGCAGGCAAGGCCTCACGGTGGCCCCGAGACTCGACCTCACCGTGCTGCCAACTCGCTGAGCCTTCAAGACAATCGCTGATGACGTGCAAAGGCAGCTTGGACTTGCTGGTGAGTGCTCCTCTCGCAACATGCAAAGGATAAATTGCCTCTAAACACCTGCACCACATTAAGGGGGACCTATAAAGACTATTAGGCACTAAACAGCTGGTTTTGGGGAGCACCCACTGAACAGAATTCACTTATGTGGCACCTTGTAATCTCATACGCCTTTTAACTGCTACTACATTACAGCCAATGGGAAAACATAGAACACAGTGAGCTAACATTCTACCTTTTACAGAGCGTGCAAACAAGTAGCAATACAAAAATAGCATACACTGCTACAGCTTGGAGGCTAGATCGGGCTTTTTATTTTTGTTTAGCAAATTCTTTGACCCTGCCAGCACACTCACTGACCCCCCACCCCCAAGCCACTCAGTTCACACTTCAGGTCTCGAGTTAATGAAGACAGCCTGGAAATGCAGCAAATTAACGTTGTTGCACTTCCAGGCCATCTTCATTTACATGTACTTTCAGAGGCATTTGCGCCCCCCTAGGGGTGTGCGCACCACAGTTTGAGGACCTCTGGTGTAAAACCTATCACAGCCAATTCACCAACTGACAGCTCTTCATAACTGGCCAACAAACACCAGAGAACTAAAAGGGCCATGGTTTGGGTGAGGATGGGGAACAAGTTATTGGCCTGTGAAATCCATGTGACTCAGGGGCGTAACACAGGCCCCCGCAGCCCTGCGGTGCGGGGGGGCCCCGTGCTCCAGGGGGCCCCATAACTGTGCAGAGCCAGCAAGCAAGGCTCTTCAAGTATTCAGGAATTAAATGTTGCGCAGGGCCTCCCCATTGATTAAATGGTGCCGTGCGCACGCCCGGGCCCCGGCCGGGCCTCTGAGGCTCTTCTTAAATAAATGGTGCGCAGTTGACTCTGCGTCTGCGCGGTCTTCAGCCACTATGATTAACATTATAGGCCTGAATAGAGCCTCATCCCATTCTAAGCCGCGCGCGCAAGGAGTTACATTTAAAATGAACAGTTGAAATTAAAATCAACTCTATACCACCCCCCCCCCCCCATGCACAGGCCTCCGTGGCCTGCCTCGCTCACTCGCTCAGCTATCTGCTGAAATGATGACCTCACCCAAACCACCCCCTCCCCCTCGCGCGCCTCGGCAAAACTTTCAGAGGGAAACACTCCTACCCGAGAGGCTAGCCATGCCGGTGATCTTTCTTCACTTAATCAAGTTGGGTGCATGCGTGCTCGTGATTCATGCCATATCTGTTCCAGTGACATTGAAATTTAAATGAAATGTGTCCTGAGGAACGACGCTAGACTTCTCGTCAATAAGGTAAGGTGGTGTGCCAAATTATTTTTATGTGCTAGTAATAAGAATTGGTTTACACTTCCCTTACACGAAAAGTGCTAACATGGGCTGTGCGCATCGTAAACACAGAAGCTTCAGTGTTCTTACTGAGCTGCATCCATAAAAAAAGTTCTTAGTAGAAAGATGAAAAGCGTGATCCGCGTCCACTGCAGACCTCTTCCCCTCACTGTTGAAGATATGGTTTTAAGAGGCATGCTTTCCTGAATTAAGTTGGGACAAAATGCGTTCCGTGAATATTTAAAGACATTTGTATTCAGGAAATGCTAAAGCGGGGAAGGTATTACATTGGCATAGAGGTGCTGTTTGTGCAGTTTGAAATGTACTGTGAAATACAGCTGCATATTAATTTAAAGTAAGTGTGTGTCTTGGATTATATAACGTGCACTGACACCCTGTGACAGTGTGCTTTATAGAAAGCGGCAATGATAAATGTGTAACTTCTAGACCGTTGAAGAAGAATGCTAAACTTAAACACTACGAGGCCTGCTGCACTAGATAGCTGGAGGCCTGCTGAGCAGTGAAAGCCTAAAACTCGAGCTAAGAGTCAGGCAGGCGTCTTGTACACACAGAGTCTGAGCCATGGGGTTGATGCCAAATTTGAGGCGGGCTGCACACAGAGTTTGAGGCCTGGGAGCACTGTATGCAGACTGACGCTTGCTACACACAGACGTCCAGCCGCATGTTGGCCGAGTCTGAATGATGAAGACTGAGGCATACTATTTAAGAAGGTTTGCTGCACACAGCTATACCATGCACACAGACGCAAGCCTCTGCATACACACAACGCAAGCCTCTGCATACACACAGCACCACACGGCTGCAGACTCTGTGGTGCCCGCTGCCACACACAGAACAAACTTGCAGTAAGACAGTAAGACCTGCGGCCAAAAAGGTAGTGCAATAACTGCTGGACAGTTTGAGGCCTTCTGCACACAGGGCCGAGACCTGATGCCTGCAGTGCTCTAAGTCAGGCAGAGATCAAGGGCACACCAAACTCAGCGGTCACTAGTCTGTCTGCACAGCTGTGTCACTCATTTAATTTAGTTTTAGAGGAGGGTGTTGGTGCGAGTTCTGATATTTACGTTTCCCTTGCTTTTTATCGCTTGATTATGCTAGCGAGAGAGTGTCACTCATAGTTGCTGAATGTCACTCATAATTACACTGAAATTATGAAAATGTCACATAGCAATCTGAAACCTTGGCAGCTATGTGAACTTGGAGGTGGAGGCCAGCTGCCTCACTGGTTTGTGGGTGGTGCCGGAATCATGGTTCTTGGCTGCCACGCAGCACTACTGATAGTTCCTGCTGCACGATCGCGTCACCCTTGTTGTGGGGAAAAATAATTATGACTGCTGGCGAATAATTATTTCCGAGGGGTAGCCGACAGAGTGACAGTGCTGCAGCCAGTAACAACACCATCACAGCGTCACACTGGTTGCAGCAGGAGGTACATAAGGCAGAGTTGTGGCACTGGCTGGTTCTCTTCACAGCTGTCCAGGGGTCTGCAGGACCAATGGGCCCTTTCCCCGTCAACCGCATAACACTTACTGACTCGAGCGTTAAAAAAACTGAGTAAAGAGGAGACAGCAGCAGCTGCAGTAAAAAACATTGAAATAAAGAGCAGGACGAGCTGGGTAAGTCTGCCCCCTCCCCGCCGCCACTAACAGAGCCACTGCATGTGTGCTAACCATATTATTACCTCCGTAATTCGTAGATATTTTTTTTTATAAAAATGCCTCTACATGCTTCCTCCCATTGCCTTTTCATGCCTCCTCGTGCGTTTTCAAGTACTCACTACTGTGGAGCCTTATCAGGGATGCAATGGTGTCTTGTTTATTCCGCTGTTAAAGAGGTCATGCTGCTGTGGATGGGTGTTTTTTTTTTTTAAGTTTTATTTTGAATAGAACAAGAAACACAATAAGGGCCACTGAGGTGCCGCACATTTCCCCACGCAGGGGGCACAGGCAAAAATCAAAGAGCAGGGCAATCTCATAGTAGCATAGGCATGACTAATCCGAAAGCACTGAGCCAGATTCAGAAGTTCATAAAGCAGTAGGTCCGACGAGCCTAACAACGGCCATCTTGCGGTGTAGAGGCGGGGTACAGGTGCTATCAGGCCCATGATCCTGCGTATCCCAGTCGGATATGCTATGAATCCAACAGCATGCACCTCAGTAAACCCAAGAACCAAAAGAAGTTAAAAACCCCCCCCCCTTCACCCCCCCGTGTTGGTGACTCCATACATACCCACATACGTTCAGTCATTCACACTAGATTTGAAAGAGGTGTAGTGACCTCAAGGATGCCGGACATACAGCCGACGGTAACCCCTTAGAAAGGAAGGCAACCAGGGGGCCCCACAGGAACTTGAAGTTCTTGAAATTACCGAGGAAGATGTCCGCCATTCTTTCCAAGCTTAGAAGCTTCCAAAGTCGTGCGTGCCACAGAGAGATTGCTGGTGCCTCTTTCCGTTTCCAAGCAGCGGCCAACGTGAGCTTGGCCGCCCCTAGACAAAGCCACAAAATCTTTTTGTCCGCTCGTGTCTGGTGCTCAAGGCCTGGGTCACGCAGGCCCAACAAAACAGAAGCCATAGAGTCCTCTATGGGATACTGAAGAATGTCCCTGATGTGCGAGAGGATTTCCTCCCAGTACGGCCGGATCACAGGACAATCCCACCAGATGTGGCGAAAGTCCCCGAGAAACCCACAACCCCTCCAACATTTGTCGGAGGTGGCCGGGTAAATGCGGTGGAGCCTGGTTGGGCATAAATACCATTGCATAAGTGTCTTGATATGGGCTTCTCTCAGGTGTAGCGAGTGGTTAAACTTAGCCATGTCCCGCCATAGCGCCGCCCACTCAGCCTCGGAAATATCTCTCCCCACCATCTCCTCCCACTGCTCCATATAGCGAGGCCTAGGCGTTATTGCCGACTTAAGTAAAAGCTGATACAGGAAGGAGATAACACCCTTCATGGCAGACGTTCGCAGCAGGAAGGCATCAAATGGTGTTGGAGGTCTCGTGGCTGCCTCCAGTATCCCTGGCGAAGTGGCCCAATGCAACAGCTGTACATGACGATATCGTTCGGTTGGGGGGACCCGGTAATCCCTCATACAGTTAGCAAAGGTAAGGGGATCTGTGCCGTGAAACAGGTGGGTCAAGGCCCTGCATCCCCCCTCCCTCCAGGCATCAAATGCCCCCTCTCTAAGCGCCGGCAGGAAGGCCGGATTGAAGTGCAAGGGTGTGAACGGCGAGGGGAACGTTGTCCAACGTTCATCCGTAGCCAAGGTGTCCCACACCTTCAGTGTAGTACCCGTGGGGGTACTGATATATGCGTTCAGTGGGCGGTCCTTCCTCGGCTTCCAAGCCAAGTCCCATACTGACCTGCCAGCCACGCTTCGGTCCATGTGCAGCCAATGTTTTTCTGATGTTTGCTGCGACCATTCCACCAGAACCCGCAGCTGCGCCGCCTTGTAATAGAGCGGCAAGTCCGGAAGCCCCACCTCGCCTTCGGACCGGGGTCGGCGCAGGACTACAAAGGAAAAACGCGCCCGACCCCCCCTGCCAAACAAATCGCAGTATCTGAGTCTTGAGCCGCCGAAAAAAATCGCTGTCTAGCGGAATGGGCAGAGCCTGGGATAGGTACAAATATTTAGGGAGGATATCCATTTTAATAGCATGGATCCTACCCAGCCATGACAAAAATGTTGGTTTCCACCTGTCCAATTCAGCTCGGGTCTTTGCTAGTAGGGGCGGGAAGTTAGCCGAGAACAGTTTGCCCACTGTTGGAGTCAGATGGATCCCCAGATAGACAATTGAACTAGCGGCCCAGGCTAACGGTGTCAAGGGTCTCACTCGGTCCGCCTCTGCCTGTGAGAAAGTAAGATTCAGAATATATGACTTGCTATAGTTGACCTTGAAGCCAGCCACCTCATCATATTGTAACAAGAGCTCCCTAATGCAAGGCAACGAGTGTTCCGGGTCGGCTACAGAGAATAAAACATCGTCCGCGAAGAGCGTGATTTTATGTTGCTCTCCCGTGAACGGTATGCCCTGAACACCCTCATGTTCTCGAACCGCCATCGCCAAGGGTTCAATGCTCAACGCGAACAAGAGGGGGGAGAGGGGGCATCCCTGTCTGGTGCCCCTGGAGTGCTGAAAGAACGCCGACATATGGCCATTCACCGCTACTCGAGACCTGGGACTGCAAAAATTGGCCCTCACCATGGTGATAAACTTTTCCGAAAAACCGAAAGCCGACAGCGTATTGAACAGGAAGCCCCAATCCACCCGATCGAAAGCCTTTTCGGCGTCTAGCCCCACAAGAACCGCCGGTATGCGGAACCTGACCGCCTTTTCAATTAGGTGCACCACCCTGCGTGTATTATCGTGAGTCTGACGCCCCTTGATGAACCCGGATTGGTCAGGGTGTATAATCGCTGGCATCAAGTCCTGCAACCTATGCGCCAGGATCGCTGAGTATAATTTAGCGTCGATGTTGAGTAGCGCTATAGGGCGGAATGAGGCGCATTGGGCAGGGTCTTTCCCTGGCTTCGGTAAGACCGTGATCACCTCCTCCGCCAGAGAGCCCGTTGAGGACCCGGACACGGCCATGTCATTAAAAAGGGACACTAGAAAATCACACAATTCGGTGGCATACGACTTGTAAAAGACAGCTGTATAGCCATCAGGCCCCGGTGCCTTGTGTAATTTTAGATTCTTGATGGCTTCAAGGACCTCCTCCCTGGTGATCGGGGCCTCCAACAACTCATTCCATTCCCTAGATATCTGTGGGAGGGGCAGGCGCCGCAAATACTCCCTCTGGGCTTCCGCCCCGAGCCTGTCCCCTGCGTAGAGGTCTGCATAGAAGCGGCTAAAAATGGCCGCTTTCGTTTCATCTCGATGCTGCAACACACCCGCCGAGTCCCGGATACCTCCAATATATTCACGTTCCCTCCTGTCCCGCAGTTGACGCGCCAGGTGCCTACCCACCTTGTTCCCACAAGAGTAAGACTGCCGTCCTAACCGCAATAGCGTGAGTTCGGCCCTGTTATTGTAATGGGCTCTCAGTTTCCCTCTGACCGCCGTCAATGGTCGGAGGGTCACTCTCGAGGGGTTGAGTTTGTGAGCCTGTTTGAGGGTCGCCACCTCAGCCTCTAGGTCCTCCCGGTGCTTCCGCCGCAGCCTATTGAGATGAGCGTTGAGACCCAGGCACGTGCCCCTGACCGATGCCTTAAAGGCGTCCCAAGTGTTGGAGACCGAGGTATCAGACGAGGGATTAAGCTCAAAAAACTCCCTAATGGCTGCCCGTAGCGCCTTATTAGAGGTATCATCCCTGACCACCGAGGCCGGGAAGTACCAATTCCGCTGTCCGGCACCAGATGGCGACCAACGGAGGTGGAGCACCAGCAAACTGTGGTCCGAGACTGAAAGAGGAAGAATGGTGGCGTCAAGGACATCTCCTCTAAGAGCCTGCCCGTGGAAGACGTGGTCCAAGCGGGAGTAGGAATGGTGTACATGAGAGAAGAATGTGTAATCCCGGGAGGTAGGATGAGAAAAACGCCACCCATCAATCAACCCCAGCTCCCCGATCAATTGCTGAGAGGCGGTGGAAAACACACCCGTGTCGGCCCTATGGCCCCCAGAGCTATCCACATTCTTATCCCACACCAAGTTGAAGTCCCCCATAAGGAACAAGTGCCCCTCGACAAAGTCACCGACTTTCTGCAACCAGGTTGAGTAGAAACTTATTTTGACCAGAATTGGGGAGATACACTACCACAAAGGTGCACAACCGCCCCTGTACAAACCCCTTTACCATCAGCCATCGGCCATCCTTATCATTGCGCACTTCTACAGGTTGGAAATGCAGTGCAGCGCGGAAAATGAGGGCCACCCCTCTATGTTTCGTGTTGGCAGAAGATCTGTATATAAGGGGGTACGCCCTATGCCGAAGGCGCAGCTCATCCTTCCGTGCTAGATGAGTTTCTTGGAGCCCCACAATATCCAGCTGATGGTCCGTCACATACTTCCAGACCTTCTGCCGCTTCTGCGGCGAATTCAGTCCCTTAACGTTCCAGGTCCCTATGCTAACAGGCATAAATAAGTGATAGACCAGGACTCTCTACAACCACCCCATGATGCACCCCTCCCGCACCCAGGAGCCCTCCAGTCAAAAGGAATGTCAAAGGGCAATCCAAGATTCCCCCCCAGGCACCCCCCATCCAACATGAAGCCTTCAGTAACCCTGGCGATAAGCCCTCCCACCCCGCGCCAGCTCCGAACAACCGCAAACACCCCTGCCAGCCATGCACTCGAACCCCCCTGCCACCACCACGGAACCCCCAAGCACCCCTCTCCCCAGACCCCCCGCAAACAAAGGAAATAACTCAACACACTGAAACTGAACAATTTCCTCTTCAGCTCCAGTAGACCATAGTTCGTAAGGGCCCCTCTGGATTGGGAGCGGGGTAGGGGTACCAGCTCAGTGACCCCCAAGGCCACGGTCCGGGGTGTCACCTCCAAAAGTACAATCAAACCCCCGGAGCCTATAGGCCAGTGCCTCTCCGGCGCCAAACCACCAGCAGGTCAGGGATCATGCCGCTCCAGTGCTTAGCTGAGAGTCTGCTAGAGTCGCCGAGGCCACAATGCCACCGCATCTCCCCTTTCCTGCAAACTGGCAGCGCGGTCCGGCCACCGCCGGTCCGGAGATGAGCCGACTCTGTGCCAGGATGAAGAACGATGCCGCCTCCTTGATGGCGAGTTGCTCGCCCCCTGAGAGGGCGCGATGTCGTCCAGGCCCAGAAGATCCTTCGCCACCTGGAGAGAGCGAATCTGTGCCAGCCTATTCTGCCAGCGGAAGATGATACGGAAGGGGTGCCCCCATGAGTAGGAGATGTTGCGTTCCCGCAGGAAGGAGGTCACGGGAAGGAACTCCCTTCTCTTCTGTAGCGTGGATGCTGCTAGATCCTGGTAGAGCTGCGGACGTTGGTCCCTAAATTGCAGAGACGTAATAGCTCTGGCCTTACACAGGATGCGTTCTTTCACTTGAAAATCGTGCACACAAACGAGAATGTCCGGAGGGGGCCCCGCTCCTCGCCTGGGCAACCCCACTCTGTGCACTCTATCCATCCGTACTTCCTGCACATCATCCTCATCTAGAATCTGCAAAAACAGGGCCTGAACATACCCACGCAGATCCCCCGCCTCACTGTCCCACGGCACCGCTCGGATGCGGATGTTATTCCTTCGTGAGCGGTTCTCCAAGTCCTCCGCGTTGGCCTGCAGATCCAGGTTCTGTTCCGTGAGACGGATGATGTCTTGCTGTAGTTGGTGCACATCGTTCGCTACGCTCAGGTCGTGATCCACCAGCGTCGCCACCCTCTCGCCAATTCCATCCACATCTCTCCGCACCTCCCGAAGGTCCGACGCCAGTTGTGCGCGTAGTTCAGAAATGTCCTCTTTAATGGAGGCGAAGAGTTCAGACATAAAAGCCTTAGTTGCAGGAGCCTCATCCTCTGACTGCTTTGACGAGCCACTAGCTCCCGGAGAGGCCGGTTGCTGCGAAGATATAGAGGTACCATCCTTCCCCGGCCGCCCCTTCCGTAGCGTGTTGGACATTGTGGAGCTTCGGTGGTAGCACGCGGCTAAGGCGGCCCCTCTCCCGCCAGATACAAAGATGGAAAGCCTCTATGGGATCCCCTGGACCGTAGGTCGCGTGACTCTCCCTTCCGGTCAGTCCGTCCAGGGGTACGGCCTCTTCCTCCACGGCCGAGGTCACCTCAAGATCCTCACTGCAGGCAGTTACCCGCGTAAAAGTCCTTCAACATACACTCCGTGCTAGGAGAGAGAGCGGGGAATATCCATCGCGTGGCCCCAATGCCGGGCAAGTATGAATGTGCACAGTCGATGCAGGGCCTCCCCTCGCACTCATACCAGGCCCAGGGGGCGAGCGAGACCAGCAGATCCGTAGCCACCGGGCCCAGCCAGGAAAGCCCAATCAAAAATGGCGCCGCGGGGTCTCCCGCCACGGCGCGTGCAGTCAGCGGTCGATACGATGTCCCCTTGGCAGAAGCTCACACGTGGCCGGGGCCGGGTCCTGGGCCCCCCGCGAGCAAAGCCCAGTAATCCGCCGGTGCCAGAACCCCGCGTCCGTAGTGCCCCTCCGACTCTCCTCCTGAACTACAGCACGTCTCGAGCTGTAGAGATCCCGGCTGAAGTAAGCAGTTCTCAGGGTAGTGTGGGCAGCATTGCTATCCTGGGCCTCCGCATACCCTAGTCCCGGCCCACAGCAACAACATCCGTCTCCGGACCTCCCCCGGGCCTGCGCTGAGAAGACCCCCGCTCCAGACGTGAGACCCCCAGGTCGGAGGGCCCACGACCGCCGTAGCACCTCTCCCGCTGGTCCACGGTGCACTCAACTTCAGGGCCCGGCCTCACCTTCTCGCCGGGCCAGCGTACCCAGGGCCGGCATCCCTCGCTCTGCTCCGTCACCAGCCGCACCTTTCTCTTCGGCCGGGCCGACTCCCCTCGGGCAGCAGGAGATCGGGTCACTCCCCCGGTAGCCGCTCTGGTGCCTCCGACCTCCCCCACGGGCGTCCGCTCCTGGCGGCTCTCAGCTCCCTCCGCTGCCGGCCCCACCTCCTCGCTCCAGGCCCAGCGCTACCGCCTTCCTCCTCCGGCAGACTCAGGCGTCCAGGGCAGCCTCGTCCCCACTGGAGCCGCGCGCCTCGCTCCCCGCCAGGAATCAGGTAGATCGGGAGCAAACGAGGCTGACGCGGTACTTCTCCCCTGCGCTCAGGGGCCGGCTCCTCCCTCACTCGAGGCCGGTGCTCACAGGCCGCAAGTCTCCACGGCTCCTCAGGCCGTTGCAGGCGCCACACCGCCCCTCCGACAGCACCGGACCGCACCCCCAGGTGCCGGTGACCTCCGCTGTCCACCGGAGGCTGGTCAGTCCACCCTGGACCGTGCTGGACAATGCTGAGCTAGGCTGGCGCCGCAGAGGCACGAAAGAGCGTCCTACTCCGCCGCCATCTTGGCCACGCCCCCTGGATGGGTGTTTTTGAGGAGGCACACGTAGGCCTGCGAGTGCCACTAATCTATCACTGTCTATCTCAGCCCGCAGAAACTGGATAATTAACACAACCCAGCGAGGAGAGATCACACTGCCTACAACTCTGTCCACTCCAACCGAGTCAGGCTGGGACAGAAATTAGGCGCAGGCACCAAAATAAAAATGCCTCACTAAGTGACTAGACCAATGCTTGCAAATTTTGCCAGGTTTCAGGCACATCATACAAGCGTTTTGCAAGGCATGGGACACTTAATGAACTTGAGCCATGTTGTGTTTGTTTTAATAACAGGCAAATCAACAGTGAAAAGAAGATAAAATAGGGCCACAGACGGACAAAAAAACAGCGCACACACTGAAATAACAGGCCAGGCCTTCGGGCACTGTCTAGTTGCCCAATATGCCAGACCGACCTTGGCTCAGACACACCTTTCAATTCCAGCCTGCTTCTTTGGCCCGTGACCCTCCTTCCCAGCCTGGCCTAAGATCACATAGCTCAAGTGGTGAAGAGCTGACCTGACAAATTAAGCAAAATCAAAGAGAAAAGCATTCTTTTACATTAGTCTCATGAAATATTCTATTGATTAATGCAATCACTAAATTTTGGCCTAGTTGGCGCAGTGGTGGATAGTTGGCGCAGTGGTGTATTCTACTGCTCCAATGTCCCATGAGCGACTGAAAGCACTAGATTATGCACATTGAAAGTCTGAAGCAGGTTAAAATTGGAACCTTGACACAGAGTCTGCATTCTACTGCTCCAATTTCCCATGAGCGTCTGAAAGCACTAGCCATTGTTACGTCTTTATTGCTTGATTTTGCTTGTGAGAAAGTGTCACTCATAGGCATGATATGTCACTCATAATTCCACTGAAATTATGAAAATGTCACACACAAGCAATCTGAAACCTTTGCAGCTATGCTAAACAGCTGGGAGCAACAGCATTCCGACGCACGAGACTGTACTATTATTGAGGAAAGCTGGGTTCATCAGCATTGGCATTTGAAGCGCGTTGTAAAGGGAGGTGCGTGTCTGGTATGAGCATGGAGAAAAGCATTGATAAGAGCTGCGATGGTACTCTACTGAGCTTGCTACGTCCTTCCTCAGTGGTTAAAGATCGTAAGGGTTCTGTTGTGTTGCACCCTGAGCTTGCTACGTCCTTCCTCAGTGGTTATGGATATGCAAGTTTCCCTGTTGTATTATAATCCAACTTCGATTACTCCTTCAGTGGTTGAGGAATCATCCATGTTGTATCGTGGTCCATTTGTGTTTCCTCCTTCATGGGTTGAGCATCCATCCTTCCATTTAAGTTTATGTGTGGCTATCATGTACTCTGTAGTCCCATATTTGTGGGTTTGAAGGTTTTGTTATGAAGTTATTTGTATTACCTGTGAATGTGTGCAGTGGGAGGTATGATAATTGTATTTACCTGCCTTGATCATTTCTGAGTTTGGATATTCATAGGACTTATTGATTGTTTTACTTTCCATCTTACGTCCTTTTGTATTTTCATTTATTTTTCTAAGGGGTAGAGATGTGTTGTAACCTGAGGTTGGTATAATGCATCCTCTACATAGTTTATCAGTTCCCTGCTGCTCAGCCTGGGAATGTGTGAATGTGTTGGAATGTTGATGAGTGCCAGTGCCTGAAAGAGTGCCAGTTGGAGAGAGTGGGCTGAGCAGTGAGGATGCTGCTCCTGATGGGGCATTTATCTAAATCCTGTAACCTAAGAGACATCTTCTGCAATAAATCTACATTTTGTAACCTATGTGAACTAGCTACCTTATTTACAATACAATCAAGGGTGTAACACAGGCCCCCGCAGCCCTCGCGATGCCAGGGGCCCCGCGCTCCAGGGTCCCCCTCATTCAGCGGAGCCAGAAAGTAAGCCTCTTCAAGTCTTCATGAATTTAATGGTGCGCAGGGCCTCCCCATAAATTAAATGGTGCGCACATGCCACAGCCTATTCATTAATTAAATGGTGCAGTGCGCACGCCCTGCCAGCCTCTGTGTTCTGGGTGTGGTATTCACCTGGTAGCAGCGCTGAGTCGCCTTTCTCCATCTTCGAGCTGCTCTAGCCGCTCTATCCTTGTTGTGGGGATGGCTCTTTCTCGGCATCCTACCACAGCACGCAAAGCGCACCACACGGGGTCGAAACCTGCTAGCCATGTGACACTTGTCACGGTATGTTGAAGTATTGCTGCACGTGCTATTTTACCCCAGCCACACAGCTCGGTACTGAAAAAAAACATAGCAGAAACCTATGCACTGTAGGGAGAAGGGTAAAAGGGGGAGTGAGGGGGGCAGAAAAGAGGGGGTCGTGAGCGACAGTTCTGAAGAACGGCATAGAGAGGGGTGGAATTAATAACAGTTTATACATCAATTTAAAAACAGTTTCAGACAAATTGAAAGCAAGAAACACTCCGGTTCTTTTCATCAAAAGAGAAAGAAAATGACCATCTCATAGACTAGAAACACTGATTGGTGTGAGGACGAGAACCCTCGGACACCTTTCGGTAAAGCTTGCGCTATATAAAACTGTATTAAATAAATAAATATGAAAAACATCTACCATGGATTATTTAATATGGCGTGGCTACTCCCCCTGCATGGGAGTGGCTCTTGAGAGTGATCACCCTATTGGCGCAGTAGAGGTGGGCGAGCCAACAAATTAACGGGGAGGGCCGAGCCAAGGGTCTTGCTTGCAAGACTGGTGCTAGGCATGAGCAGCGTGGGCAGTTGCTCAGGGCCCCGTGCTCAGCACACTAGCATGGGGTATCGCACCTGTGCTGCAGCTCTATGCCAGCATTTGTAAAGCACACAGCTACCTCCTGCGGAGGTGTCCCGGCACTGGGGGCCATCGGGAAGATTAAGCAAGCTATTGCCCAGAGTCACATGGTGCTGGGCTAACCTGCCACCGGTGCCGGGGATTGAACCGTGAACCCTGTGGTCCGGAGTTAGGCACCCTGTCCGCTGCACCACACCTCTTCCACGAGGCCCTCCAGGGGAGAGGCACCTCTCTCCTGGGCCTGGCAGGCATGAGTAGTGCTGGGAGGAGTAGTAAAAGGTGCCCCCTTCTCCCCTGGGCCTTGCAGCCCCACACCATAGCTTCGAGCCCAGTACACATTTAGCAGTTTGGCCTGCAAATGGCGATCCTATCCCGACTGCCCACTCAAAGGCATAGCATGATGCCAATTGTCCTTCATTTTGGCACCCTCGCAGTTTCAATGGACAATCAGCTTTCTTTCAGCTCTTTATGAACTGTGAAAGGGTCAGCTTGTCCGTGGCAGGCAGGGAGGGAGGCATTGCCGCACAGGTGGGGTCCTGCCCCTTGCAGGTTCAGAAGCACCTTCAGCATTTGAGATGCAAACTGGCTTGAATGAGCGATTGAAACCAATTATTTTTGCAGTTTTATACAGCACGAACTTGGCCTGAAGATATTGGGGTGCTTTACAAGAGATTTGGCTACATTACACAAGGACACATTCATGAGACATTAAGTGATTTGCTAAGAATACCTATTGATGTTGAGCCAATGCGAAGACTCAAACCTGGTTCCCCATTCAGAAGCTCTGGCCTAATACCACATTCTGTCTCCTCCTCTACCACAGTGGCTTAACACAGGCCCCAGCAGCCCCTGCGGAGCGGAGGGCCCTCAAGCTGTAGGGCACCCACTCAGCGCAGATCTCTGGCCTGAGAGCTCCTGATTCGGGGGGGCCCTCAAATGTATCTTGCAGGGGGCACCCTCATGCTTCGTTAAGCCACTGATGTGACTGAGTGCCTGAGGCTACCATAGTCTCGGCAGTTAGTTACTCAAGGCTAGTTACTCAAAGACCAGTGAAATCTGTCAAGTCCAGGGGTGAATGGCATCCCAAGTGGGGAAATGTTGAACTGACGATCTAATAAGAGAAGACCATCAAAGCAAGAGGAAAGCAAGGACCTCCTACCTACGGGAGCCGAACAAGAGATAAAATGGCAAACTATGAACAAGCATTTGCAATGCAATAGGTCTCGCATTATTTAAGTTTGAGCTATTATTATTGTAAATGGCAATGTTTTTTGCTTTATGCTATAGTTTTCTTATGTACATAAAAAGCTACATATAAAGTATTTGTTGTTAAAATTATTTATGCAGTATTTAAATTTGTTTGCATAAAAGAATTTTTTTTGCAGTAGTTACGTTTTGTTTTTATAAAAAGGGACATATAAAATATGTTGCATATTGACATATAATAATGCAGCCCACCTATGACTTATGCAGCAGCAAAATGGCGTCTTCTGCATGATTATAGCCCCTCCCCTCCACATAATTCATCACTTGCCAAATAATGTATCACTTGCCACATAATTCATCGCTTGCCACATAATTTATCACTTGCCACATAATTCATGACACATAATTTATCACTTGCCACATAATGTATCACTTGCCACATAATTCATCGCTTGCCACATAATGTATCACTTGCCACATAATTCATCGCTTGCCACATAATGTATCACTTGCCACATAATTCATGACACAATTTATCACTAGCCACATAATTTATCACTAGCAAAATAATTTATCACTTGCCACATAATTCATCGCTTGCCACATAATTCATCGCTTGCCACATAATTCATCGCTTGCCACATAATGTATCACTTGCCACATAATTCATGACACATAACCAGAAAATGCATAGAGAAAGATTGCTCGTTTAAAAAATCCCATAGGCATGCCACGTCTCCATAACCTAATTATGTATCTACCACCTTTTGAGCTGTGTGCCAAGTTCAGCAATTGCACTTCACACTGCTACGTGATAAAGGACCAGTGCACTTTTACACTTCAGTTATCAGTAATCATAGTGCACGGAGTATGCGTTATGCCTCAATGTTCCAACAGCTGCAGAACCTACATAGCACTGACTACTTGATTATATATATATATATATATATATATATATATATATATATATATATATATATATATAATATATATTTGTATTTATTTAGTTTTCTCTCTCTCTCGAGGACACTGCATGGCACACTGAGCAAGTGCTACAGTGGATATTCTGCACTGCACTCGTCTCTTTAATGCATTACAAAGCACTCTCTTATGCAGCCCGTTCCCACATGCTTCTGTCTCAGACCATTCTTAGGCAAAGCACCGCACCCCTAAGCTTTTGCGTATCCTAAGTGTGTGTAAATTGGGGGTCCTTTGAGGGGGAGCCTATTGAACTCAATTGAAGCATTTTTGGAAGGCGAGGAGGTTCCTCTGTGACCCTGTTGAAGTCCAAGGAAGGCATTGCTCGTTTGGAAGGTGAAGATGAGTCTAAGGTGTGTGGGACACCCCCCAAAATGAGGGTGAGTTGAAATGTATCACAGACAGAGTTCTTGAGTTCCCCATGGTCGTGAGTAAGTCATCAATTCAAGGATTTCCTTTGCATGCTGGGACTTGCAGTCCGGTTTACCCCTCCATAAAAAGAACTATTTTAAGTCCCAAAAAGCAAAGGAAAAACTTGGGCCGGGTGACCCACTGAAACATAGACTTAGGAAACTTGACAGCTCTGCATAACCTCCGCTCTTGCATTCCCTTCTCTGCCTCTTCTTGCAAGCCTGCATTGTCCCACTGTCTGTTTATTACAGCCCGGGTCTTTTCATGCACTCCCAGCCGACACACCCCTCCTCCTCTCCCACAACCCCCTTTCTTTCCCCACAGTCACCTTCTTGCTGCCGGCTCCCCTGACCGCCGCCGCCTTGTCGTAGATGTGACATTTGAGGACGGTGCTGCCCACGTCCACTGCCAGCACGTACCGGCCGTGCCCCTGGTAGCCATTCCTCTGCAGCGGCTCCATCCTCTCCCCGAGGTGGCCGGCCCCGGAGTCCACCCCAATCTGCCTTCCGGTTCCCAAGCCTTAAGCATACACTTATGATGCTACGGGTACTAGGTTTCAGTCTGCATCCACGTGACACCGGTTGTGGCCGGAGGAAAAGGGAGGCAGAATAAGAGAAGGAGATTTCCTCACGATCATCTAGTGGCAAACAAATAAGATTTGGATATCACACCACCGCTTACATGTCTAACCGCGGCGCTGCGAGGTGTTTTACTGCAGTTTCTTTTACTTAGCGCCACACCAGCCAGTAGTAGCGCTCTGCAGAAGGAAGGGCTGTACGAGCTTTAAGTCTAACTTCCAAAACATCAGCTGAACCATAGTAACCAATCGCCTTGCGTTTTACAGTTTTCTTCAGCCAATGGCGGTTACGCTGTCTCATCCAGCTGGGTGGCGACCTATGAGTGGGCATCGCATCATGGCATAAACAAGTCAAGACCGTTTATACATTAGAAGCCTATATATGTGACTACTTAGCTTTGTGGACTTATTTATCATTTTAATTGACTATATAGACATACAATTTAAAGTTGTAGAACATGCAAAAACTCACCGCCGCAGCCCGGCTCGAACAGGAAGCCAGGCAACCTGTGTTGGGACGGGGGCGGGGCCGCAAAAAGACAGGAAACAGACGGGAGCCTACCCCGCGCTCCTGTGCCCGTCAGCCGGAAGATTGCCGGAAGATTTGCGTGTCAGCTAGCGGGGCTCCTGTGCTCGTGGAGAGCCCCGCCTGCTACTAGGATGACCCGCTGCCTGCTGCTGCCTGCCGAAGGAGAGAGGGAAGGAGAGAGGGACACACTAAAAGAACTCGGTGAGTGGGGTGTGGGGGGGGGGAGGGGACATGTGCGCGCGCGCGTGTGTGTGTCTGTCTGTGTGCCTGTGTGTGCGTGTGTGCGTGCGCGTGTGTCTGTGTGTGTGTATGTATGCATGCATGCGTGCGTAAAAAAATCCGATGACTGGTGGGGGGGGGTTGCAAAGTGAAAGTAAGCAGCGCGTGTGTATGTGCGCATGCGTGAGTGCTGTGTATGCGTGTGCCTGTGATGTGCGCATGCGTGAATGTTGGTGCGCGTGCAAGCAGCTGAATCCAGCCGGGGAGAAGCGCGTGACAGATTTTTGTCCGTCATTCCCCCGTGTCAGCTCGCTATAAGTCTCCGACCCTGGACGCATCCTTTGGATGCGAATTCCAGGGCGAGACCTAAAAACTGTCCAAGAGCCTAGAAATGCACTGCAAGAGGGGGGGAATGCGTTATGGATGCAAAGATTTAACTCAGAGTGAATTGGTGCCTTGATTCTGACATTACAGGAGTCCAGAGGAAGGAGGATTGCTGTAGAAGTAGAGTCTGTAAGACTGTGCTGCTATGACAGGCTCACCAACTCTACTTCATGCAATGTGATGGAACGAGTCTACCACAGAGGGCTTCTAATTGTGGGACATGCTTCCTGAAGCCGGGGCGGGGTTATGTGGAAACATCTCTGGGGTCGCTCACGCTCCACCCAAAAGTTTCCCCTCACATTGTTAATTCCGATGTATTAAGTATGTATAATTCTTTTTCTTCTCAAGAATCGTGGCCTCCCCAAATAGAACTTTGACTGGAGGAAGCAGAAAAGCCAATTATTGTGAGGAAGCGTCAACACTGACGTTTCTCCAATCAGAGATACAGCAGCATAGATGCAAGAAAAGCGCTCAAATTGTATTTCCTTAGAGATGAAGCTTGAAAACACATACTACTGTGCAGTGAGTTGCGCTTCTTCCCTGTCTTTCCCTTCATCATTGCTGTCCCACCTTTATCGCTGCAGCCTTTCACCTTCCTTGCTGGGGCCTTTTTGCCCTCCATGATGGTGCCTTTCACACTGCAGGCATTCTCAGACATTGTTAGACATCTCAAATCTAAACATCTTTCTGCAGGATAATTTCCTAATTCCCCCATCCTTGCTCTACATCTGTTTTTTAGGTCTGGTCTAGGCAGCGCGCATGCGCTGCTCTAGGAGATGACCTTTAGAAATTGGTCTGCTCCTTTTCAAGCACACTCGTGCTTGTGCTGGCATCCACCTTGCGGGAGCGAGCTGCGGCGCGCGAGCTAATTGAAAACATATGGCTCTCGCACCGCCACTGCTCGCTCCTGCAAGGCAGAGGCCAGCACGAGTGCTTTAAAACAGCTGCTACTTGTTTTATTAGCAGTTTTACAAAGAGATACAAAGTTCCGCCACTGGAGGGCAGTAGAGCGTGAATCGATGACCGCATGCACACCCCTGAAAGGAAAACACACGTCGTTCATCGCTTCGAAATTCTCACAAGTTTGGTACAACTTGTTTTAAAGCACTTGGAAACGGCCGGTCTGCACAAAGCGCTATTAGTAGAATCGCTAAGAACTACTCTTGGGTTAGGGTCGGGACCACATTACATTTGACATTAACGTATTATGGCTGGCACACCGTAAAAAATAGGTCCTTCCCTGCGGTATTTCTTTCATGCGGCACGCGTGTTTTAAAATCTCGTCCCAGCCATGGTGATGTGTGTTCTAATTAGGCGTGCCAGATGGCTCCAGGTCATAGGGGACATGTGACCTAGTTTTTTGTAATTAGCTGGTGGATGGTTGCCACGGTGTGGTCGGCACCTGCGCTACTTACACTTGGAACAACAAAGCTGCTATCGGGTGAATGGTTTAAAGGTAAACGCAGATACGATGACCTGTTTTGTAGGTAGCATTTGTTAACATGCTTCTAGACAGCATATTTCAACAGGCAACAGACTGCAGTACTAAAGGTTTAGAGCAGCACAGTTTGCTTAACTAGTTAAAACGCGGGCCTTTTCACAGCTTACAAAATGGATGCGTTGCGCTCTCTCTGCTCTCCCAGGGGACCTGCCGGCCTCCTGCGCATACGGTGCCTGGAACTGCTGCTGGGCTCTCCAGTTACAGGGAGCTGTGCCCCAATCAGTGCCTAAGGGAGTCCCAGGTGGCCCCCACCGAGGTCATGGCCGGTCTGAAGCAGCCAGGAGATGGCCTGGCCCCCAGGGGCCAGGGGTCCCAGGTCAGCAAGCTCACCTGCCGTGTCCCCCTACTGCCCCCTTTCTGGCCGCACCGAGCCCCCGTTCAGCCATGGCTGTCCCTCACCTTCCATCGGGTGCGGCTCCTCTGTCCGCCCTTAGGTTTATTCGCCCCTATGCTCTCGCAGCACCCCCCTTTTGCCCTCGGTCACTAGTCTGTTCACAGACCTTCCTCCACTCTCAACTCTCCTCGAACTCTCCCCCCTCCGCCGACCTTCACACCCGCTGATGCGACCTCTCCTACCTGCAGCACCCCGGCTGCCTCCGCAGGCCTAGGTGTTCCTTCCACGCCTCCCCCTCTCTTCAGAGGGCGATGCACACCCCGGATCCACATTCAGCAAACTTATTTCTACCATCGCCCATATTCGAATGTTAGAATAGTTAGTTGCGAATGCACACTCCAAATAAATTACAAGTTTATGCCTTGCCATGACATACACGTCCTCTATCATTTCTTTCACTACCATTTCGGTCCTTTGGTCTAGATAGGTTGAGCCTGTAGATGTCAGAATAGCTAACTGGCGCAAATGATAATCACAGGAAGGTCCGTTCTCCACACAGTATAGCTGTGGGTTATGGCGCCTGTTGAAGCCTAGAGCAAAGGAATCCCTTTAAGTAATGCATATGGGAAGAGATTAGCTGCCTTGCAATATTCTTTACCACCATCCTTCAGCACGAGAGGTGAGAGTCTTGTTCTCCTCTTCAACTTCATTAATTCAGCCTAACCGTGGTTCTTCTAAATGCAGGTGGCTTTATTCTATGTTTTGCAGTCCTCACCACCAATAATATTGTTTGCGCGCATCCTAAGCTTTTGACTATTTAGTTTCTGGCACATTGCCACTGCATGCACCTGAGAACTGCAAAGGGAAAGACTCAATATTTCCACCAGCCCATCCCCCAATGAATCCCAGTGGTCTGTGCCTTGACTGGTGGTTATTTGAGTGGAAGTGAATGGATTATTCTCCACATGTCAAATCATATACTTTTTTGTATTAATATCCTTAGATAGTTCTGAGGGTAGTGACACTTTTTTTTAAATTGCGGGTGAAAATGTAAGGATCAAATTTCTACAGTTATAGGCAATATGGAGATCAGTCTGAAATCATACTATAAGTGAAATGTATTGGGAAGAGAAGACCAGGCATGTTACTGCACTTAATATTTATAAACCACATGACAAACTGAAGTACATTTGTTGCTTAAACATTTAGTGTCACTATCAAAGTAAATCTGTGTGGAACACTCAAGTTCAAAATACTTTATTCGGTTAAAAGACAAAAACCATGAAAGCAACAGCATGAATTTACACAGTGAAATTTAAAAAAGATAAATCTATTATATTTCATCAACACCAATTGTTTTCCGTAATTTAAAAACATGTTTAAAAAAAGCTTAAAACTACAGCAACAGTAAAAACAGTGTCCATTCTCTGAAATTCTAAAAAAGCTGGGCGACATCTATTTAATTTCATTTCTATGAGGAATGGGATAATGAATTTCCTGCGGGGTAAAATATAAAATTTACAAAAGAATAAAATATGGATGTCAGACTGGGACGAGGAATCATCACACGGGCAAATAGGCAAATTTCGCAACCATGAATTAATTTCTTGGAAGGACAAGAGTCTAAAAACAATATTTAGTCTAAAACGGGTCAAGAGAAATCGATCATAATTGGACATCGGCAGAGTTAAGTATGGCTGTACTTTATCGCCAGTTAATAACAAGAGATGCGAGGTAACTGTCTTTTTGTTCGTTTCATCTCGCCTTCTCTTTACCTCGAGGTATTCGATACACAGTTTTTTCAACAATTTTCTGGATATATTACCCATTGAAAGTGGGTCATCATAATATTGTTGGCAACCAATTTCAGTAAGAAAACGTTTTACATAATCTAGCCAATCAAATATACCCACATTTTCCAACTTTAATACATCCTGCAAAATAGCCCGATTCATGACACACTCATTTGTAGTCCATACCCTATGCCACAGGAGGATGGGTTGTGTTCTAATTATGTCTGAAATATGAGGTTGTCCAAGTTCAGAATGGCAGATGTAGGTCGCCACACTTTGTGGTATGGTTAGGACATCCCTCATAAACTTATTTTCGGCTATTTGAATTGATTCTACGTTCGAATACCCCCAAAGACCCGAGCCATACAATGTTACTGATGTACACGTGGCATTATATATACTTAAGATTTCTCTTATTGGTTTTTTGCCCAACTTTTTTATAAAATTCTTTAAGGCCATTATTGTTTTTAAGAACAAAAGAGTTCTGGCCTTTACAGCCCTTGTCCAAACCCCAGATTCATGGAACAAAATACCAAGGTAAGGGAAAGTAGAAGTGTTTTCCAAAGGAACATTATTTATAAACATTCTTTTCATCTGCTTTCCGGATCTTGTGCCACAGTTCATGGAGAAGGTTTTACTACAATTGATTTTTAAATCTAAACTCGACATGAACTTCTCAAAAGATATTATCAAGTTTTGTAGGGCCAAGGGAGTACGTGCCATTAGGACTGCATCATCCGCATACAAGAGTGCAGGAATAGATCTCTTACCAACCCTAGGCATATCCCTGCTCTCGTGCAGCAGACGATGCTCAAGTCCATTTATGTAAACCAGAAATAAGAATGGGGCCAGGACGCACCCCTGGCGTACTCCACGTCCCACGCCGAATTTTCTGGTACATTCGCCCCCCCTACCATAACGGACTGATGCAGTGGCTCCTGAGTATAATTCTCTCAGAAAGCAAATGATGGAATCTTCCACGCCCAGCCCTTTCAAGATTGCCCACAATTTAACATGCGACACGCAATCGAACGCCGACGTAAGGTCGACAAACGTAAGGTACAGACGTTCACCTTTTACCCTAGTATACTTTTGTTGAACGATCATTAAGTTCAAACATTGTTCAACAGTTCCAATGCCCTTCTGAAATCCATACTGTAGGTCACTCATTATCTCATTCTCCTCAGCCCAGCTTTGAAGTCTTGCCAAGATGATTCTCCCGAGGATTTTTATAGATGAGTCTAGAAGGGAGATTGGTCTGTAACATGCGCAGTTTTGTCTATCTCCCTTCTTATATATCGGCACAATGACAGAGGTAAACCAAGATGGATTTAAACCCCTTGCTAGTGCTGCATTAAAAAGTTGTACCAGCATGGGGCCCCAGATCTCAATATTTGCTTTATTCAGGTCTGCTGGGATCCCATCAGGACCAGCGGCCTTGCCACCCTTCGTTGCTTTCAGACCCATCGTGACTTCCTCCAGAGTTATCACCAATTTTTCAGCCCCTACTCCTCTATTACCCATTGTAAAAGGATCTATAATATGGCTTTCATCTTGAGACCTATAAAGGTTTGAGAAACGCTCCACCCAATCCTCCTCAGGAATTGCTATCTCCATACGCGCCTTGAGATTGTCATAGAGGAAAGGGGTATTTACGGCCCTCCAAAATGCGGATGCATCCTTGGACTGTGATGCTTCGCATAGGGCATCTAGGGCCTCCTTTTTTATCGCATTTTTTCTATTTTTTAAAGCCTCATTATATATTTCCCTATAACCTCTTATTTCTAATGGGTCTCGGGGTGTCCTATGAATAGCATGTTTCAAATCAGTCAATGCCCTTGTACATGCATTATCAAACCAACTTTTATTACCCTTTGCCCGATTCTTTGCCTCCACCCGCAGGCTATTTTTAATTGTGATGGCAATTTTATTAAAGTGCTCTATTATCTGCTCGCTATTAGACTTCTCTCCCAGGCAAATCGCGAAACTATCCGAGCAAATATTCAACAGTTTACCTAGGAACATTTCTGGGACAACCTTACCCCATTTTAGATTATACCCATTCTGTCTCCCAAGAACCACGTCGGAGACTGTACATAGGGAGAACACATCTTCATGCTGTTCTGAAAATGGGTTTTCGACCTCCATTATTTGGGGCAGATGGTCACTTAATGGTAACTCTATAATCTTTATCCTATTAATCTTATGGCTATAACTATTTGAGGAAATGATGAAGTCAATAGTGGTCGATGCTCCTCTGCCAATAAATGTGGGCCCAAAGGGAGTAGGTTTTTGGGCTATTTCATTTGCATATCCAAGGTCATACATAAACAATATTTCATTTAGTAAATCCCCGATCAAAGAGTGGTCAAAATGTGTTAGATTGATCTCCTGCTCTAACATTAGGCCACCGATACCCTGTTTGCCCTTTGTACAGAGTGGACAATTAAAATCCCCCCCCCCCATAAAATTATTAATTCCCTGTCGTTTTTATCTATTTCATGTTGTATATCCTCCCTCAACATTTTTAAAGTGCTAGGAATTTCATTTTTCAGGATATTATTATAAAAGTTTATAACAACAACATTTATTCCCTTCTTGGTGCTTAAGGTTATTACTTGATAATAACTAGATCTTGGCGTAAAACAAACCTGCTCATACTTGAGCTGGTTTGAGAGGAACGTAATTAAGCCTCCCTTTGCTCTCCTATATTGACCCCCCTAGGCCAGGGTGAAGAAGCTTCTGTAGCCGCTAATATACACTGGATCAATGGACCAGGTTTCTTGGAGGGCCAAGATATCGCAACCATTTATAACAGTTTCCCAGGATGGATTTTTGATTTTCTGCCTTAATCCTGCCACATTCCAAAATAGAAGTGAACAGGATTTCCTATTCTCATTTACTACAAAATCGCCCAAGGAGGCATTACCCAGAACCTTTTCATATAACGGGGAACTAACTCCTCCAGTTACCCCCCTCTTTTAAATCAAGGTTACTCAAGGTCTTTGAACAATCCTCTTCCATATCACCATGAGTCACTATTGGGACAATTGCTTGAATGATATCCTCATTACCCTCCCGTAGCTTCTGATCTTTTGCATTCCCATTGAATTCATCAGTGTCCTCCCTTAATCCTAATGTTTTCATATGACCAGTATCCTTTTGTCAATCAACATATTCAAGACCTGAGAAAGCGTCGAACCGATTGTGGGTCGGTATAATATAAGCAGGTAAAGCTATGCCTCTATTGTCCCAGAAGTAATTATTCCCAAAGTTAGGACCTGGGGTTGGTGGATAAAACTGCCTAGGAAGGAAATTGAATGATCTCTGTGGTTGGGAAAAAGGAATCCGACTATATCCATGATGGTTAGAGCCAAACCTATTTGCAGACTGCCTTTCTGCATCCCAATTTTTAGAGTGTTGGACTGGGAGGTATGGATAGAAGTAGCTAAGGTAATGAGTAGAGATGGAATCACTACTTTTTGAATCGTACCAATCCCCAATATGCCTAACAGCTCTATGATCTTTAAAATTTACGATGATTACATCCCCTTTCTTTTCCTTAGGTCGTAAGCCCACCCAAATTGAGCGCCTTACATTTAAAATTTCCCCATTAATGTGGGCAGGCAAAGGTCTATTGTTACGTAGCCAGTAAATATCTTTGTTTCTTAAGGCTCGGTGATCTTCCCTAGTGCCTAAAGGGAGCTCAGGGACACCCGCCATGAGAATCGCATAAGGGGCAGCTTCTGGCTGTAAATCTACTATTCTGTGTGATTGCCAGTTTGCATTATGCAAATTCCCTGTCCCATTATCCTTAGTATCCTTATTTTGCGGGGGTTCTGCCCTTTCTTCTAAGATCAAGTTATCTCCCCTTTGATTGCCTACTTTACTTGGGAGTTGAGTTTTAGAAGCATGCTTCTTCTTCAGCAAAGGGGGTGTCTGTACTTTTTTTGGGGAGGGACAAGTTGGCTTTTTCCTGACCTGGTTAGATGTTATAGGAGTGGGACATAGTGGGGCTTGTTTTGTTGCCAACATCTTTTTTACAGGTATTACTCTGGGGTTTATATTAATCAACCCCTTCGCCAAATCCGCTAATAAAAGTGTGTTTTTTTCTACCTTTTTATCGATCAAATCTAGGTGCGTGTTAATCATACTAGTCTTTTCTAAAAGAGGCTGCATTAATGATTTTACCAAATTTTCAATTTTTTCCAACAGGCCGCCCTCACTGATAGGACAGCGGGTTGTCATTAAGGGGACCATGGGAGGAGTAAATGAATCGACCGCATCCAACAATGTTGAAGGTGAACTCCTCTTTTGTATTTTGGCTTGCCGGTTCTTTAATGGACCACCCCCTCTTTTTTTAATTTTGACCTTGGGTGGTGACATATAATCTGTATTGGGAGGAGATGCAATAGAGAATCTAGGGGAATTTGATAGCCCTTCATCATCCCTGCTATTATACAAACTCAGCAAAGACAAGCAAGTACTGATAGGCGTACTCAGAAGAGAAACATCAGTGCTAAGATTTTCCAACACTTAACCTTTATCCTCCGTTTCCTCTGTATCTCCAATATTTATTAACCCAATATGTTCTGCTATAGTATTTGTTGGATTTGGCGATGGCACAGTCCCTATTTTCCACATGGGGGATCGTTTTCCAGTCGTTAAATCCAAGGAAAGACCCCTTTTGAAATTAGCTGTATCTACTCTTTTTTGGTAATGCTTCCCCCTACGTCTCAGTTGTGCTTTTTTATATTTTCTAACCGATCTTGGGGGTGAAGGGGCATGCTCTCTTTCCTCAATAGAGATGTCTGGCCGATCTTCATGCCTCTCAGCATGCACCTGGGCTATAGCCGTCACAACTTTCCCTAGTCCAATAGGGAGATTATTGGGCATGAGTGTATCCGCCACTAAGAGGGACGCTTCTTCCTGTCTTTTTCTAGGACTCCCCTGGCCCAAGGAGGCCCTTCTATCGTTGTTAATCTGATTAATCTTCTTGATCAGGTAATTGTCCATAGTACCCAACCCAGAAGCAATTTTATCACTTTTGCCTTTAGACATTGAGTTAACGTATTGCTACACACGGTCTAAGAGTTGATATAGCGCTACAACCCTAGGATAGTCAGCGCTCTTTACCCACACCAAGTATTAGGATATAAACTCACAATCGATGCATACAGTCCTTCCCTGCAGAGCCAGGGTCTGTGGCCCAGTCCAGTCTCCTCAGGGCCTAAGAGGGCCCGCCTTTTGCCCTGGCTTAGCCCGGCTGGTCCCGCGCGCGTCCCGCGTTGCGGGAGAAGTGCAGCTGCTTTTGAGCGCCTCCGGGCGCGGGCGATGAGGTCGGTGGGCGGGGATTGTGGGGGCTGTAGTCCCCCCGCTCGGCGGCCGCGATGTAAAAGTGCGGCGGCGGGGGGGACCAGGCACCCAGGTGGCAGCACTCCCGTTGGCAACACAGGGCCCGAGTTAGTGGTTCCCCAGCAGCGAGGGTAATATAAGGTACAGTTCCCTTCAGTAAGAAAAACGGCTCCCGCTCTTCCAGTGGAGCGCCGCTGCTTTTGAGCGCCTCCGGGCGCGGGCGATGAGGTCGGTGAGTGGGGCTTGCGGGGATTTTGGGGGCTGTAGTCCCCCCGCTCGGCGGCCGCGATGTAAAAGTGCGGCGGCGGGGGGGACCAGGCACCCAGGTGGCAGCACTCCCCTTGGCAACACAGGGCCCGATTTAGTGGTTCCCCAGCAGCGAGGGTAAACACTCAACAATAACACGCAGGCAACACACTTTCTATAGAGTGACACTTATAACTGAAATAAATGTTTGAGTGAAAATTGAGAGTTATTTAGTAAGTTCGTTATCTTGAAATCACTGTATACCGCTATTAGTAACTTTCTCTAGGTACCCTCAGGGTATACAACATGGTGCACTAATTCAAATACTCCTCGGGTGTCTCCAAACACAAAAAACAGAATCAGAAATAAGGAAAAATACTAGAATGTAGAACAATAAATTTTGCAAAGCTGCGGCATAATATACATACACACTTTGCCTCCTAGCATTGGACTTTTACGCCTCTAAAGCTACTACTTCTTAAACTAACCGAATGTTAGCATGAAAACGGTTTGCCTATTTTGGCATGGCAATTCCTCTTTAATGTTAATAGCCATAAACATGTTAATCTTCGTTATCATGGCATTTCAATAACTCCAATGATTGGTATAGTTAAGACTTGTTCAAATGTCTCACAGTTCAAATCACCTAGTGATTCTAAACTTGAGCTGAAGCCGATCCATAAAAAACAATAAAACACAGCTGTCAAGCGCATAAAGGCCGGACATTATAGCAATTGTGAAGAATAAATACATAAAATAGAAGATAAAAAAATCAAATGCACAGACAAACCAAAATATAAAGTGACTTAGAACAAGAAATTCACTTCTTTTTTGTCGCCTTATTTAGTTCTTACGCGTCTCAAAATCAACGCATACTAAATATAAATCGGCCCGTGGCACTCACATTTTTCTGTGTAGCACTTGGCATTTTACCTTTCGTTAGCTCCCTCTTGGGGTTCCCATCATTACGTACACCATGAGAAGAAAGGACACTCACGCAGTCTGAATAACACGCGTGTGCATTTGAAAATACCGAGGTCAGCATTTGAGCTACATATTACAAAAGCTAACAAGCATTGGCATAGCCAATTGGTCTCGCCTTTGGCACCTTATAAGTGTTTAGCTATGCATTAATTGATGTTGTTGCACCAAGGATATTGTGCTGTATAATTAAATACTTAGAAGGTCCCAAAGGCGAAACCTATTGGCTATGCCAATGCTTGTTTTTTAGGTCGAGGCTACCGTCCCTCAGCGAAGCTGGGGGCGGAGCCGAAGATTTAACGATTTCAACAGTGGGGCTTTATTTCACCTCTCTCTTCCATTGGCTAGCTTCGTAAATAGAGGCTAGCCATTGGAAGAGATGTGTGTCAATTACTATTTTGCCCGCCTTGATGCGATCCGTGGGCGTTTCTGCCTCTTTTTTTAAGTCCCGCCCCTTTTTCGTCATCATTCGGAGGTGGGCGTTTACTTTTTTTTTTTTGCCAGCCCTTTTGTTTTGCCATTTCCCCCGACCGCCGCTGGAGAAAGGTTGTGCTGACCGCCCGCCCGCCCCCCACCCCTCCCCCTTCTCGTTGGGCTTGTTTTTTGGTCTGATTACCTACTTGGTAAGTCAATAGCTTATAAAATACCTTTCATACAGAGGTTATTAATTCAGGCTTTTGTAACATGCTGACTTGTAATTTGTTTTCTCATGGTTCACTACTGTTCCTATTGTGAAGCGCTCTGATACCTTCGGGTAAAGTCCGCGCTATATAAAAACGCATAAAATAAAATAACTACCTACCTACATATTACGAGGTGTGTTACAGGAAAACTGGGCCTCTTCAGATGCGCGTAATTCAATCATATTTTTACGTGCTAACGTCCAGACGCATTGCACTAACAGACTTCAAATGTTAAATGCAAATCCCTGAGGAACTGGTAATAATTAAAACTAAAGTCTGGCTTCTGAATTTAAAATGACAAAAGGCACTGAGGACATAGCTGCGCGAGTTGCGCCATTCGCCAGAAGGACACGAGAAGTGTCCGCATCCTTTCATGGGCAGGCGAGTCCCCCTGGCTGCGTTCCAAGAGTTCCCCCCCCCCCCCTAAACTCCTTTCAACAGAGCTATGGCACATTTCACACACCTCGCCAAAACTCTTCTCTGGGGCCCTTATCGGTGTGTGCGGCGCACGTCCGCGGACAGCTCAGCAGCAGCCAATGCCACGCACACAAGAAATGATACATCAGCCAGGGAGTTATCTTCTCCCACACAGGGGCACAGTGCTCTTTTTACCGAGGCAGAGCGAGGGAGCAGTGCACCGCAGACAGGCCATGGCCAATGAGCAGAACGCCAGAGAATGCACATTTCTTATTTAGAGCGGGGCAAAGCATCTGTTGCTTCAACATGCACTTTAATGACACGTTCTCTTGCGAAACCAGGTAGCGAAAGAGTTCACAGTTTATTCCCTGGCACCACCTCGCCGCTCGAAACCCTGCTGCTCAAAGGATTATATGCTCAAATCTCAAAGTAACATTACCTCTAATAATACAGCCGCTCGGAGACACCACGTCAACAGAGGTGTACAGCCACTGAAAAGCTCTAGTCTGGTTGGCTCTTGCTCAGCCCGAGCCCTTTCGGAGCCTCAAGCTGAAACCAAGGCAGGCTTATACATATTCATTAGGCACAGAGATATACCGGGACTCAGACCTGGTCTCGGCGGCTGCATGTAGCAGGAGTCCAGATCGCCTCCCGTGGAGCGTGGCTTGTTGTGGGCTCAAGGTTGGTTCAAAAAATACCTCGAGCCGAGCAAGAGCCAGCCAGCCTATGTAAAACTGCCAACCTTCAAATGTAGTTTCTGTTCCCTCACCCACGTAGAAATCTTGTCTGCCAAGATTGAAGGACAATGCATTAACATTTGATGGCAGAAAGAGATACCCAGCTAATGACTCAATTAGTTACACAGTGAAACGCGATTACAAATGTACCATTTTTCATCTCTCCCCCTCGGCCACCACCTACTGTGTTTGTGTGGACCCGGTGCATGGTGGGGAGCAAAGCCTCTACGTTTTCCATCGTGGACATTCTGTGCTCATCTCAGAATTAATTTTCCCCAGCATAATTGTTTTGCAGTTGCTTATTCCACGCGTGCCTGCTCCGCTGGCCCTAGTGTTTTACTTCTCTCCAGCAGCCCATGTTTAGCCTTCTCCATAACATGGCGCAATTTTCATAAGAAATGAAACCCTTTTTATTTTAATACACATCCAAAAAAGTGCATGTTAGAACAATTAATTGCTCTTACTCCTTTGTCCTTACTTCAATACGCCTCACACACAACAAAAACTCAATACCTCACTACCTCACTCTCTCTCTCCCTCTCCCTCACTACCTCACTCTCCCTCTCCCTCACTACCTCACTCTCTCACTACCTCACTCACTCTCTCACTACCTCACTCACTCCCTCACTCCCTCACTCCCTCACTACCTCACTACCTCACTCACTCCCTCACTACCTCACTCCCTCTCCCTCTCCCTCTCCCTCTCCCTCTCTCTCACTACCCCACTCTCTCTCTCTCTCACTACCCCACTCTCTCTCTCTCTCACTACCCCACTCTCTCTCTCACTACCCCACTCTCTCTCTCTCACTACCCCCCTCTCTCTCTCTCTCACTACCCCCCTCTCTCTCTCTCTCACTACCCCCCTCTCTCTCTCTCTCACTACCCCCCTCTCTCTCTCACTACCCCCCTCTCTCTCTCACTACCCCCCTCTCTCTCTCACTACCCCCCTCTCTCTCTCACTACCCCCCTCTCTCTCTCACTACCCCCCTCCCTCTCTCACTACCCCCCTCTCTCTCTCACTACCCCCCTCTCTCTCTCACTACCCCACTCTCTCTCTCACTACCCCACTCTCTCTCACTACCCCTCTCTCTCTCACTACCCCTCTCTCTCTCACTACCCCTCTCTCTCCCACTACCTCACTCTCTCTATCTACCTCACTAACTCACTCTCTCTCTCACTACCTCACTCTCTCTATCACTACCTCACTCTCACTCACTCGATCTATCTATCGCCCTCACTCGATCTATCTATCGCCCTCACTCGATCTATCTATCGCCCTCACTCGATCTATCTATCGCCCTCACTCGATCTATCTATCGCCCTCACTCGATCTATCTATCGCCCTCACTCGATCTATCTATCGCCCTCACTCGATCTATCTATCGCCCTCACTCGATCTATCTATCGCCCTCACTCGATCTATCTATCGCCCTCACTCTATCTATCGTACCACCACAGCATCACTCAGGGGCACCACAACATCACTATGCGCTACCACAGCATCAATGAACGCCACAGCATCACTGAACGCCACAGCATCACTGAACGCCACAGCATCACTGAACGCCACAGCATCACTGAACGCCACAGCATCACTGAACGCCACAGCATCACTGAACGCCACAGCATCACTCGTCGCGTCTACAACATCACTCAGCGCCACCACAGCATCAATCTGTGCAACCATTCAACAACTGGTTCAAATATGTTCTCTCAATGTTTCAAGCTGTATTACAAATGTCACAAAAATTTTTTAATATTTCACTTCTGATTTTCGTCACAATAAAATACACTGAACATAATCTTCACAAAATGTATTTACAAAAGTTTAAGCTATTGCCATTCTTAATTACAATAACTTATTTAAGCATTAATTATTTAAAAAAATTAAGACATTGTTATTTGTAATATCAATACATCTAAGTCACGTAAATATAACAAATATTGCATTACAAATGCTATAGGTGTCACATTTGCGGAAGTTAAAACTATTGGCATTGTAAATGACAAAGGGAGAGAAGTTGGCCTAACAGCTAGGACGCTCGACCTCGGACCTGGAGATCTGGGTTCGAGTCTCGGTAACGACGCCAAAACCTCCTGTGATTCTGGGCAAATCACTTAATCTCCCAGTGCCTAAAATGAATGTGTGTTCGTCCTCATGTAACGTAACTGGTGCTATGTAAAGCGCTCTGATACCTGATTCGGTTCGGGTCTAGTTTGCGCTATATAAAACTCTGCAAAAAAAAAAAGAAAAGCTATTAATTTCACTATTTTCAAAACCAACACATAAATAATACATTTGTCATTTACAATACCAATAGCTCAAACGTTGCTAATGCGAGACCTATTGCATTGCAAATGCTTGTTGTTTTTTTACCAACGCTAAGCAGCAAACCTGAGTTTTGCCTCACAACACATGACAATTGTGAACACATTCCCACTCCACACTCTTGACAAGCCAACATTCTCTCATACAAACAGAAAGCAAGAAGAAGGGGCAGTTAAGATACCCAGGCTTTTCACACATTTGAGGCAGTGAACAGTTGAGTATACTTGGGTGATTTTAACCACCACCAGAAGGGACAGAATTATTAGCGACTCAGGCTATATTATCGAGAAATAAAACCTGCACTGGTCCTTTCAGGTTGATGCCCGAAATCATTTCAGTCATACAAATAATGGGACGCATCAAAAGGTTACATTCTGGATTCACCTCTGTCGCTCAAGGCCCAGGTGGCGCGGTCATTGCTGAGAATCTTTGCAGAAGGCAGATGGAACATCCAGTTAACCAGACAGAAAGGAACCATCAAATGGAAATAAGCTGAAAAAACAAGTGCTAAGAGGTCTTACACAGGGCATAACTGTGCTGCACAAATGCTGATGACCTAGTTCCCTGGCACTCAGATGCCAATAAGAGCCCAGTTGAGTCTTAGCCAACAACAGTTTGGATTCTTCAAATCTGCTGTGATGAAGTCATTTTCACAGCGTTAGGCAAAATTACATTGTACCATTTGTCACTGTATTTTTCAATAATAACCAGGCTTTTTTTGGTTATTTATTGCAGTTTTGAACACCCTTCTGCTTTTTCGTGATGGTGCTGTTAAATAGCTATTAATATAACACGATAAAGGGGGGGTCCTAGGGAACTTTAGAGACCTGCGAGAATTGAATCTCTATATATTAACAGTCAAGCACAAGAAATCCTTGGGTCTGGAAGTGCAACTATGCCAAAAAAGAGAGAGCAGCAGTGAACTCAGGGTACTTCTGAAGGAGTCCTCGACTTAGGACGTAATCCCATCACCCACGGAGGTGGCATGCTTCATCATCTGGGATTCTCCTCTTAACGTGGACCCCTAGCCCTGCCAAGGGCTACAACAACCCTCACTGTGAGGGAGGAGCTCAGGGATGTTTTTATACCTACACGGTTAAGGATACAATAACTCCTTCGGAGAAGAAGACACTAAGCTGGTTGGGTAATGGGTGCAGTGCAACAAACAAAATGGGTTGTAAACTGAAAGAAGTGATGCTAAAACTAGCTACCAGGAGCGACAGACTATTTATTAGATCGGTCCTAGTGCCAGGATTAACAAGCATTGGCATAGCCAATAGGTCTCGCATTTGGGACATAAGTGTTTAGCCATGCAACAGTTGGTGTTGTTGCACCAATGATATTCTGCTGCATAACTAAATACTTATATGGTCCAAAAAGCGAGACCTATTGGCTATGCCAATGCGTGTTATGACTATGTTGTAATTGCATTCATGTTCCACCAACTAGGTGCCAAAGCACAATAACTGATGGGCAGCATAGTTGGAATAGTGCTGAACTGCAGCATGAATTGTATGGGAAACATTTTGATGTTGTGCTTGGGGTTGATGACCAGGGTTTTGCTCTCATCGGTCACTGCTCTAATCGCATCGCAGAAGCAAAGTATACTACACGTACTTTAATTATCATCGTCTTTAGAAGGGAGCGAGTGCTTTAGGAGAGTGCCTTTTGTGAAAGTTTTTTGGTGTGTTATGAGTAGTGAATGCACTTTGAGTCACAGCAATCTTGCATCTGCGATTATGTGTGGAGTGAGAGCTAGATGAACAGATGCTCTTGTTCATCATCCATGAGAGGGAACGATTCCACTTCACTGCTGGGTGTCAGTCAAGGGGATAAAATGCACTGGCTACCGGCAATCAGTTAGTGCATATCCTCTACCAGGGCTCACCAAAGTCGGTCCTGGAGAGTCGGATCCATGACCGATTTTTAGTATATCCCCATTAAGAGTAATGTCAAAATCTGGCATGGATTCGGCCCTCCAGGACTGACTTTGTAGAACCCTGCACAAAGTATCCACCCAGGAGTAAGTAAAGATGCAACCACACGAATGCACTAATTACAAGCACAAATTGTAGGCTCACCATAGAGTCCACAAAGGAGCGAGTGGCTGGACTGTACAAGGAAGGGAAAGAGAAGAAAAAAACAGAAGGGGTGGTAAACTATAAACAGGAAGGTGGAGTAATTCCAATCACTCACCCATAAAACCATTCAAATACCCACTTACACACCCATACAATAACACACAACCACTCTCACATCCATGTGCATATCCATACAATTACTCACACAACCATACAACTACTCACACAGCAAATTATAAACCCATACAACCATTCACAAACCCACTCATACCCCCACAATCACTAGAGGTGACCGAAGAAAAGCAAAATGGAATAAAATATTAAAAGGCCAGGGGGAGTGAGTGGTTTCAGAAAGAGAGGGAGTAGGGAGGATAGTGAAAAGGATAATTATATCAGAAGGTAAGACGAGGCAGGTCAAAAGAGAACAGGATTACAAAAATAAATTACAAAAAAAAACAAAGCAATGTCTGCCTTGTCAGGAATGCATCTAAGGACTGAATAGTCGCTGAGACTACATTTACCCCTCAGCCAACGAGCATGCTCCATGCAAACTGAAGGGCACGTAAGGAGCAGTCTCTGGTGTGCTGTGCTAAGGGCTGGCACTGGTGGTATGCAGAAGAGAAACTAGCATTGGTGCAAGTGGGAAAAGTCAACCTAGCAGAGGGGGCGGGCCTCTAGGAGCCAGAAGACACAGACCTTTAAGGGGGGGAATTATGTTGAGCTGGCACTTGGTGAGGAATAGGGGAGACAGTCTAACATACGGTCACTGTGTTGGGCAATGCAAGCTCTTCACACTGACCACTAGTGTGAGAATGTCCCAATGGACGAAATGGCATGCACGGTAAGGAACCTGCATAGGTGGAGATGGTGGGGGATGTGCATCTTTCTCTGCTCTTATTTTCTTGGAGCTGTTGTTCAGCATAGTTTGATTTGAATGTCTTTTGATGTATATTCCATGCATGGCCATGTATGTGGCAGGTTTCAGTGTCGAGAGCACTGGCTGTTCCTACTGGAGCAGCAATCCTCCACAAGCTATGTAGGAAAGCATGGATTGTAGGATGAGGTCAGCCAAAAAGATTTGCAATGCACTGTTTGGTAGCGGACTGGCTCTAAATCTCAATGGAGCAAAACAAACATATTGCCTTTGAGTCAGAAGCTTAGCTTAAGCCCTTGGCAGGTGCATAACCTCACATCTTTGCTGACTACTGTGTTTTTGTGTGATCTGGAGACCCGCATTTCTGACCACACCCACTTCCCAAATCTTTTCACCAAAGAAGCAAATAGCTGCTATCCTGTTTTAGGTGCAAGAATTTTGGGGGCTGTGTTGCTTCCAATACCCAGGTGCAAAACAGCCCATCCTGCCCCGAGATGAGGAGATGTGCTTGTGCGTTTGAGGAAAGGAAGACATTAACAGCATGATGCTGGAAAGGTGATTCTTTCCCAGTAATTGCTTGAATTCAGTGGCCAATCCTCAAAAGAAGAGCGAGCTGTTTGTGTATCTTGAGAGCCACTAGCATGGGCAAGGCAATACTGACAGAGTTATTTCAATTTTTTTTCCGGTGGATGGCAAATCTACATGAAATATTTACCTCTTATGGACTTCTATTTATGCATTTCATCTGTAAACGGTAGGTCGTCGATCTTAATGAGAAGAAACACGGGGTGAGGGCTGCTGAAGATAAATGGACTGCTGGCGGATCTAGTCAATGGGCCTGGGCTGGACCTGGAACATTTACTGCGGGCATGTAGGTTCTGGCCTCCCCAGGCACATTAAAGTTTAAAGGGTTTGTGGGGAGCACTCCGTTATAAACTATATATTCAACCTATACAATCGGTGCTGCAACTAATCAGGTTTGTCAAGCCTGTGTACCTTGAATGCTAGTTTAGGTGAGAAAAATCTCATCTAGTTGCGCACTGTTCACTGTATGTTATCCAACACTCCAAATTACAATCAATATAAACACAATAGCAATATGAGACTTCAGTTATTTTAATTCATAAACTGATGCTTCCCTAATCATCATAATGTTATGACCAGGTACATTTATAATTCAATTGAACACATTTATCTTATGGTTCTCAATTCTTTACAGAAAACATTTTAAATTCATGTTATCACGACGCAGATTACATAGTACTTGATTTTCATGTCATGCCCAATGCATTTCGGCACAAAGGTGTGCCTTCATCAGGGGCTAATCTGTAATGAGAATAGAAACAATGGAACAAGTGAGTGTGTTATGTCGGTTAAATGTCATGGGGGTGTGTATATACAAATGATGTTTCATCATACCTCTAGTGGAAATGAGTCTGTTGAGTAAACTGTAAGAATAAAGTGAAAGGCCAGCGGTAAATAAAAAGATATGACAATGTAATTCATCTGTGAAAAGTAAATAAGTGGCCGCTTACCTAGGTGTATCTGAGAATTAATACCCTGTAAAAACAATTAACACCAGAACATTTGTTCGTGGACATTCACAAAATACTGGTATAATCAGCTACTCAGTGATGAAAAAATACAGCAGAAGCGTAAAGTCCTACCTGATCTGCGTAGACTATTCCAATCTATAAAATATGATATAGTTTTAGGTACTTGAAAGAAACTCCAAATTAACGAAATCAATCCGCCATATTCAAAGCCACGTACCTTATGAATGTTATTTTCTAACCTGAAACACGAAAACGAATAGTTTATAAACTGTGACTGCCCAAAAACGTTCAAACTAATGTAGTCATCTATCACGCTCAAAAAGCGAGCGGCCCTTTACCTGAACGAAGTGTCGCCAATACTTTAAACAGTAGGATCACAACCACGTACTCCTGCTTACATCGAGTGGTCTTGAAACAAACGTCCCGCGCCATTACTGGGATATACCATATCAAGAGCGTATTTCCGTAATCAACACTAAAAACGGACTAAACAACAAAATGTTCCGATTATAAAGAAATCTAAGGCGCCATTTTCAAGAGTGGTTGGATCATATTATTTCAACACAAGATCCCTGCTAAAAAAGCGCAGTGTAGTATAACAATATCAATATATCGCTCATTACTGAGGCTCAGTCTACACTCAATGTTGTAAAATTCCACTCTGGTATATGAACGCGAGATGTGTGGAGGGGATGAAAGATTGTATTGCATGCTCAAAATCTGATGTGACATCTCAACATTTATAATGCTTAAAGAGAATCGGACGTGTATGTTCAACCAAAGGTGAACACAAAAAAATGATATAAAAAAATGATATTATGATTATTAAAATGATAACTCACGGTGGTTAATGAAAATGTGTCTGAACAAAAATATCCTTCTGTGTTCACAGTACATTTGATAAACAGACTCGAATATGCACTTATCCCACTATGTTATGAAACGCATGAACATCTCATCGGTTATATCTCAATGATACAATCTAATAGATATGCTAAAATGTGAGCATAATACATGGTGACAGACGTTTAGGAAATATACGTACAGATCACTCTGGCAAATTCAGTGGTCAATACTGTGACTCAGTTAATGTGAATTCGTACAAACATATAATCAGCTTAGTACATGATGACAATCATCCTAGGTGTATACATGTGAACATGTAGTCAGCTTAGTGCATAGTGACAATCATCCTAGGTATATACATACAAATACATTTGATGGATTCAATGTTGAAAAATTTAACATGGTTAACTTAGTATCTTACTGACTTATAATGATGCCACTATGGGTAGTGTATATTTCAAAGGCAAACCACATGGTAAATTTCAAGTAAAACCTGATGAACTTAACATATCTCAAATAAGCCTACAGTATAATGAATTGTGAATCATCTCAATAAGATTGGTATGAATAAATGTCCAATATCTAGAACCCTACAGGTAACGTGAAAGGTCATATCTGTCATTTAATCCCTTAGGCTGCATTGTCTGCAGGCATTTAATCCAGTACAACTCACGTTGAAGGAGACGAAGTCTATTATCAACACCTGTTTTAATCACTACCTTCTCAATGATAAAACATCGTAGTTGGGAGATCGTATGACTGAACTCTTTCCAATGGGTAGCCAAAGGAGATGATAAGTTCTGGTTGCGTATTCTGCTCTTATGCTCATTCAGTCGAATTTTGAGCTTTCGCTCTGTTTTCCCAATATACAACTTGCCACATGGGCATTTGATGCCATAGACTACATTTTGAGTGTTGCAGTCACTGCTGTGTCTTAGTTTGATTGTCTTGCCAGTGGTGGGGTGTGAAAAAGTGTTTCCAGTGATTATATTATTGCAATTCACACAGTTCAGGCACCGGGTTGTTCCTCTGTAATCACCATGTTGGTCTTCTTTTTCTCTACCCTTCAAAATTTGTCTCATGTTAGGTCCTCGCCTATATGCATGCATTGGTAGTTGAGCAAATATCCCGTTAAACTCTGTTTCTGTGGAAAGTAGTTCCCAACGTTGGTTGACAATACGTTTAATCTTTGGTGACACTGTAGTAAACTTTGTCACAAATACCATTCTATCCTGGTTAGTTTTTGATCTTGGTTGCAACAATGTATCTCTGTTCATTTCTGTCACTCGCTCTCTGCTGCGTTGTATAATAGAATCAGGATATCCACGGTCTTGGTATCTTTGAACAAACTTCTCGATATTAGTCTCACTTGTGGTAGTTTGTGAACAGATCCTCTTGATACGAATGAATTGAGAGAGGGGTAAATTCTCTACCAATCTTCGTGGGTGGAAACTAGCGTAATGTAACGCACTATTTCGATCCGTTATCTTAGTATACAGTTCTGTGTGAAACCCTGTGGGTTGTTTTGAATCCTCACATCCAGGAAATCCATTGTCTTAGAATCAATTTTATGGGTGAATTGAATCCTGGGGTTTACCGAATTCAAGTAATGTATTGTCTCGAGTAAAGATTCCTCAGTGCCTCGCCAGACTAAGAAGATATCGTCTATAAAACGACAGTACATCTTAATTTGTGTCCATGCTGCTGTCTCAAACACGTGTTCTGCCTCAAATTGTGCCGGCACATGGCATCCACTCCATGTGACAGCAGCTGGATTGAGGGGGGGACGGGACATATGGACGGGAGGGGGCTTGAACAAGAGCATCACCAGTCGGGTTAAAGAGCCTTTAACTTCCGAAGATGATAATATTTATATAGTGCACTACTAAGTAAACAATTTCTAGGCTCTGCGAAAGCGAAGGGTTTACAATGCATGCGAAAGAACAAAAAGTAAAGAAAAGAGACAGTTTTGGTACGTCGAAGTAGATCAAGTTAGGAAGTCTGCTTTCTAAAGTGTTCCCAAAACGTGCATAGACAGATCACAACTTTCACAGGTCTACCATCTAAAAAACAAGGACAATGAAAACTTTTATATGACGAGACAGCTTGCTAAATGTGTACCAACCCCAGCAGCACAATGAAATTTCCCATTCATATAGTTGCTGCACATACAAACAGTGACGTCACTCTGCAATTACCTTCGACATCTATTAATGCCGTGCGGTGCCAATGGCATTATGATGGGGTTTGCAATTGTTTGCCAAAATAGTTCACGTTCGTGGTATTTGAGCACATATTTTAAAACAAATCAAAGGAGCATGAATAATAAATAAAAAGCAATTGATTTAAACGATTTAGTTACTGGAAGGTAAGAGGTCGGAATCTGCATACGGTCTAAAGAGCACTGGACAACTCTTCTCAAACTGGGTGGACAAGACAGACCTTCCCAGCAGCGCAATGGTGGCGGTGTACGCAATAACACGCTCTAGGTATTTAAATCCCTTTCAAGAAAATAGCATTCGCTTTAAACGTGTGCCTCACCTCCCTCGATTTAAAGCGGACTAATTATAGAAGAGAACACTTTAATCTTTGTTTATTTCGTCCGACAACTGTTTCACTCTTACAAGGTTTAGAAACAACGGCCAGCCTTGACATTTTGTTCAGGTAAAGGGCGACATCTACTCCTTACACGGGGCACGGGTGCTGCGATTATAGCAAAAGTAAAGAAATATATGTTTTTTAAAATTTCTTTACTTTTGCTATAATCGCGGCACCCGCGCTCCACTTTTAATGTTAAAAGTGCCACGATTATAGCAAAAGTAAAGAAATAGAAGTGAAAGTGATCGCGTCAAGAGGCGGAGCACAAGCGCGCGCGTAATAGCAAGCTGGTGGCCTTTGGTAGCACTTGAAAAACCCGTTTACTAAATGTTTTGCTAGACCAGCGCACGCAACGGCTCTAGCAGGACCTGAAAACAGAGCACCAGCAGTCTGAAATAATGACTGCATGTGATGGACGCAAACAGGTCTACATGTTTCAGCCTCAAGGACCCTAATACGTGTCACGGCTTTTGTCAGGACCAAGGAATATTTACGTGGGCACTGTGTCCAGATAGGGTTGATAGTAACCAACACACCTAGACTGTTTCTGGATGACAAGTAAATTATGAAAGACTGGTCTCATTGCCTGGTGGTGCACGAGAGACTGGTTGATTTAAATAATAACGAAGTTGCAGCACTGTATTGCATCAACTGAAGAGATCAGAACTGCACCATACCCAACAGGCAGTAGCGAAGGTATCCTCTCTCCCTACGCTGGCACCAATCCAGACACCTGTGCGTCACAGTACAAGGGTAACTGCATTGTGGGCAGCACTTCCTGCACAAATGCAGCACACATGCAAAGAGGAAAATAAGAGAAAAAAGTAAATTATCTCTATTACTCCAACCTCAGAGACACTTGATTTTTGCACAAATCCATGCCTACATGTAGAAATGAATTTGTATCAAAATCCATTGGTGGATGCACAGTAACGCTCAAGTGCCACCAATGGAATGCCCCCTTGGCACAATACAAGGCAACACAGAGCATTGTGCTGTATTGCGTTACTTTTGTTTACAAGTCGATGCAAATCTCAATTAGCTTTGATTTCTACATCCTTACCTAGACTTTGTGTATAGTATAAATTTTAAAAAATGCTGTCGCCCCAACACAAAAACTGTGTACATCATCAAGACCTCTGTCTGCGCTACCTTCTCATTTATTGCTCTTTCTTGAGCGCTCACATACTGATTTCTAATAATCATTATATGTGCCGCACTCACAATGATTAATGAGCCAGATATGTTAATATACTTGTACCAACTTTAAAGGAGAAAATTCTTTGTAGTGCCACTTGATATTTATAAAACAACGGTGGCACTCTATTGAATACAGGTGCAGGGCAATGCAGACACATACAGTGCCCATGCCTATATGTCCACTGAGCTCACACCTACATGTTTTCTCTTATATGTAGGCAGATGGACCTTTATATCTTATTTCTAATACGCATGTGCACTTATTATCCTGCACTATATCAAAAACTATGGAATGATACAATTATCAAACATGAGAACACGATTTCATGGAAAGGAGGAAACTGGAATGGTCTTTTTGGAAGAGTTTGTTGGAGACAATGCAAGTGATTACTATTGTGCAGGCAAACGTAGTCCAAAAGTTAGGATTCAGGATTTTTTTGAGACATAAGATGGGGGAGGCAGTTTAAGGGGCAGGGTATTGCCCATTACACGCCTTCTAACACAACACTTTGTATTCCTAGACAGGAGGACCTGTGTAAGCCTTGCACCCACCACTACCTACTTAATATTCAGCAGTCCGCCACAGCACATATCTCCCTTACCTCCAACCACTTGACAACCCATACCTGTGTACATACTTCATACTTTTTTCCACAGATACAACTGACGTATGCGAGACATCGCTGAGAGGCCATGGGCTGAATAAACCACTGAAAATCACTGTGAGGATGTCTCATAACATTTACATTCAGGGCGCTCATTCATGCTTAGTCAGATGCCTACTTAAAACCAGAACTTGCTCAAGCACCTGGAGGAGACCCTGGCATGGATTACCCGACGTGGATTACCTTAAGTGTTTATACACCCGTCGCTAAGAATTGGGCCACAGTTTTACCAGTAAAGACCCCTTTTAAAGTAATTTTTAATTACTGCAGTTTTAGGAGCTCAGCAGGACTCATCTCACTTAAAGCTTGGGCCTCCAATTTTTCTTAAGCGGGAACCCTTTAATACAGTCTATTTTGGCACCGAAAGCTAAGGGGCGAGAGAACTCACCATACCTTATTGTCTGAAGCATGCACCTTCATGAGGTGTTAACCTCCAACCATGCAGGACAGACGAGGTTTTAAAACTACTTGGCAGCTTTTTCAGAGTATGTGCGGGCTATATATTTATATTTTAACCAGCGGCAGTCACCACTTGGTAGTTATAGTTCGGATTGTGTTTCTATAGGAAATGCAATGTTATAATATAACTTTGGCGAAGTTTGTCAAATCGCCACAAAACTATCCAAAATGGCTCTTTTTTGACTAGCTTTGTAGGAGGGTGGATACCGGACTATGGTTACCCCTGATTTTTTGCCTTGTGTTTAGTTGGTTTTCGACTTGGTTGGCCTGGGATCCTGCTAATCAGGGCCCCAGGCTATCTGCTCTCACTGTAAAATGGACTCAATGTACCTTAGGTAAATACCTAATTGGATATTGGGTCACTCTTGTGAGTCCCTGTAAGTGTACCATAGGTACCCAGGGCATAGGTGCATCCAAGGACTACCAGGGGCTGCAGCATATCTTTTGCCACCCCTGGCTGGCCATCCAAACTGACACAACTGGCTGATCACGCAGCTGGGGCAAGGTAGTGTAATCACCCCTAGCTTAGGTATAGTATTCCTATATCTAACCTTATATCTAGACACATATACACCTATAAGTCACTCCTATGGCAGGCCTTAACAATCCTGAAGGCAGAGTGCTTAGTTTTATGTGAGATGAGGCTCTAGCATGAGCTGAGCCTGTCTGCAGCTTTCGGAACCATGTCCTTATAGCTGTTATAGGATATTGCCATACCATATACTCTTAAGTGCATTATGAACCTCGCGGTTAAATGCTAACTTTGGTTTGGCTTCAACAAAACATGTCGTGTAAGGTGTCAAACGCTTTGGAAAACTACCCCCTCGCCAGTTCTGGCGACGGGGGTAGCATTCCACCCTTCTAGAGGGAGAAGACATGTTGTTCCTACTAATCCCAGTTAAAGTTAACCAGAGCCTCAGCATCACAAAATGGATGCTGCTGCCACAGACACAAGTCTGACCTCCTGCTGCTGGGAGTCCTTTCAGCGAGGGAAATTGGACAATAGGTTTCCTGCCTTGGGAGGTGCTATCACCACCCCAGACAGGCTATAGTGTATTGGGGCAGGGAGGGCTGAATGAAATGAGACACTGCCTGGGGTACACAAGGTGTCCCATGCATAGTCCAGTTCAAACCAGTGCTGGGGCACTCCAGCCCCAGCTCTGGCGCGAAACTGGACATAGGGAAAGGGGTGTAACCACCCCCTTCCCTGGTCCCACCCATAGGAGGGACCTAGCAGGTTATCCAGCCCCTAAATGTGGTATATAGCTAGGAGCTGAGTCCCAAGACTTTAGATTTATCCTGACTGAAACTTGAAACGAAACTCTGGACCTTCGACGTTCTACTCGACATAGAAGACTGAAGAATCTCCCTTGCGGTCAAGGAGTGACCACCCTGTGCAAGCAGGCACCACCAAGCGATCAACGGTTTGCTTTGTCGACGCTCCCGCCGGAGCCCAAGCACAGAGCCTGACAAGACCCGGACTTCCAGACTTCCAACAGCCCGATCCACAGTCACAGCAGAGCGGAGACCCGTGGAGGCGACGAGAGACACGGGACTGGCCATCTTGGAAAGCCAGCTAATTGCTTTCCGTGGAACTTCTGAGGCACCCTCGAAGTTGTGCATTGGGGATTGAGAAGCCCCAGCCCCGAGCACCAACTGCACCGAAGATCAGCCCTCCACGAGTTCTGCGTGGGGCCCTTCTGCATTTTCCTGCTCGACGCGTCTGTCCGGTCAATTGTCCGTTGGCTAGTGGCTTCTGTGACGACGAACCCTTTGATTTGCATCGCTGGTCTGGTTGCTCTAGACTGTCCCCTGCTTCCCTGAAAAGGAGAAGCTCATCAGACCATGCTGGTCTGATCAAGAAGCCATCTTCGATTCCTGCGTGGGTTGCCTTTGCCAAGGCTTGTTGACTCCAATCTGGAAGCCGACACCTCCGACAGTGAGAGCCTTCGTGGGACAGTCCGTATCCAGCTCCTGGTCATCGTCGACACCTCCTGGTCCACGTGGCTGCAGAGACAAGCTTCACGACATCACCTGATTGCTTCGCGACATAGCCTGGTTCCATCCTGGTCACTGGCTAGTGACCCAGACTCTGTCCCCTCTGCTTTCAGGTACTCTTCATCCTCGATCCGCCCTTGGATCCAAACGACACTTCCCTACTGGTCGCCTGCAGCATCTTTCTCCAAGGCTCCATAGGAATCAGCAACGAAACCCAACACACTTTGACACCTATGCACACGCTTCCTGTGGGTGAGGTAACGAGAGTACTTCGGTGCTCCTGTGGGTATTTACTATCCTACTGTCTAACTTTCAAGTAGCTTTCTCCTTGTCCATCCGGAAGTGACCTAAAAGAACTAGTTTCCATTTCTTTCGTTCCCATTCTAACTCTATGGTAACTCGCGTGCGTGTAAAGACACTGCACGCGCATCCCGTGGGCCTCCTGCTCCCTATCTTTGGTAGTACAGCGTAGCCCCAGCGATTCTCCAGGCCCTAGGCCTATCCTTTGTTTGTGACGTGGTTCTTAAACCATTATTTTAGTATATGGTTCGAAGTGCCCCTAGGGCATTACTGTATTTTGTGCAACTTATTGTATGTTGATTAAGTCTCTTGTTATGTGCTTGTGCCTCTGACCTCAAAGAGTTCAGAGGATTAATTTAGTAATAAATATATATATATATTTTATATATATCCTGTGTGGTGTCCTTTCATTTGGTAATAAAGGGATTGCATATGGTAAAACAGCTGGCTTCACATGCCCTCTTGAGTTTAGCCTAAGACTGCTTTGTCCATGCTACCACTAGGATAGCTGGTCTAGAAGGTTGACTTTACAACCATTACCAGAAGGATTGTTTGGACTGGTGCAAGGTGCTCACTAGAATAGTGATCATCATATACCAGGCCAACTTCTCACAAGCTTACGCAAGGGAAGTTTCAGAGCTATTCCTCAAGTGGGGACCGAGAAAAAAAAAAAATACGTCCCAAAACTAGTTTTCCCCATTCATTTTACTACAGGAACTGAAGAGAAAGTTACAGCATAACCAGCTGGACAGATTTAAGCATATTTGGCAGAAAGCTAGATCTAGGTCCAGAAAAAGTGTGATTGGTGCTTTGGAGTAATTCCATTCAGTAGTGTTTGAGATAATTAATGAAAAAAACAACTTTGTATATATAGGAAGGCAGAGGTTCTGCTGATCTCACCAGATTTCAAAGTGACATTTGATTGACTGCCACCACCCGAACGAGTAAGTGGCAGCAGCCATCTTAGGACTCAGTCCAGAGTCCTTAAAAAATGCAAGAAAAGCACGAATACCCCAACACCCTAGGCCGGTTTGGGTGGTCCCAGATGGACCTCATCTGGTTTAAAAATAATTTCTAAAATGTTGCCGCAAACCTGCGGTATAATCGACGAATCTGCAGTATATATGTATATATGTATTTTTGCACTAAGCAACGAACTTTTGCACTAAGCAATGTGAATTTTAACTTTATTTGCACCGAAAGGACAGTAGCTGGCAATATCGCTATTTAAGCAAGACTCCAATACTTGGCATGTCCGTGAATTACCATTGCGATGCATTATGGAGCCTGTAGTATATTCGAGCAGGCATGTGACCACTGAGTCTTAATAATTGTGCTCACCTGTGATCAAGACGTCTGTGACGTCGAAACGCGTTAGGACACGAGCATGTTGCACAGGGTTGACGAATAAAGTCATCTGCATCATCAGACACTGTGGGGCTCTTTTCTTTGGAGTGGCGGAAAGCGCAGTTTCTCCGGAATCTCCGTTCCCGGCCAGAGCCCGCCCTGCAGGACCGGAGGCCCCCGGTAAAGCGGAGGTGTTCTTGTGATATATATATATATTTTTTTTTTAATAAACTGACGAAGCTAGTAGAGCGAAACGCGTCTGTCTGGGGTGAAGGGGGCTTGCAATAAACAATCTTTGAAGTCGGACACCAGTGTGCTTACCATTTTTTCAACTGGATGAAGTTGATTTGTGCTGCGATATATATATATATATATATTCCGTCACAAATACCTCTTATTCTTGAAGTAAGCCAGGAAACTCGGAATCCATATGTAGAATTTTATTTCTGCAGGTGAAAAAGTGCGACGCGTTTCGCCGATAAGGCTTGCTCACGCTCGTCTAAATTACAATGACGGCCATTTTTTAAAGTGGTCAAAAAACACACCCCCAAGTGAATACACAACATAATAGTGGCACTGTGGGCTGACATCTTGTAACGTGCTTATATAGCTCAAACATCCATTCCTTAGGAGTTTACATCTTAAGGTTACCATGTACAACAAGTATTGTCTCACAAACAATGAAATTATCCCGTGGTAGTATTTATCAACTACCGCTGTAAACATATATGGGTTTAATGGAAACTTGTTACGCTGTTGCAGAATTGTTTGTTATCGCTTGCCCTTAGAAACCACAAATATAATCCAACATTGCATGTCTTATAATGGCCCCAAAGCGTTCGATCATCTGTCATCTATAAGAGATTTACTAAGCGACGTGCTAAAATATATGCGTGTGACACCACGTTGCCTATTGGTTCTCAAGTTGCTAGAATCAGATAGATCCAATCTGATTGGTCGTGCTAACACTAACACGTGTTACCATTGCAACATATAATTTACAGATGCAGTATATCTGAAGGGTAGCGATTTCAATCAGATAGCAGATTCTGAAGTTATAGAATACCGCTACCACAAACATTATGCCCAAGTGGGCGACAGTGTACGATTCCACCATATAATTCCAGTCCATGCCCCAGTGGGCTAGATGTTATGTTGTTGAGATGTTGAGTTCAAATTATCTCACAACCAAATGTAGTATCAAATTATTCCAACATGAAAATTAAAAATAGTTTAAAATACAGACAGACGATATTTACATTCGTGACAAATAGATATATTCAATTACTCATCATACAAATGAACTGACAATTCCTCACTGGTATTTAACTGTGAGACGACGTCCCGGCAACCCCGACTGGAACACGGCCCTTCCCCGAACCTACCTCCTTCGCTGCCACCGGGACTGTATCCCCGACACCAGAACGCCATCACCAGGACAAGAATCAAAGCTCCAGCCATAACCCGGAGAAACCCGCCCTTCTTTTTCCCACAGGGACCAACCAGAACACCGGGTCTGACGGACTCAAATCCCGCGGACCGCAGAAGCCCCGCCCCTAAGGCAGCGACAGAACAGGATAAAACGGCGAACCAGGAAGTGAACGTCGTCGGAGATTCGTGGCAGGACCCTCGGACTGGAGGCGGTGAAGGAGAAGAAGCTGGAGACGGAGAGCAGACGGGCGAAGCAGACGTGTGGACCGAGGAGTGGTGGTGTCCACTGGAGGTGGCTGAAGAGCGGCCGTAACTCACCTGGAGAGTTACGGCGGACCACGTGAGTGCCTTAATCCTTCCTATTTACTGCTCGCTAGGAGTCCCTGTAAAATCCCTGTACATATCTCCCCATCTCTTTAGAGTCACGTCCCCTGCACTGTAATATATCTGTAAAGCACCCCCCTGCACACCCGGCCATTCCCTTCACGTTCCGACTGAGCACCCTTTCTTCGTACCTACCTGTGTTCCTACCTCCCGCTTCCTCCCTTCCCTCACTGTCTCTTTCCATCCCTTCCACCACACACCCCGGGTGACGGTGAACGGTACAGAGTGTCCTGAGACCAGGAGAGGACTAACGGTCCCTTGTTTTCTCTTTTGCTTCCTACCCTCCGTGGATCCTCCACTTCACCGGAGCCGCCGTTGGAACACCCGGAGCCGGCGAGCTGCATCCGTACCTCGAAGCCTTCTTTGTTCTACCTGTGTCTCACTCTGTGACTATCTGCAAATAAACAGCCAGTATAGCACACTATATACGGCCTCCTCGCCTGCTTTTCTGGCCCGCTGCACACCCTTCCTCACATTAACCCTATAGGGGTCAGACATTGGAAATCGATAATATACTTAGATTCAAGCTTTCTCATGGACAGTTCTTGATTGCCCCCCCGTATCCCCAGTTCTACACAGTCAATGACTACCATGCGTAGTTGGGTCTCATCCTGCATATGTCTCTCAAAGAAATGTCTAGCGACCGGATATTGCTTGTTATGATTCCGTATCGCTCTCAAATGTTCAAGAACTCTTTTTGGCTTCGTGCTTAGTACTTCCCACGTACCACTTGTCGCATGGGCAGATAAGTAAATAAATACTGTAAGTGGTATTGCAAGTGAGTCTTTTTTTGATGTTAAATTCTCTGGATATGCCAGGAATTATGAGGTTTTTACAGTCTGCTTGATTTGCATGCTTTGCATTTCCTGCAGCACCTGAATCCAGCATCTTTGACCCCATCTGATTGATCGCTAGCAGTTACATAATTGTGACTGAGTTCATCCCGCAATGATCTACTCTTGCGGAAAGTAATCTGTGGATTATCATTGAGGTATTTGTCTAGGTGTACATCAGTTCCCAACACATGCCAATGTTTTTTAAGTATTTTTCTCACTTCATAGCGGTATTCCATAACTTCAGAATCTGCTATGTGATTGAAATCGCTACCCTTCAGATATACTGCATCTGTAAATTATATGTTGCAATGGTAACACGTGTTAGTGTTAGCACGACCAATCAGATTGGATCTATCTGATTCTAGCAACTTGAGAACCAATAGGCAACGTGGTGTCACACGCATATATTTTAGCACGTCGCTTAGTAAATCTCTTATAGATGACAGATGATCGAACGCTTTGTGGCCATTATAAGACATGCAATGTTGGATTATATTTGTGGTTTCTAAGCGCAAGCGATAACAAACAATTCTGCAACAGCGTAACAAGTTTCCATTAAACCCATATATGTTTACAGCGGTAGTTGATAAATACTACCACGGGATAATTTCATCGTTTGTGAGACAATACTTGTTGTACATGGTAACCTTAAGATGTAAACTCCTAAGGAATGGATGTTTGAGCTATATAAGCACGTTACAAGATGTCAGCCCACAGTGCCACTATTATGTTGTGTATTCACTTGGGGGGGTGTTTTTTGAGCACTTTAAAAAATGGCCGTCATTGTAATTTAGACGAGCGTGAGCAAGCCTTATCGGCGAAATGCGTCGCACTTTTTCACCTGCAGAAATAAAATTCTACATATGGATTCCGAGTGTCCTGGCTTACTTCAAGAATAAGAGGTATTTGTGACGGAATTTAAAGGTCGGTCGGTGGCCTATCCAGGACCGCTCCGTGACAGCCCTAGTGCATGTACCGGCATTGGAGGAAAGAATATATATATATATATATATATATATATATATATATATATATATTATTTATTTTTTTGACACTGACGAAGCTTGTATAGCGAAACGCGTCTGTCTGGGGTGAGGGGGTTTGCAATAGGTCATTAACGAAATCAGATACCAGTGTGCTTGCCATTTTTTTAACTGGATGGAGTTATGTGCTGCGAGATTATATATATATATATATATATATATATATATATATATATATATATATTTATTTTTTTATCCAAAGATGCGGCACACAGGTAGGGTAGTATCACCAAATATCATAAGAAACAAAATTCAGAAGTACTGGCATCTTATATCAGGGGATCCAGATATAGGCAAGATGGCAGGAAAAGGACCAATGATCAGCTATAGAAAAACAACATCTCTAAGAAACTGTTTAGTGCAGAGCCATTTTAAAGGAAAACAAACTATCAACAAGAATAATTGGCTGACAGACCAACGAAATGGATTCCGCAGATGTAATGTCTGCAAGGCATGCAAAATCGGCCAAAACAAAACTTCTTATGATGAACCGAATGGAAAACAAACCATAATTGAAGGAAAAATATCATGTGCATCAACTCATGTTGATGTTGTACAATGCAAATGTGGATCCAAATATATTGGGAGTACAACATGTGCACTTAAAAAGCGAATTTTGGAACATATTAGGGCGGTGAAAAACAAAGACATGGCATATGCTACCGCTAAACACATGGCCAATTGTCAAAACAGTG
>NC_136068.1:624428249-624436482 GCF_964261635.1 Lissotriton helveticus | reverse complement strand
CTGTTGAAGATCCACTCCTATGTCAGGAAGGCCTGACATGCAACTACGTCCTCTGCACACGCCAACGTTAGAGCCAGCTACCTGTCAAGCATTATCTCAGTTTCTCCACAGGCAGTCCATTTCTAGTCTCACCCTCTTATTTGTTTCGGACATCGTTCGGACGTGGCTGAGCATGCCTCCCAATGTGGTGCTAATGGTATCCGAGCAAAATCCTTTGGGACATGGAAAAGGTGTCATGCGTCATACGGAATGGAAGTTTGTGCGAGAGCACGCTGTGTCCCATTGATTCTTCCATTGCTTGCCTGTCCGTGTCAGGTGTGCCTGCTGCATGGTTAGTGACTGCAGAGGCTATTGGCAATGTAAATGACAATGACATTTATTTATCTGTTTTCAAAACCAACACATAAATACAAATTTTGTCATTTACAATGCAAATAGCTCGAACTTTTCCAAAGGCGAAACCATTGCATTGTAAATGCTTGTTTTAAGGGGCAATTGCCGATCCACGGCTTTATTGTATCCATATGTTGATATATTTACATGTATATACATTTTGAGTATTTACTTTTTGCCCAGTATGTATGTATGTTTACCGATTCACAGTGTGACTCTGCATTAGTTCCTATATTAGGAACCCATTCCAAGATGGCACCCGTCTTGGTGTTGGTTGGGCTGACCCCTTGTCGATGTTTACTCAAGCACTCACAACTTTATTTAAACTGGAAACGTGTTTGTCGATACACTGACGAAGGCGTTAGCCGAAACGTTCGTTTGCTGCTGCGATTAATAAACCCGCTGTTCATCTGCCACTACCGGAGTGCTGTTTTTCCTTTGCCGAGGTTGGAGGGATTTGAGCGTTACACATATACATATATATACATACACACATATACATATACATATATATATACATATACATATATATACATATACCGTGCGGACGCTGTCGAAACGCGTTGGTTTTTGTTTTTCTGACCCCATGGATGAATAAAACCATGATGGAATTATAACCGCTGCGCTGTACTGGAATTGGTTTTCTGAGTGCGACTCCATGTTTTTTACCTCGAGGGGGAGAAACTTTGTGGAATATATACATATACATATATATATACACACATATACATATATACACACACACATATATATACATATATATATATATATATATATATATATATATATATATATATATATATATATATATATATATATATATATATATATATATATATATATATATTCACTGAAAAAAACATAGGTTTCACACCTGTTATAGTTAGGTGGAAATTTTACTCACATAAAACCATTGAAATTCCCACGTTATAGTTAGTTGGACTCACTATAACTTGCGCGTGCAATGCACTGCTGATGACGTCACATTACATCACTCATGACATGGTCAGTGACATCACTCATGACATCACTGATGACATCTCAAATGACAGGCTGAGAGTCGGAACTACGTCCAACTTGGTTAGCACAGCGGAACCTGCACCTACGAAGGAGCACCTCATGATTGCAAACTTACAACAATAAGCTGAAATCGACTATCTCTTGGAACCCACTAAAGGTTAAGATTTTCCTCCTAGGATCACATGTCCCAGCGTGCATTCTCTTCACTTCGCGCAGCACACCGGGTGCAATCAATTAGTCATGCACGCAGATAGGAGACTTTCAAGAGACAGAGAGGAAAGCTGCCTGCCCCTGATGAGAGGCATATCGGCCTCGAAACGCGTAGGGCTAACAAACATGCTGCAACAGTGAGGAAAAGGGGAAGCTGTCGTGTGCCTCTCAAAAAGCTTGGACCTTTAAATACATATATACATATATATATATATATATATATATATATATATATATATATATATATATATATATATATATATATATATATATATATATATATATATATATATATATATATATATCTATGGCAAAATGAAACCCCTCATTTTGTTCCTTTTCAAATTAAATGTATTAAGTGTTACCACTTTATTCCAATCAAGATGACTTCAGGTGTGCCATACTTTTGTCATAAGTAAGACTGTTAGCGTTCTAGTTGTTCTTTAGAACACTCTGGGACATTCAGTCATTGGGCTATAGTTGGGCTACATCTGGCTGATATTTGGGCTACATTTGGGCTCTTTTGTCTCTGGTGGCCATCTTGGGAGACTGCATATCATAATTTTTTTAATGAAATATAAGAGGATTTGAGAAGTCACTCAAAATGTGCCCTAATTTTTCTTTCTTCAGCACTAATCATAATTTCTATGGCAAAATGAACCCCCTCATTTGGTTCCTTTGCAAATTAAATGTTTTAAGTGTTACCACTTTATTCCAATCAAGATGACTTCAGGTGTGCCATACTTTTGTCATAAGTAAGACTGTTAGCGCCATAGTTGTTCTTTAGAACACTCTGGGACATTCTGTCATTGGGCTATAGTTGGGCTACATCTGGCTGATATTTGGGCTACATTTGTTTTTTTTGTCTCTGGTGGCCATCTTTGGGCTACATTGGGCTACATTTGGGCTCTAACATATATATAGCCCAATGTAGCCCAATATATATTTTTTCAAAGTTAATTTTCGTAAAAACCACTGGAGCATATATCTTGAGACATAGCAAAGGCACATCGGGGTACCAGTCCCTACAATTTGTCCAAGTTTGGTGGAAATCCATTCAGCCGTTCGGGCTAAAAGTGAATCCAACCGCCCTATGGAAATTAACATGGGGAAAACACGTTTTTGGGACCCCCCTTTTATGTCAGCCCCCACTTGACGGATCCCCCCGAAACTTTCAGGGAAGGAGCGGAGCGCAGCGAGGCAAAGTTGAGGAAAACTACAGGCAGATCCCTCATTCGGCGCCAAAGTTATTCCCAATAGAATGTTGCGGATTTCCTATGGAAAACGATCCTAACTATAACTACCTACTGGCGACCGCCAGTAGGTAATATATATATATATATATATATATATATATATATATATATATATATATATATATATACACACACACACACACACACATATACATATATATATATATACATATACACACACACACACACACACACACACACACACACATACACACACATATATATATTACCTACTGGCGGTCGCCAGTAGGTATATATAGTTAGAATTTTCAAAAATCCCATAGAGAAAAAATCCTATGTCGAATAACTTTGGCGTTTGAGGACGGAATTGGCTGAAATTTTCAGGAAAATGCAACATTTCGATTCTGAGCAGCCCCTGAAAATTTGGGGGGGTTTCGTCAAGGGGGGCCGAGAAAAAAGCTCGAACGGCTGAATGGATTTCCACGAAACTTGGCAAAATTGTAGGGACTGGTAGCCCGATGTGCCTTTGCTAGGTCTCAATATATGTGTTCCAGTGGATTTTGAGAAATTAACGTTCAAAAATATATATATATATATATCTGTAAGCGCGCTCCGGGCAGCGCCCCGGTTCGCGTACCTGACGCGTAACGGAACTTCGCGCAGCGAAGCTGATTGGCTCTCCGGTGTCTATCAACATTCTAAACAGTCCGGAGCGGCCGCCTTCTTGTCTCTCGGTAGGATCGAGAGACCAGATGTGGTGAAAAACGAAGGGGGAAATGAAGGAAAGGGGGCAAGGTGGACCCCTCCTGACCCCCTAGGATTGATGAGGGGGATATTAAAGTGCCCCGCGGGGCAAAAAAAAATTTTTTGCGATTTCGCCATAGAGGCGCGTCCCGGTACGCGAACCGGGCAGCTAACTGGCAGCGTAACGGGAGTCCGCCATCTTGTGTTTTTGGAGCGTCCGGTTCGCGTACCGGGTAGCGTCCCGGTAAGCGTAACAAGAGAAACAGTAAAAAAAAAAAAATTGAATAGATTATCAAGAAAACTTTTAAAAATTGTAGGGACTGTTTGTTTGATGTGCCTTTGCAAGGCCTCAAGATATGTGCACGTGTGGATTTTGTCTAATTAAGGTTAAAAAAAATATATATATCTGTAAGCATGCTCCGGCGCGCTTACGTTACGGGTTTTGTTTGCGCTGCAGAGCCGATACGTCACGGTTATGCGACGCGTCATGAGGCGTCTCACGTGGCTACGTGATACGTCACGTAATAAAGAATATATTTTACAGATATAGATATTAGCTTTTAAAAAAAACCAATGAAATTCACTGAAAAAAACATAGGTTATAGACCATATATAGTTAGGAATTTGCATTTACAAAACCTTGAAAATTCACTGAAAAAACCATAGGTTAGAGACCATATATAGTTAGCTGGACATTTTATTGACATAAAACCAATGAAATTCCATATATAGTTAGTTGCACTAACTATATATCGCGCACCCGCAATCCACTGCTGATGATGTCACATTACATCATTCATGACATGGTCAGTGACATCACTGATGACATCTCAAATTGACTAACACTTTGCACTTTAAAAAAACGGGAGAAAACAAATAGAAAAAAATTATTTCTCTGTGCAATTAATCCAACATTTGATAAAAGGAATTGTTGCTGTGTATTGAAAGAGAATGAATCCTTGTACATAGATTGGTTATGCCATATGTTTTTAATGAGCACTATGCACTTTCACAACACTCGCCACTTTTTAGCCTGTGAAAATAATGCTATTTGCACATTACAAGATGGCCACTGAAATTTTGTATAACATATGTCCTTTCTTTATGTTTATGAAATGTATTTGGGCGAATGGCCTTAAATGGCGACATTAACCATGCACTTTGTTACACTGACGAAGCCTGCTAAGGCGAAACGCGTCTGTAAGGGGTGAGGGGGGTTTGGTGTTATTAAATTGAGAAACCGGATACCAGTGTGCCTGCCTTTCTTTTTCTGGAACCCAAGAATTTGGACACAGAAACGTGCGTGTATATTCAAGCGTCTCACCAGCGCTGGCGTTTGGCACCCGGAGAACAGTGGAGCGACGCCGGTGAATCCAACTGTGCTGCAAACTAATATGGCCGTTTGCCCCGAGGCGGATTAAGCGAAGGAATTACACGAACATCGGATTAAGGTGTGGCGGCTGAAAAACCCGACTACACACGAAAGCGTGAACGAGCGGTTCTGCCGACAGGTGATTGGAGAGCGCGTCAGCTGCGACTGTGGCGACTGACGATAACCGAGAACCAGAAGCAGACCCGGTGAGTGAACGCCGAAATAAATTTCTTAGAAACGCTTAGCCTCATCCCCGAAGGTCCCGTAACCTGAACACCAAACCCCAAACCTCAGTGACTACGTCACCACCCTTGTTACTAAATTAAATCTACACAGCAAGTGAGCAGTGCAATACGAAAATGGCCAATTCGGAAGGTATCACAGGAGAAAGAGAGTCGGCGGCTAACTTCATGTTCAAGAGTTCGGCAACTAGATCAACGCAACCTACCAAATCCGCAACTCGTAATGCCCCTGCAAGTACTTTGAAAGTGTTATTCACTAAATTAGAAAAAGCACAAGAACGAGAAGTACGGAAATGGTGGGAGGCCACCTCATTAGAAAGGTACATAGAGTGTGGAAGGATACCGAGAGGACTACGTATCTACACGGTACCCTCATATGAAAATCCGGATCCAGAGCTACTCAGAGACTGGGCAGAGTATACGGCAGAGTCAGCAAAAGGAATGGTGCGAATGCTGATAAAGTACGCATGGAGTGATAGAGATAAGAGTCTGAAAGAGATAACAGACCTGGAAGAACAAATAGCGAAAGAAAAAGACTCTGAAGAAAAAGAAGATTTGAGAGATACCATGAACAAAAGAATCAAAGACTATGAACTGACGATTCGAAAGAGAAAACAATCAAAATTCCTTAGAGACGAGCAAGATTACCTCACAGGGAGAATTTTAACATTCGCCAGAAAATTCGAGGCCACTAGAAAACGCATGGCCCAGACGAATACAACATCTGGCGATCAAGATACTGAGGAATCTGAAGTCTCTGAAGGAGAGCAAACGGAGGGCATCAAGGAAAAAACGAAGGCAACTGAGGTCCCTTTTTTCGACGAGTTCGAGGTGATCAAGGAGACTCGTCTTCGCCCCCAACAGAGGAATCACCCTCCGGCACCCCAACAAAATCAAAGAGGAGGACGCGGAGGGGCAAGAGGAGCAAGAGGTGGGGCACAACAAGCAATGGCTTCCCCGAGAGTGAACAGGAGCGGACTGAACCGCAAAAGGCAATAGACAAACAAGAGAACAACATCATCAACCTCTCTAAGAGAGTACTAACAGAGGAGGAAGTGTCTATTCTTAAGAAAGGCTTAAGCTTTTGTCCAGCTAGTGACTTTGACCCTGTGAAAGTGCGGATTGACTTATTTAAGTACATTAGAAAACTCAAGTTCAAGAAGATTTTTCTTCAAACTGGAAAAAATGACATTATCAAATTGAACTCTGATGTTTCAAACGTAAGCCAAAATGAGACCCAAGCATGCGAAGCACTGGCAGAATTGCTCTTGACACCCACCCAAGAACTAACAGACAACATCCCAAATGTCGAGGTGCCATCACAGGTCATCATCACGCAAAAACGTGACCCCAGTACTATGAAAAACAAGTCCAAAAAGTTGCCTATCACAAATTATGATGCCATTGATCTCTTCAATGAAGCAGTTCTTGAAGACTTGGACAAAATCTCATCGGGAACAAAAAACAAAATAAATCATAAAACATCGAATATTTCAAAAAAAGAATGGCAAGCTATTAGGTCGTTGAAAGAAGACACAACAATCAAAATTAAACCTTCGGACAAAGGAGGGAACGTGGTAATTTTTGATCGGGAGCACTACCTTACAGAAGCACATAGACAATTGAAAGATAAAGATTGCTACACTCCTATACAAAGAACTGAGTATAATAAAAGCATCTTGTCTTTCCATGCTATGTTAGACAACTGGCAGAAAGAAGGTATGCTAACAATGGATGAGTACCTATTCTTGAAATGTGAAGCGCCAATTGTACCAACATTTTATCACCTGCCAAAGGTACACAAGCATGCTAAAAGACCTCCAGGACGCCCAATAGTGTCCTCTATTGGCAGCCTTCTTGAAAACACTTCTAGATTTATTGACTCATACCTCGCACCCTTTGTCAAAGACCTTTCATCCTATCTTAAAGACACCCAAGACTTTCTTGGTGTCATGGATAGTATAACATGGGACTCTGGAATGTTGATCACACTAGATGTGGTCAACTTATATACATGCATTGACCACGAACAGGGTCTTGTTGCCATCAAATGGTTTTTAGATCGTAAACCTGAACACTTTAAGGACCATAGTTCCATGATTTTGTCTATGATTAGATTCTGTTTGTTAAATAACAATTTTTTATTTGATGGGACTATGTACAACCAAAAAAGAGGGACCTCCATGGGTTCGTGCTTCTCCCCCAGCTACGCGAATTTGTTTGTGGGCTGGTGGGAGAAGCATGAGGCATGGAAGGACTCTAATCAGAAATGGACAGAAAAAATCCTTATGTGGACTAGGTACATAGATGACCTGTTTATAATTTGGCATGGTGACCGTCAGTCAGCAGAAGAGTACATTACAATCTTGAACACCAACACCCTTAATCTAAGGTTTACAAGTACTATTAGTTCTACCAATATTAATTATTTGGATTTGGAAGGGTTTGTATACAATAACATCCTGCAAACCCGCCTGTACAGAAAACCTACTGCGGGTAATGCAGTTTTACACGCTAACTCGTACCATCCTAAAAGTCTTGTAAAAAACGTACCTTATGGCGAGTTTTTACGCCTAAAGAGAAATTGCTCTTTAGAACAGGATTACAAACTCGCTATAATGGAAGCACAAGAGAGGTTTGAGGACAGAGGTTATAACAACAACCTCCTCAAACAAGCCAAGGCCAAAGCCTCTGGGGTCAATAGGAGGGACCTCCTGACTTCCAAGTTGAAAACTGAGGCACCTGACGAGGTACGAATGATAACAGAATTCAGTACCAAATCAGCGGATGTAGTTAACATCTTCCAAAAACACAGGCACATACTAACTGCAGACAAAACGTTGAAAAGAAGTCTGCCAAGGAGACCACAAATAACACACAGGAGGTGTCCCTCTCTGGCAGACCATCTGGTCCATAGCCATTTTAAAACATCGGTCCAACCCATCAAAGTGTCAAATATAGTTGGCTTTTTTCCTTGTCTTAAATGTAAGGCTTGTAAATTCAGTGGCAAAATGTTGGAACATCCTAACCGCACA
>NC_136068.1:624413249-624418249 GCF_964261635.1 Lissotriton helveticus | reverse complement strand
CCGCGGGACAAAAAAAAAATAATAATAAAACGGCTGAATGGATTTGCACGAAACTTGGCAAAATTGTAGGGACTGGTAGCCCGATGTGCCTTTGCTAGGTCTCAATATATGTGCTCCAGTGGATTTTGAGAAATTAATGTTCAAAAAAAGATATATATCTGTAACAGCGCTCCGCTTCGCGTACTTTTCGCGTTACGGAGCTTTGCGAAGCTGATTGGTTCTCCGGCGTCTGTAAACATTCCAAACAGTCCGTAGCGGCCGACATCTTGTCTCTCGGTAGGATCGAGAGACAAGAGGAGGCCAAAGCGAAGGGGCAAATGACCATAAGGGGGCATAGTAGATCCTCCCTGACCTCTTAGGTTTGATGTACCATTTTGCCAAGTTTGGTGTAATTCCGTTCAGCCATTCAGGCTGTAGACGTATCTAAATGTCCTATGGAAAATTGCATGGGGAAAACACATTTGAAAGTGTTGAAATTTAGAACCAATTAAAATGTTACTTTGGTTTTGTATTTGTGTGTGATGAAAGTTAATTGGTTATGTATATATCTAAAATGAGAGGAAACCACAGCCATTTTGTGATACTACTGTCTGAGGTACATTTGTGAGGAATTTTTGGTGGTCAATTGCTGGTGTTTGATTTACACAGTACTAACACTTCTCCTACTTTTAAAAAGGTGAGTTGTTAATTTGTAAGGGGAACTATGTTGTACACTTGAAGATAATTTGAAAAATGTTTTCTGTTATTTATTTACAGTCCTTCTGTTATACTAAATACTTGATAAAGTTAGTTTTATATTATGTATTACTAAAAACGATAAATGAAAGTGATTATTTTTTTCTGCAATTTACAGCAAGCAATTTCAAAATAAAATGGCTCACAATGAAGAGACCGTGGCAATTTCTTTTGAATTATCCACTACATGTATTGAAATTGAGAGCACCAATAATGAAATATTGTCACAAGGAGGAGATGACTTGAATGATTTTTTGGATCAATCTGTTGATGGCGAATTTATCGAATGTTTGGAGACCATAGAGTTAGAAGAATCATCATTGCAGACTTTTCATGAGGAGATTCCAGATGAGATGATTGAAGAGGAAATTCCTGATGAGGACAGGTTACTAGTTCTTTCAAATTTTGAAAATTCAGAAGAATAAATTTATATTTAGAAATCAAAAATTGTTTGAGACATTATTCATTTTTAATTTATGAGGTTGTAGCGAAGTGATTGTAGTATAAAATGAGACTTATAGTATAGAGTGCAACATTTTTATGTTACATGGTAAGTTTACTCATATTTACTTTCCTTCTCCCACTATATTATCTCCAATGTGTATTTGACATCTCTTCTTCATCTCCGGCCTCCTTTCTCTCACTGTCTGTCTCTGATGCATCTTATCGCTGCCATTTTGTGTAATTACAGAAGAGAGTAAAAAAAAATAGTTCGGAACGTGAAAAGGGGGCAAAGTAGAGTACCCCTCACCTCCTAGGCCTTCTCAGGCGGTCCCAAAAGGATCAGTTTCTGCTTTCCTGAGAGATTATGGTATGAGTTCCATATACCACAATAACTTGCATTACAACATGCAAGATATCTATCTCCTATTACCAACTTTTGGAGATATTCGCGCTAAGCGCGAATATCTCCAAAAAGTAACACCTGCCCTGAGCAGTTCTTAGCCATGTTATCCAATGGGAGGTGGATAACATGGCTAAGAGCATTAGCTCGGTAATGCATGAATATCGCTGACTTTTTAGCGATATTCATGCATTGCGGCCGTTTTTTATCGCATTTGCGATAAACCTTGATAATAGCAAGGTTTATCTTCGATAATTTCTGACGATGGCAATTTCTTTTGAATTATCCAATACATTTATTGAAATTGACAGCACCAATAATGAAATATTCTCACAAGGAGGAGATGACTTGAATGATTTTTTTGATCAATCTCTTGATGGCGAATTTATCGAATGTTTGGAGACCATAGAGTTACAAGAATCATCATTGCAGACTTTTCATGAGGAAATTCCTGATGAGTTACTAGTTCTTTCAAATTGTGAAAATTCAGAAGATGTTGCCTGGGTGCCGCACTGATTTGGGTATCCGGCGTGGGGCGTCCCGGGGGGTGGATTGTCAGTAGCGGTCTGTTGTGCGAATAGTTCCAAGGCAGCAGAAAGCGCTGAAATCTGGATGTCACGAAGGTGATGTCTAGTAAGTTGCCGCCCAGCAAATAACGGCGTGGGGCGCCGCGGGGTGAGGGAGTCCAGTAGGCACCACAGCTATACTTATCGGCATTGCAGAATTATTGCTGGGGACAATGCCTGTGCTGTAGCAGGGTCACAGCAGAAACAAAAAGGATTCTGTTGAAGATGTTGTTGGTTTTCAATTTGAAAACAGTTCTGGTGTCAACTGCTATGCTAATGTAGTGGTTAATGTTTTGTTTTCTCTAGAAAATGTAAAAGAGGGGGAGGCAGTCCATAGTTCCGGTAAAAGGGCAAAGGAAAGGATCGGTGGTTTGAACAGTCAGTCAAAAAGGGGAGGGGGTGCAACAATTTTTCCTACCGGGTCACACTGTGCTTTCACCGGAACTGAGGTCTGCAGGATTCTAGTCATTCAAACTGAGGCTGGTGGCAGCATGGGAGCGCCGACGTCCCGCGGATACAGTTTCGTCACTCCACGGGCGATCATGGCAGTCATTCCCCATCGGGGGTGTCTGCGGGGGTCGGAGACTCCCGCGGCTCCTCTAGAATCTTCAAGGTCGTGGAGGACTACGGTGGTGGAGTCAACCAGTGACCGGGCCATTTCTTTATGCTGGGCCCGCTCTTGCCAGGTCGACCGCCATTTTGAGAGTTCGGTAGCTACTGGCGATCGCGGGGTCAAATGAGCGGACGGGCTCCACCCTGCCGGGCGAGACGTTGCAGCATCGCCACAGTGGAAGAACCCTTTTCCGGGCGCCTGGAGCGCTGAGGGTGCAGCTGGGAAGCCTTCACCTGGGGAGGCGGGAGAGGCCTGTTCGCATCGTCTCTCCCTCCCAGTGCACCCCACGGCGTCTCGCTTGACATTTGTTATGGCCGGACCAGGCGATGAGGATGAGGGGGGGGGGGGGGGTCGGAGGCATGTGCAAGACATCCCCCCCCCAGTGTTGTCGCAGCCATTATAAAAGAAAGAAGAAATGTCCCGTCCGTCTTTGGGCCGCACCTCCGGTGGATGGCGGCCGGACGCCCTTTGCTCTGGCCCCATGAACGGGTTCCTTGGCTCATCGGCTGCAGCCGGATCCCGTCGGCCCCAGCCCCCGGCCGTTGGTGGCCGGACCGGGAGAGAGTGTGGAGGGACAACCTGCAACTCTCAAGGGCCACCGCGGCCGGACTGGGAGAGAGAGGGGAGGGTCGAGGACACGGACATTCCCCCCCCCTGAAACTCTCCAGTGTTGTCAATCCCCCTGGCCGGGTCCCGCTGGCCTCGGCCTCTCCTCCGGCTACACCCTACGTGATGATCTCCTGGCCGAGGCGTGGCAGCAGGACCCGCCTTATATGTGTTGCTTCCGGCTGGGCGTAGCCGAAAACCTGTTGCCCTTTGGAAGTTTCTAGAATGGGGCGGATGTCTGCTGACTTCTATCTTTCCCAGTTTGCCGTTATTTGGCCGTGGCAGGCGGTGGGACAGACACGTTTTGGGGCAGTGAGGGGCGATGTTTTCAGGTTTCTTATTACGGGCTTACTTCTAACGTTTCTTGTTTCTAGGACAATAATAGGTTTTATCATTACGTATTGTTATCGTTTCTTTGTTTGTTATTTAATAAAAAGTTCATCAGTGGCCTACTGATTTTCGTTTTCCTATTCTTTTCTTTCCAGGTTGTTTCATGCTAAAGTTTCTGTTAACAGGATACAGTGATCACTTCGTTATTATTGCATATGTCCTTTTCACTAGGGGTGCTCTCTGGTCGGGCCAGATGACCTATCTCTAGTAAATGGTCCGGGTTAAACAGGTGCATCAATCAGTGGGGAGTAGATAGGCATGACAGATTACAACGGGGGAGAAAGGTCCGCATTACGTACCCTTTCACTACTTGCAAAGATTTTCCTACGTTTATTTGCAAACAGGGAATACCTCCAAAAAGAACTAATTCCCAAACAGTCAATGTTCGGACAATCAATCAATCAATGAGGAATGAAATAGGTACGACGTGTTAAAGGCTTGCGTTACCTACCCTTCACTATCTGCAAAGGGAGAGAGAATATTCCTATTCTTCCTCGTTTGCAGGCAGAGAAGATCCTTAAGAGAACCAACTTCGAACAATTCAATGCTCGATTCAAACAATCAACAAGGGGTACTGTGAACAGAAATGAACGCCGCGTATGTACATACACATTGCTATTTTCAACAGGTTGTTCCTAATGTTTCTATTTTAGCGAGGTCAAAAAGAGATCCCATTAGTGGCCTACTGATTTTGCTCGATTCCTTTTGTTTTTTTACACGATTTTTCGCTATCTGCAAAGACTAAACAGAGTATTGCGACTCTGTGCTTGTTTGTAAATAGAGAATGAACCAAAGAGAACAATCAATCAAATGGAGAGAGAAGCAGGCACGACGGATTACAACGGGGGCAAAGGCCTGCGTTAACTACCCTTCACTATCTGCAAAGAGAGAGTACTCCTAATAGAAATGAGGGGCAGCATTCAAAGCAGATCAGTGTGCATAAACACGAAAATGTTTTTACTTACCACGTACTTGACATTCGACAGTGTATGATATTTGCTATTAAAAAAACATTGAAATTCACTGAAAAAACCATAGGTTATAGACCATATATAGTTAGGAATTAGCATTTACAAAACCTTGAAAATTCACTGAAAAAACCATAGGTTATAGACCATATATAGTTAGGAATTAGCATTTACAAAACCTTGAAAATTCACTGAAAAAACCATAGGTTATAGACCATATATAGTTAGGAATTAGCATTTAAAAAACCTTATTTTACTCACACAAAACCATTGAAATT
>NC_136068.1:624395749-624410749 GCF_964261635.1 Lissotriton helveticus | reverse complement strand
CTAAGTATGTTGATTATTTTTTATATGAGTTTGTTGAGCTACCCCCTTCTTTTATCAGAGACACAGGTAATTTCTTGTCAAAACTTCAGACGGTAAAATGGGAAGAGTCTCTTGATTGTAATGGCTATTTGTTAATTGTATACCAGTATTCTCCATTCTGATGGAATTGAAGCAGTATGACATTTATTGGACAAACGCAGTATTCACCTATATGAACACAACAAAATGATTTTAAGTAGGATTGAAATTTGCCTTCCCAATAACTATTTTATGTTCAGCAAGGAGGTCTACCAGCAGTTGCGTGAGGTGGCGATGGGAGCATGCTTCTCGCCCAGCTATGCGTGTTTACACGTTGGCTGGTGGTAGGAGCAACAAAGCTGTATTTGCGAACATGTACTCCATTGGTGGAGATTTATTGAGGAGGTCTGCTTAATTTGGAAAGGATCAATGGATTTAGCTAGACATTTTGTTGAGACCACAAACAATAACACACCGAATCTACAATTTACAGCAGATATAAGCGATGGGAGGGTGCAGTTCTTAGATGTAGAGTTATATATTGAGGGTAACTATTCACACTAGACTCCATAGGAAAAAGCACACAGATACCGACGGTCAGGAAGCGGCGTCGCACAGAGTAGCAGTGATAGAAGCGGGGCGGGCAACAGCAGAGGGGATGGCATGGGGAACAAGCACAGCCGCGCAGTGCGATAATTGCAAACAGATGGCACAGCTGCTCACTCCCGCAAGGTAAACGCCATACAAGCACGAGTGCTCATTGGAAACAGTGCAGTACATGCACAAGTTTCGCAAAAAGTCCTGAGTGATTCCAAGAGGTCACTCCTAAGCAGCGCTTGCGCACTGCCAAGGCAAGACCTTAAAAGTAGCACAAGCTGCTCTGTCGTGGTGAGTCTCACACTCCCCAAATCATGAAACTCCTGCTGCCATCACCACCCCCTTTTGTACCGCTTTAGCCGCCATAAGTGTGGCAGGGTATGCTCAGACGTGAGTCCCTTGCTCACTTTGCCACTGGATTCAAGCAAGCCGGGCTGAAGACGGCTATAATGCCAGAAACCGGTCCTCGGAAGCTTGTTTCCGGTCCAGGGAAGGCATGGCTTGGCAGTTCGGACTGGACTAGTCCCATGAGGCACAGGGTTAGACTGATTTGCATATAGCCACGTCTGAACTGGGGAGGCAGAGTGGGCTAAAGAACGGTGATGATCAAACCCAGATCTTTTGACTGGGTGTGAGTGTTTGATTGGTTCAGATGCTCCGTCCATCACCACCCCCTTTGGTACCGCGTCAGATACACAAGGCATAGATGTGAAGTACTTTGAGGTTTGTGTTCTGCGAGGGCCCCCCCTTCGCCTTTTCTTTACGGGGGTGTCCCCTAATGTTTTGTTATGTCACTGGTGCGATGCTTTTTATACAGTTTGATATCACAATTCTAAAAGCGTCTCCTTTGACACATGTAGCACTGTTCGGTGGGGTCTGGTTTTTGATGCTTCAAGGGACACCATCGTGTGAACACAGGATGAAACAGGGCCTGAAGACATGTCTGGAAACAGAAATGCGAAACACGCAATAAAACACAAACGTGTTCTTATTTTATAGCAAGAAGGGGGCGGCGGTGCTTTTAAGCTTAGTGAAATTGCACAGGTTTTGCACAAACTGTTCTACTAGGAAGGGCTGTGCTACAAATGATGCGATACAAGACAGAATAATGGGTTTTATTTTATAACATTTCCAACTTGGCCTGAAGGATTCGTACAGTTTATTTTTTTAGACAGAGCTATGTGTTTTCTATTGCAAGGGGCTCCCTTTATATCAGTCTCTGTTAGAATAGCAAGATATCTAGATAATTTGTTAGTTTGAACCTCTTAATGTCCATTTAATCATATAAATGCCCCACAGGAGAGCTTAGCAGCTGGAGTCATGAATATAGAGACAAATATTCCTACCCTTCAAACCTCGCTCCTGCGGACAGGGTCTCCTTGAGGGCTCTGAATCTGACGAATTCGGAGGGAGTGAGAGGGGTTAAACCCCTGCAAGCCCCCCCCCCCCACCCACATAAGGCACTGTATGCTGACTTGGCTCCCCCGCCCTCTAAGTGCCCCTCTCAGGAGAGTTAGTAATGGTGATGCCCCATCTCACCCTTGAACTCCGCCTCTCCACTGCATTTCAACAGCAGTAGCCGCAGAGATGGGATTCACACCAGTCTCCCCAAGATGGCTCAGCAAGTTAAACGCTCACAGCTGACATCTAGTCTAAATACTGTCTTTACAGTGAAACTATGAATTAATAAAAGACATGACAATATGTCAGTGATTCTCTACGTCTGGCCGGGGGTCACTTGCCGCCCTCTTGATCATTGCATGTGTTCAATATGTACTGCTTCAGAGGTATGTGGGGTATGATGAAAGAGTAGAAAGTGCCTACTGTCCTAAAAGCAGGGTGATAGAAGCAGAAGTGCAGAGGTCGGAGGTGACAGCAGAGGGGTTGACATGGTGAAAATCACGTCAGATTAAGCGTGACTGTTTTGCCAAGAACAGAACACTCCAGATTCCTGTAACACCAGCGAGTGGAAAAAGAAAGTAGTGCTCACACGCAGCATACATTTAACAGTAGCGTACAGTTCATGTAATAGGGCCAGTCGCCATGGGAGGGGACTAGCACACTAAGGAGGGACAAACCCAACGAAAACACATTTGGAAAGGTCGCATTTCAGAAAGGCACAAGAAAGAACCTATGGAAATAGACGAACGTTTCAAGAGCCGATGGATGAAGTACTCCATGTCAAGAGACAGTGCATGCGCGCTGTCTAGGCTCGACCTAAAAAGAGCACAGCAGCTTCACAAGCACAATTAGCACTGTATTAATCAGGTTAATAAGACGCAGTCACAATAATCAGGTGAAGTTAAATTAATTTTTGGATGATTTCACACTATCACGTTTCCGGTGGCGAAAGTAAATTTAGATCTGGACATGAATTTGTTGCAAAAAACACTTGCATCCTTGCGCAAAGAGGTAGGTGGCAAATTTCTGTTGCAGTTTAAACAGCTGCAAATAACACCATAGGAGGAGCAAGTCCTTGAAGTATGGACAAACTGTCCAAGCATCGTACTAAACAAGGGGTCTTGGTCTTTGAAAGCACCAATTAGGTAAATCAGGTGAACGCACTCTCCTCTGCCTGACTCTTATAGACTCAGGCCACTTGCAGTCACACATATTAAAGACCCGCCCACTTCTATTAGGTTATACACTTCTATGGAGCACACACACGATTTAAGCGATAACAAATATTTTAAATAAAACTGAGTCCACTTCTAGAGTAAGCATACAAATAAAAATACATTAAAAGTCCAATCAATTACACGTTTACTTATTAAATATTGAGGGAAACTGTAAACTAAAAACACTGGGCATGTTGTGTTCACAAAGCCAAAAAACACAGCATTCTTAACCACTCCGCTGCGCCGAACGTTCCGCGCTGGTGCGGAACGTTCTATTAAGCGGACTGGGCCAGAACGTTCAGCGGACGTGCGCAGCACTACCGAGGAGGTGCACGGGACTTCCGCTGAACGTGCCCCGCTCGGAAGGGATTAAAAGGCAAGCTGAGTCAATCGAGGGAAACTTAACTAAAAATGCTGTGTGTGGTTGTAAATTAGAAATGCTGTCAGCTGAGCGCGTTTTATTCAGAAAGCCCAAAAAACAGTCCTAAAAGACAAGCTGATGCAATTGGAACAAGCATTGGAATAGCCAATAGGTCTCGCCTTTGGGACCTCATGTGTTTAGCCAGAACGTTTGGCTATGTTGTAGAGCATTGTGGCTGCTGTGCATTATGTTGAAGTTATGATAAAAAGTGTTATGCATTTTTTTTTACCTTCATACAAACCAAGACGACATTATATACAACTGAACAACCTGATAAAAAAAAAGATTTTTTAAGTTAAAATGTCTTCTAGTTTTTTTGTACATGCACTGCTGGAAACTTCTTCCTGCCCGTTCTCATGATTGTTTGTTATAAAAAAAATTGTTATGGGGAAGCGGGACATAAATAACAGGGGAGTGGAGGTTGGAAAACAGTAATTCAATTAGTACACGAGCAGCGGACAGATACTAGGGGAAAATCAACAGATGCCAGATTCCGAGAGCAGACAGATGTGATGCTTAGGTGATGCGCTGATGCAGAATGGTGGTGATGGTGATGAGTGATGTCTGGTGCTCAGGTGGTGCCACTATATGGTGTGGATTGCAGGTACGTTGTGGACTGTGGAGTTTAAATATGTTGCTTGGTGTGTAATTATGTGGTGTGTACTGGAAATGTGTGGAGTTGAATTGTGTGGCGTGGAACTGTAGTGTGGAGTAAAATTATGCTTAGTGAACTTTCGTCATGGTGTGGAGTGCATTTATGTCGATTGGTGGTTTGTGGTGTATAGTGCATTTATGTGGAGTGTATTTATGTTGCATTGAGTAGAGTGAAATTATGTGGCATGTCATTATGTGGCACAGTGTTATGTGGAGTGTATTTGTGTTGCACTGAATAGAGTAATTATGTGACGTGTGATTATGTGGTACTGAGTGGTATTACGTGGAGTTTATTTAGGTTGCATTGAGTAGAGTGTAATTACGTGGTGTGTAATTATGCGGTACTGAGTGGTATTATGTGGAGGCTATTTATATTGCATTGAGTAGTGTTGAAATATTTAAAATGTGTAAAGTTGATTTCCTAATATTTAAATGTTGTTGTGCGTTAGAAAAAACAGAGATGCTACACATTCACCTGAGTGACTTTGTTCCACCTACTATTACGGCATTATCCATGGTCTTTCCGGATGATACCTAACTGGACTTTGAGACTGCTTTTTTTTGTATAATATATCTACCTGTTTTTGTCCTACATGTATCCTAGGATTGAAGCTGCTTGTTTTTTTAAATAATGTATTCTACCTGTTTTTATCCCAATTGTATCCACCCCTCCTAAGTCTTTTGTATATCAATCAAAGTACTTGTAGAGCGCGATACTTACCCGTGAGGGTCTCAAGGCGGTGAGGGGAGGGGGTGCAGCTACTGCTCGAAGAGCCAGGTCTTGAGGAGTCTTCTGAAGGGGAGTAGGTCTTGGGTTGCCGTAGTCCAGTCTGCTGCTGACGAGGGCCTGTCACCTTTCTTCTGGTTTTGGTCGGGATCCACTTGTACATCCTGCAAAGCATGTGGAGGGTGTTGTAGTAGGAGGAGGCGTTGACCTGCTTAGCCATGGGAAGGGAGGAGTCGAGGAAGAATCCTAGGTTGCGTGCATGGTCGGTGGGTGTTGGTGCTGTTCCCAGTGTGATCGGCCACCAGGAGTCGTCCTAGGCTGAGGGGGTGGGTCCAAGGAGGAGTACCTCCGTCTTTTCCGAGTTCAGCTTCAAACGGTTGCTCCTCATCCAGTCGGCGACGGCCTTCATTCCCTCGTGGAGGTTGGTTTTGGCGGTGTGTGGGTCCTTGGAGAGGGAGAGGATAATCTGGGTGTCGTCGGCGTATGAGATGATGAGGAGGTCATGCTGGCGAGCCACTTGTGTGAGGGGGGCCATGTAGATGTTGAACATCGTTGGGCTGAGGGATGAGCCCTGGGGGACGCCGCAGATGATGTCGGTGGCTTCGGATCAGAAGGGTGGGAGGCGGACGCTCTGGGTTCTGCCGGTGAGGAAGGACGTTGTCCAGTCAAGGGCCTTTTCTTGTATTACGGCTTCTAGGAGGCGTGTCTTTAGAGTGCGATGGCAGACCGCGTCGAAGGTGGCCGACAAGTCCAGGAGGATGATGGCTGATGTTTCGCCGTTGTCTAGTTGACGTCGGATGTCGTCTGTGGCGGCGATGAGGGCTGTCTCGGTGCCGTGATTTCGTCTGAATCCGGACTGAGACGGGTCCAAGATGTTGTTGTCTGCCAGGTTCGTTTACAACAAGCAGTACTCTCTCATTTGTTTATAAAGCTGTGCCTGGGAAGGCTCTCGTGACCTTTTCGTCCATCCTCAGCACTGTGAGTTAGCAAACAGTGCAGATTGATTTGTGCCCCCTCAGCCACTTTACTAGCTAGCCTTTATTACGTGATTAGGCCACGTAGGCACACTTGTAGCAAGGATGCCTGCCCTCGACCCTAATGCAAGCAAGGAAATTGGCTCTCGAAAAACCCTTGCAGAATACTGAAATGTCAATATTTAGTTCACAGAGCCCCCCATCCTCCGGTGCCACTGCACCAGCTGCACTGTGGAGAGCTAGGTCCCTGCATGCAGAAGCCTCTTTGCTGCGCCCTTTTATTTACATTTCGGCAGACTGAAAAAATCCTTTCATCAAACCACTTGCTGAACTGAGGTAGCACAGCAGGTATGTATACTCTGCCCTCTATGCTGCCAGCGAAGGGGCCTGTTTTGATGGAAGCTGGCAGCCTCTGAGCTCGGCTGTGGCACTTCGCATCGGAGTCTGGAGAGCACGAGCATTTGCCGTCCATGTTTTTCTGCGGGCGGCACACATTTGAGAACACAAGCATTTCAGATTAGGATTCTAGTGCATGCAGCTTCAAAGCGCTGCATGGGTTTTACAGTATAAATTAACAAACTAAAACGTGTAACTAAGGGAGGGCTGAAGTTCGGAGTCCCCGTCCTCTGGCTATTATGATGACAGATGACATCTCGTGACAAAGTGCAGGGTTAAATTCCCTCTCTGACTAGGAATGGAGAAAGCAATGACATCCCTCCCAGTAGGCCATGAGCTCTCTGCACCACCAGGATCAGCAACGGCTGACAACAGTATGAAGTGCAGCATGGCACGGTATCAATCATCTTAAAAAATGTTGTACCCTGCAATCTCAGTTTCAGAAATTGAAACCATGAAACCATATCTCAAGCAAATAGTTCCTGAACTCCCTAAAAGGAGGTTACATGGTGTGTCGCCGATTAATTGCTGTTATTCACTAATCATCCATGGAAACATAAAACAAACCAAGCGCGGTCGCGAAAGCAACCCTTGGAAATATGATACAGAACAGATGGCACCCTGCTCGCTCATGCTAGCTTCAGGCCACCACACGCACGAGTTTCATTAAAGTCTGGAGTGATTCCAAGAGGACCTCTCCTAGAGGAGCGCATCCGCGCTGCACTAGGCTCGACCTAAAAAAAAAATCATGCCCCAAAAATAATACAAATGTCACAAGTAAAAGACTACACGTAATAGAGCCTATCCCAATGGAAGGGAACAAAACACCAAAAGGAGTGACAAATGTACAGTGGTGTTTCCTCCGCTAAGGCGGAGGAGCATCTCCCCACGTCTTTCAAGCAATGTGAGGAAAGGAAAAATAAAATTATATTAACTTATTATCATTTTATTGTTTCCAACTGCTTTGCGTGTGGAGCTACTCTTCTCTCAAGGCAGGGGAGGAGTGGTTTGCCCACTACAAGCACGCATGAATGGTTGGTTGGCCCCTTCAGGCCAGCCAAACATTCATGTGCACTTTGCATGTTTTCCAAACAGGCTGCATTATAGCCTGTGTGGAGAACATGCACAGACCCCCATTCCCTGGCTGAGAGCCGAACCACAGCACTCACACCAATCACAATGCTGCATTACAGCATTTATTGGTCAGGGGAGCATGGGTGTGCTTCCTGGTTGCTGTATCTCTTCAGTCGGCCGGAGTCCCACGGAAGAGATACAAAGCAGGGACGCAGTGGAAAGGTAGGCGTTTTTTAAATTTTTTATTCCCCTTTCACCTCCAACCATCCCCCCCCCCCAACCGGGCCGTCACTGCAAATACAACTGACTCACCACAGAAAAGCAAAGATTATCGAAGGGCACACAAAGGAATGAATGAAAAGAGATGGGCGTATTGTAAGCCCATAGAGTAGATACAGTATGTCTCGAAGAGACAGTGCATGCGCTGCCTAGGCGAGACCTCAAAAATGGGCTACCACTTAGAAATACGCAAAAACTGAGGCATTTTCTACATCTCCGCTTGTTCCTGAAAGCTGGGAGGAGGGTGATAGTTATGAGGGAAAGAAAATGTTCTATATTTTGGAAAGAAAATGTTCTATATTTTGGAATCCACCAAGTCAGTCAAGATGTGTGGAGGGGGGGGGGGAAGAACACATATTTGGCCTGGATAACATCTTGTTAAAAAAAAAGTTAGAAAGGCATTTGTCGGTCACAAAATTTGTCAAATGGATAAACACCCTTGATTTGATTTGAAAAGAATTTGTTAAGCGCGGCTAACACCATTAGGTTTCTTGGCGCTGTGCTGGGGCGTGATAAAAATAAATGGAAAGGAAACAGAATCTAAGGATACGAGATAGTAAAGAGGAAAGTTTTAAGAAGTGATCTAAAGCCAGAGTATGAGGGTGCTAGTCTAAGAGAAAGAGGAACCATTCCCCCTCGCCCCCCTCTAGGAGAGAACTGGGACCCGATTAAGTACTCTGCTAAGATGACAGCTGTCCTGGGAATACGGACGGAGTTGAATGGATTGGCACTGTCAGAGATGGGTACCCGCCCCCCTGCCACTTGTGCAAGTAGGAACAGTCATAATTTACCCTACGCAGGTTGCAAGTGCGGATGGTTCTAGCCAATAACTAATTAAGCTCTGGATGACCGTTCTATATTCCCCGGAGCACCCTCGCTATAGCGAGGACGACCCCTGGATGCCCTTTGGCAGCCACCTAGCAGGAGACCCCTTTTTGAGCTGACTATGTGTTTAGTACCACTAGTAATGATACTGGTGTGGCTGTTTTCCCCTGTTAGGAATCTAATTTGGGGGGGGAGGGATCCGGCCACGGCAGGTTTGGGCTGCTGATGTGGGAGGGGGGTTTGTTAGTTGGTTGTTTGCATGCTAATCGATGTCAGGCCAGGTGTCACGGATTTCCGAACTAATGCTACCACAAACACTGGGTACCGGGATGCCACATCATGCTGCTGTAATACACAATGTTCTAGAATGTGCCATGGATGAGCGTTCAGGGCCCCCTACCTACCGTTTTCTCACCTGGAATGTTAGAGGTATGGGAGACGCCAGTAAACGGAGGCACATACTATTGTATCTATACAGGCATAACATACACTGTGCAATGTTACAGGAGACACATTTTAACCCCACAGTCCCTCCCACCTTCGCTGCTTGATGGGCCACCCACACGTTTCTCCTCCTATTCTACGTATGCCAGGGGCACATGCATACTGGTGAGAAAGTCCCTCCCATATACCCCACTGGGGATTGTTGCGGATAAGCAGGGACGATATGCCATTCTTTGGGGACAGGTAGCTAATCAGACCTTCACCCTGGTGTCCTGTTATGGACCCAACACTGATGATCCCGAATTTTTCCGGATACTCTGGGGGAAGATATTGGAGATTGGGTCGTCACATCTGTTATTGGGGGGGCAGATCTAAATGTATCAATTGTTCCTGGTATGGATCGCTCTCATCTGCAGCCACACCACTACTCCCGCTCGTAAGCTGTCCTTAAGTCATTACTTTAAGCACTTGTCATATTACGGCCAGGGCGTCATGGTCGAGGATAGAAGTATGGCTTGTTTCGAAGGGACTTGCCCCGTGGGCTACACATTCTTCCCATTTGCCTAGGACCTACTCGGACCATTCCCCGGGATTGATCGCTGTAACCCTCCCGGGTACGGACTCCCCCTTTCAGTTTTGGCCCTTTAATCCTCTCTCCCTGTTAGACCTGATCTTTAAGCAGGAGTTGGAGCAGGAGATTGCAGATTTCTTCCCTCGATGACAATACACACCAGGCCCCACCACCCCAAATTAGATAAATACTAGTTCCTGGAATCATGCAGAGCTTATGTTCCCTGGAGGTTCTCAGATTGTAGAAGACCACTCTACCTTCTAAGGGGGCAGAAAAGGCAAGAAAGATGTGGAGTAAGAGGAGAGGGGGCAGCTTGATGCTAGGACAGGTTAACTCTTGCGCATTTCGTTAAAAAAGAAAAGACAACAATACTATGACAGGATATATACGTTCCTGATTAAGGCCAGACAAAATTAGGGGCCCAATTATTAAAGAAAGTCTCAAAAGTGCACCCTTGGTATATGTACGTGCATTAAGTTTAGCTGTATGGTTTTCGTGAATTCACAATAATTTACAGAAGTATGACAAGAAATTGTAGTCCTAGAAAATATTTGTGAACTGCATTTTAGCATGAACAATATGTGCATGTGTAGATTTGCTCATGTGAAAACCTGAGTGTTTGCAAGTTCATTTTCCCTCCAACCACTTTTTTCCTAACTCTGGAAGAAGGTTTGTGTCTGCCATTATCAGGAGTACATTTCCAACATTTCTCAGTATGGGACAAGATTAGAGAAGAGTTGTTGAAAACCCTTAAACATGCAGGTTAGTAGGTGTGCACAGACTCAAAAGGGCATTCCAACCCTGAAACTGTTGCTTACCACTACCTTCAGGCCCAGTATGTAGATCTGCCGAAACAGAACATAAAGGGATTGCTAGTATTCAAACACTACCATGGTATGAGCCCTGGCATAATCAGAGAGGCGATATAAGAGCTCTTATATAATGAGATTGCTGCCATAATTTGTCGCCGCACTACATGGCACCAAAGGGACAAGTGGATTTTGTTACAGGACAAGTAGATTTATGAAGCAACCTGCCCCATGGACAAGTAGATATTTTAATAAATTCCACACCCCTGCCGCGGCATCTGTACTGCACAACTCCCCCCCCCCACTCTACTGTCATTGTAGTAACCACCACAGCAGGACCCCGATAGTTCGGACGCTGCTTAAGCGGCACATTTAGCAGTGACATATTCATAATAACTCTAAGACAGGCACACTAGTAAGGTGGTATTAATTTTTTATATCATGTTTTGATACAGCTTTGTACAGTAACATCTGCTGAAAAACTCTGAAGTTAATTAATGTTCCTGATTATGTATAAAGTTGAGCATAGTGATTCGCCCCCCCCCCCCCCCCCCCCCACTAGTGGGCACAATAATGCAAACAGATGTAGTATAAAATGTACTTTATTATGTCGCATTTACAGCTGTATGTTGTTGAGGGCGTAAAATGAATAGAGAAAATATATGTGTATATATATATATATATATATATATATATATATCCATTCCGTTAGGTCCACAAGGCGGGCTTCCAGGCGCTCTAGGGGCGGTGCGTTCAGAGCGTGGCAGAACCAAGCCACGAATTAAATTATTCCAGTTTTCCCCGAGGGGAAGATTATCTCCGCGCACTCCCGGATATTTAGATAAATTACCAAGTCATATAACCAAGATAGTAGTTCAGTCTTCGATTTATTTCAGCAAGCCAGCTGCACCTGACGCATTTCGGTCTCTACGGAGACCTTGCTCACAGCCGAGACTAGAGACCGAAACGCGTCAGGTGCAGCTGGCTTGCTGAAATAAATCGAAGACTGAACTACTATCTTGGTTATATGACTTGGTAATTTATCTAAATATCCGGGAGTGCGCGGAGATAATCTTCCCCTCGGGGAAAACTGGAATTATATATATATATATATATATATATATATTATATATATATATATATATATTTTAATATTATCCCAAAGTTGCCCTTCCTGACACGTCTCCTTTCACTCAGTGTAGTTATATACCTACAGAAAGTAATAATAAGAACTGTGACATTTATACCCCAAGATGTGTTGCTGTTTATAAAAACATGATTATTTTGATTTCCTATTTAGACCATAATGCATCATCTGCAACTCTGATTGGCTGGCTAGCTATCAGAATTGCCATTGGTATAAAGGATAGCAGTCACATGACAAGTTGATTTGACTGCTACACACAAGTGAGGTCAGGAAACTGAAACGAGTTGGGGAGGCACTCTGGTATGGTCTGCTGAAAATAAAACAGATTGGATGCTTGCAGTCGAGTGCCTTCCTCTTTTTTCTATGGGTATCGGAGAAGTGGAACGAATATAATATTATATATCCAAAGCGAAACTCCCGCCACTTCCAAACCTCGACGAAGAAGGAGACTAAGATCCCGTAGCTCTTCAGGCAAGACGGTGCTTTATTTCATTTCACCACGTACGACGCGTTTCGGGCTACAAGAGCCCATATACATACATATATGAACAAGGGCTCTTGTAGCCCGAAACGCGTCTTAAGTGGGTTGTGGTGAAATGAAATAAAGAACCATCTTACCTGAAGAGCTACGGGATACGGGACATTTTATCCAACAAGTGGAAGGTACCCCATTCTTTGAGAGCTCTGAGATAATGGTCACCCTTGATGTGGAATCATTGTATTCAAATATCCCGCAAAAAGGCGCTTATGACGTCATCGAAACCATACTTTCAAGAAACGCTGATATAACCAATGACGAATTCATTCTACAATGTCTCAAGGTAGTCCTTTTTGAGAATTACTTTGAATTCGACAATACCATGTATAGACAGGCCACTGGAGTTAGCATGGGGGCGAGCTGTGCACCCAGTGTGGCATGCCTATATATGGGAGAGTTTGAAAGAATTAACATCTTTAACGAAATGGCCCCCTTCTTTGAGAACGTCAAGAACTGGAAACGGTTCATTGATGACATCTTTTTTATCTGGAAGGGGGCCGAAGAGCAACTTCTTGAATTCATCGAATGGCTCAATGCGGCGGATGCCAATCTGAGATTTACCAGTCACACCAGTAAATCCAAAATTGAATTTCTGGATATCTGGATTGAACATTACGAAAATACTATCAAGGTATCCTTATATACTAAGCCCACAGCACGGAACACCTTGCTCCAATATTCCAGTTTCCATCCACGGAGTCAGAGGGATAGTATCCCATACAGTCAGTTTCTTCGTATCAGAAGAAACTGTTCTGATATGCGTGACTTTCTGGCCCAAGCTGATATCTTGCGGGAAAAACTTCTTTTTCGAGGTTACCCAGCTAGATTGATTAAAGATTCCTTTAAACGGGCTAGATATACAAACAGAGAAGCGATGTTTACAGAAAAAGACCCTGAAAAAACAAACCAGCTAGTATGTGTTACCCGCCATTCGGAAATAAATCACAAAATTAGACAAGCCATAAATTCTAGTTGGCATATTCTGAATCTGGAGAGCGACAGTGCACACTTGAGCCGACCCATATTTGCCTTTAAGAAAAATCCAAATTTGAAAAACCAGCTAGTAAGAGGCAAATTTCCAGAGATACCTGAAAACATCCAAACCACAGTAACTGGGTTGGATCCCATATATGGGAACCACAAATGTGGGACTTGCCATATATGCCCACAGGCTATTGTGGGAGAAACTGTTAGTACCAACACTCGGACAGTATCAGTACGACGTAATGCCACCATGACTAACTGCCGTACTAACAATATCATATACCTGATATTGTGTCCATGCAATCTCCCATACGTTGGGGAAACAGGCAGGGAATGTCGAGTGCGAATAGGGGAGCATAAATCCAATATTAGGAATAAAAAAACTACAGCCCCCATTGTCGCACACTGGCTGGAAAAGAAACATAAAGACCTGGAACTTCGCTGGTTCATTTTGGAAAAAATAAAGGCCAGCCCTGGTATTGACCCTGTGAGTCTACGAAAAAAACGAGAAGTTTTTTGGATTTTTTACTTGAATGCGGTGTCCAAAGGACTGAACGAAGAATGTCCTTGGCATCAGGCATTCCTGTAAAGAATTACCCTGAGCTACTGGAATTAGAACTGCATGGCGGATATTTGGGGCCTCCCGTGGGGGGGATAAAAGAAAAAAACCTTTAGTATTGGGCAAAAATATCTTATATTGGGTTCCTCCCTACTATTATATGGGCAACTTTAAAATAGACTATTACATAGAATTCGCAGATGTTTGATGGAGGATCACACTACCCCTAGCAAAAGTGTGACATATCTGAATGCCAGCCCCCTTCCAAATAATCATCATCACGATTATGAATATTGATTAAAATCAAAACATGGCCCGATTAGACAGGGAACTATTAATATTGTAACCTTAAGAACTTACTTACTTAAGATGGCCGCCGTCTATCTACTAGAGGCATTAGGCCTGTCTACTATGTCCACAGCTCCAATACAGCTGAGACTAATACTGGCTAATATAAGTTCGAATAAAACCAGGGCATATTTGAATGCCATGTGTCTCTAAATAAATGTCATCGCGAATATAAAGATGGCTTAAAATTGAAACTTGGCCCAAAGAGAATGAGAGATGAAACTATAATAACTAATCTGTCTAAATAAAATCTTACTCTCTTAAGATGGCCGCCGTCTAGTTGAATAGAAGAGTTAAGTCTGTCATTTAGGTCTACAGCTCCAACACAGCTGAGGCACCTTATGAAACGGCGCGAAGATCTACCCTTACCTATTTAAAGGAAACTGACAACTAAGCAAGCGAGAGTCCTGTCTCCCGTTGCTGCTGGTCGATTTGGAGAGTCGACGGAACCCACTTTGGGACGATTAACCATCGCGCCAAGGTAAGTGCATACCTCGACAGTTGGCGACTTAGGCGAAATCCTTGAGGGCCTTTATACTAAAATATATGCTCAAAACTGGCTTCCTATTTTTTATCAGGAACCCTCGTCTATTGCTGCTTGCCGCATCCGCATAGCAGGAAAGACGGCGGAGCAACGCCCCTCCGATATTCACGCCTGTTCGACACCCACTTATCCGTTGTGCTCGGACCGGTTTCCATCACATAGCGCAACTGCTCCTCGACAAGCGACTAAATTACTTAGGTAACGAAACGATTAAGTGACCGCCTGGATGTTAGCATGAACATTGTTTACAGTTGGATTTTTGCCATAACTAGTGCTTCCCTTTCTTGTTAGGAACCATTATTGAAAATTATATATCCTTTGGCTCCCTGGAATTTTATTATATAAACACTACCGCTACCGGAGAAGACTCTCGAGAATTATTCAGGTAATTCAAAAAGTGTATTATTACCCTAATTCTGTTAATTAGGACCTTAGGAGCTCAGACGGTGTTTGGCCGTTATTAAAATTCTTTT